>NC_091786.1:4800000-5143750 GCF_029378745.1 Bos indicus
CCAAGATATTCCCATATCACGTATGGATGTGAGAGTTGGACTATAAAGAAAGCTGAATGCTGAAAAATAGATGCTTTTGAACTGTGGTGTTGGAGGGACTCTTGAGAGTCCCTTGGACAGCAAGGAGATCCAACCAGCCCATCCTAAAGGAAATCAGTCTTGAATATTCATTGGAAGGACTGATGCTGAAGCTGAAGCTCCAATACTTTGGCCACCTGATGTGAAGAACTGACTCATTGGAAAAGACCCTGATGCTGGGAAAGATTGAAGGTGGGAGGAGAAGGGATGACAGAGGATGAGATGGTTGGATGGCATCACCGACTCAACAGACATGAGTTTGAGTAAGCTCCGGGAGTTGGTGACGGACAGGGAGGCCTGGTGTGCTGCAGTCCATGGATCACAAGGAGTCAGACACTACTGAGCGACTGAACTGAACTGAACTGCCAGAAAAGTTAGAGGTGGGGGTGTCTATTTAGAGGATGATATAAAAAGCACAAGTAGGCTTGGGCTTCTTAAACTTAGGGCTCCAAGATTTGACTCCTGGATTTTAGGGGCAAATATATTTTAGTATCTGACTAGCGAGATCTATCAATTTGCAATTTTCACAAAATCGTTGTCTCTCAAATTCTTCCGAGTACAACAAGCAGGTGTCCATAAAATATACAACTCCCCGGGTTCCTACCCTGAAAGTTCACAATCAGCAGGTCTTGGATGCAGCCTGGGGCTGGGGAGGTAGATATTAAGTACTCTGTTTATCTTCAGCATCAGAAACTCTAAGAAGCAGTATTATAAACAATACCACACCTACAAGGACACCTGGAGAATGCGAATCAGATCAATGCAATCCAGAAACAACCAGCCCCCTCCATCTACAGTTGTGAGTTGCTGCCACTCAGCTCGTAAAGATTCAGAGGGATGACACTTTTTGCAGAGACAAGAGTCAGAAATGGAGTCAGTGAGGCTCATCTCCTGTTTGGCTGCACAGAGAGAGACCCAAGCCCACCACGGGGAAGCCTCCTGCACCACCTGTGATGATTCCCTTCCACCCATGTGCAGGTGGAAAGCAACAACCTCTGTTAAAAGAAAATCGTGACTCTTATCTTCAGTAATTGCTTGCTGGCTACTGATCTGGAAGCTAAAGATGGCAGCACAGGTGAGTTCTTGGCTAGCGCCCACCATTCCCAATGTGCATCTGGCCTCCCAACTCCCATGCTATTTCCAACACAGGTGAGAGTACCTGTGTACTGACCACCTCCCCCAAGCATAAAAATCGCCCCAGCTCCCTCTTGGAAGGACAAAATGTCACCTTTGTAAAACGACAGGTGTTGTGAACCAAATGGTTGCATTTCAAAACTAAATTTTAGGTGCTTTCGACATCTTATGAGAAATCAGGAGCCAACCTATTTTTTGATACATGAGATGGTGATGTTCATCTGCTCATCGTTATCATATGGAGACACACATGGTCAAGAAAGGAATTTGTGGAAAGATGGCCCCAGGCAGAGGAAATCCAACTGCACACACCTCCTCAAGGATGCAAGATGTAGTGTGATTGGCAAACACACACCAAGCCACACCAATTCCAGTAAGAGCTTTGTTCTGATTTGTATTATAGTCACGCTAAATAATTTTATAGTTTTTAAAATTTGTATTTTATATTGGAATATCATTGATTAACAATGCTGTGGTAGTTTTTCAGGTGTAGAGACAAGTGGTTTAGCTACGTGTGCATGTGTACTCAGTCACGTCCAACTCTTTGCAACCCCGTGGACTATAGCTCACCAGCTCCTCTGTCCATGGAATTCTCCAGGTAAGAATATTGGAGTGGGTTGCCATTCCCTTTCTCCAGGGGATCTTCCTGACCCAGGGATCGAACCCACATCTCCTACATTGCAGGCAGATTCTTTTCTGTCTGAGCCACAGAGGGTTCAGATATATTAAATTCTTTTTGTTGTCTAGTTTAAAAATAAACCCCCCAAAATCTACATCAGGCAAAAAGAATGGTCTCCATGACAATAACAATGGTTTCAGCAATTAATTCTCTCTTAAGGAACTAAGACATTGAAATGACTTTCAGCCCTGACATGAGCACCTTTCACTACCCTGATGGCCAGACCAAACTAGAATTGGAACTCACCCCACCAGAAGTGGGGGCTTCCCTCATAGCTCCAGTATTCTTGGGTTCCCCTGTGGCTCAGCTAGTAAAGAATTGCCTGCAATGCAGGAAACCTAGGTTAGATCCCTGGGTTGGGAAGATCCCCTGGAGAAGGGAAAGGCTACCCACTCCAGTATTCTGGCCTGGAGAATTCCATGGACTCGAAAAGAGTCTGACAAAACTGAGGGACTTTCGCTTTCACTTTCCACCAGAATCGGAACTGGATCTGATGGACGCCAAAGTCTCTCCTGGAATCACACGTCAGCAGGTTCAACGCCCAGCCCGTACCCATCATTTCTATGTCTGCCACTATGACCAGGATATTGACCTTTCTGAAGAGGTATTACCTCCATCCTTACCACTTCAGAGGACTTTCCTTCCTAATTCTGACTCATCTTTCATAACTTTCTATTTTGACCTTTATTTTCCTATTGTTAGCAGACATCCATCTTAAGTCTTTTTTGAATGTTTACAATGCTGCTTCTGTTGTGTGTGTGTGTGTGTGTGTGTGTGTGTGTTTTGCCTTGAGGCATGTGGAATCTGAGCTCCCCACCAGGGATCGAACGCCCAACCTTGCACTGGAAGGTGTGGTCCCAGCCACTGGACCCCAGGGAAGCCCGTGGACACTCTTCTAATGGCTGCGTCTTTCCCTCTCTGACATATGAACTGAAGCATGGAAAACACTGACCACACATTACATTACAGCTCCCAGTCCTTGAGACAAATTTACTTCTAATCCCACATAATTGAAGGCCAGGAAAAAGTGCAAACATAGTAATCCCTCACATCAGTAGACACGCAATCAATTTTTAATCACTATTATTTCAACAACTTTTCTTCATAGTCCTTGACATCCTTGGCTTCTGACTCCTCTGAGTCATCCCAGGTAGCATTTATTAATATTATATAAAGACCAGGACCATTTAGGAGAAGGCAATGGCACCCCACTGCAGTACTCTTGCCTGGAAAATCCCATGGACAGAGAAGTCTGGAAAGCTGCAGTCCATGGGGTCGCTGAGGGTTGGATACGACTGAGCGACTTCACTTTCACTTTTCACTTTCATGCACTGGAGAAGGAAATGGCAACCCACTCCACTGTTCTTGCCTGGAGAATCCCAGGGATGGGGGAGCCTGATGGGCTGCCATCTATGGGGTCGCACAGAGTCGGACATGTCTGAAGTGACTTAGCAGCAGCAGCAGGACCATGTATCTGCATGATGCTTCACATTGCCTTCACTATTTGGGCTTCAAAATCTATCATTTCCACCAAACTTGGACAATTAAATGTCCCAACACTTCTTTGGATTTTTTCATAACCCATCTCAATCTTGGTCCTTACCACCATCCAAAAACCCTTGAACATCTGTAGATACCTTTCTGTTGATGCTACATGCACACACACACATACATTTATACACGCAGCATATATAGTTTGTTTTACCTCTTCAGGGCCTCCATTTTTACACCCGTTGCCTACTTTCTACCTGCTCAGGCTTGGCCCCCCTCCATCCTCAGGCACCGCTTCCAGCTCTATTGTTTCAGCTCCTGGCTCTCCGGCACCTTTGATGGCAGAGCCAGATTAACTTTCTTCACTGTTAAGCATTGCATGCTTGAGTTGCAAATGGCCCACACATCTCAAAGAATATGCCTTGAATAAAAGTAGGTGCCAAAAAAGCCACAGTGGGGTGGAGCATAAGATGATAACATGGGAAGATATTCCAGTAGAACTTTCTTCTGCGTAGAAAATACTTGTTGACTCTTTTGCATCATACAAATAAGCACTAGACGCAATTAAATGAGTGACTTCACGAGGGAGAAAGAGAGGGCAATTCGGATCACAATGAAAAATGTCCTTTTTGGAAAAGGGCAGCTGAAAGATTTTATTTTCTTCAGCCTCCTCTTCCCCTCCTCCCATAAATCTCTAGGGTTTCTGTGTTCAAAGGCTCCAAGCTACCACCTGCCACCTTTGATCAACCTCAGGGCCACTTGAGTGCTGCTTCAAAAACCACTTGACTGTTCTGGCTCCCAGAACACTCCATGGCCGCTCCGCTTCCCTTCTTCAAGTTTGCTTCCAAATAATACTCTGATGAGGAGTTATTACTTCTTCTACAGCCAGCTCTCAGAACTACAGAAAAACACTACAAGAATTTGTCTCTGTCCATCACTGGAGAATATTCCCATTTTTCATGCCCTTTAACACACTTGGGTTCTCATGTCAAAACTTACATTATTCACAGAGGAAGATAGAGGGCTTCTGGGGCTTTGCTTTTAGGATTTTTTGCTTGTTTGTTTCTGATTTTACATCTGTGCTTCTTCCTGAAACATGAGGGTCATGTCTGAGGTTTGCTGATCCAGCCCAACCCTCTGCCATTTGTTCTGACCTCAATCATAGAACAAAGGAGACCGTTAAGGCAGGAGCAAACCATCATTTCTGGTTTCCATTCATTCAATAATGACATATTTTAAGAGCATGTTTGTTTACTAACTTGTCGATATGATACTAGTAGTAAGCCAGCTTTTGTTCTTCCTGTACCAATAAAAGTATTGACAAAAAATAATCTATTTTTACTTTACTAACATAATAAAATTCTGGTACTTGCCTCAAGGAGAGTTTTCGATCAGCATACACTTCTACACTGAGTTGAAATATGAAGATATAGAAATGTACTGTTCTGGTTGGACTGGCAGAGAAGGGAATTTCTGTTCAAGGACTCAAGTTACTCAAAACAGAAGGCAAAGTCTTACTAAGAGCTTCAAGCAATCACATAGTTCTGTTTAGTCCCAGTAGGGATGCACTGGAATAAAGGAATTAAAGGACATATAGGTTCCCCATTATTAAATTTGAATTTAGCACTGGTCACTGTCCTGCTAACAGGATCTCTTCATCAGAGTGCTAATAAATTATTCACAGGTTCACATAAGTATTTATTGTTCTCTTATGATATGCCAGGCACTGTTATAAGTCCTGAGTATACAATGGTGAACAAGACAAAGTCCCTGCTCTCAGGGAGTTTACCTTCCCTTTGGGGAGATAGAGAAGATAAAGGAGAAAGAAGGATAAGAAGACAAAGAGGGGAGTTCCCTGGTTGCCCAGTGGTTAAAACTCCATGCCTCCAAAGCAGTGGACACAGGTTCAATCCCTGGTTGGGGAAGTCCAGCATGCCGTGTGGTGTGGCCAAAATAGTAATAGTAAAGAAGGCAGAGTGGGTAAAGCTGGCAATTTTACAGCAGCTCAGAGAAAGCCTCTCTGATATGCAGCACTTAGCAAAGACCTGGAGAGAGCAAGTGAATGCACTGTAGGTTTAGCTGAGCCAAGTGCAAGCCAGCAGAGACCCAGCAGGTGCAGAGGTCCTGAGGCAGGAGCATCCCTGCCTTGCTGGAGGGGCTGGTGTGCCAGAAAGGAGCTGGTCAAGGCAGAGGAGGAGGAAAGGAAGCCGTGGGCGTCAGAGCAGGAGAAGGACCGGGGGAAGCAAGTATGACCTCTGAGAAAAGACGCATGGCGCTCCGGTCTGTTCCTCCACCTTCTAGCACATCCAGTGAGAAAAGAACTAATAGATGAACCTGAAGGTGAGATCACACCATCTTCTGCTTCCAATAATTCAAGAAATATCCACTGTATTTGAGTGGAAGAGTTAAATCCTAAAGCCTAAACTATTAGTTTCCTTTTAATGTACTTTAACATTATAACATTTTTGTGCCCAAAGTTTTATTTTCAAACTCTGCTCAAAAAACCTAAAAGAAGGGTAGTAAGAGGAACCCATCTTCATTGTATAAAAGCCACACAGGAGTTACTACCAGCATGACCCCATTCTCTGCCCTGACAGAGACTTAGAATTTCAGTGTTTTCTGGGACAGACTTGACTTAGTACCAGACTAAATGCTGGTTAGCATACAGTTTCTTTGGCAGAGTAATAAACTGATTAAAAATTGAGCCCCCACCCCCAAGTATATCAAGTGTAATTACTTAAGCTGCATTTCAACATTACCACTGTCTCTCAAAGTCACCTGACCATGAGCTTGAGACTAGACTCCCTTCCCTTAAAAGGATGAGCAGGAAGAAGGGAGCCCCTTGCAGGGACAGTGAAGAGTGATGGGAGCCGGGAATGGAGGGTTTTGACTAACTCTTCACCTTGACTCTGCCAGGAAAAGCAGTCTCTTCTCTCCTGTGTGAAATGGTGAAAAATCTAGAGAACACTGTTACCCTGGGAGCTGAAAGTCTGAATCTTGACTTTCAGAGCCAACAGACATCTCTTTACTGATCTCTCTGGACCCTGAAGCCAAGGCTACTTCATTGAAGAAAGAAGAATCCCAAACATCTCTTGGACTAAATGTCATTTGAGGCCAGGCACTGTCACCCTGCTTATTTAACTTATATGCAGAGTACATCATGAGAAATGCTGGGCTGGAAGGAAGAAGCACAAGCTGGAATCAAGATTGCTGGGAGAAATATCAATAACCTCAGATATGCAGATGACACCACCCTTATGGCAGAAAGTGAAGAGGAACTAAAAAGCCTCTTGAAGAAGGTGAAAGAGGAGAGTGAAAAAGTTGGCTTAAAGCTCAACATTCAGAAAACGAAAATCATGGCATCTGGTCCCATCACTTCATGGGAATTAGATGTGGAAACAGTGGTAACAGTGTCACACTTTATTTTGGGGGGCTCCAAAATGCAAAATGCTCACTGCAGATGGTGATTGCAGCCAAGAAACTAAAAGACGCTCACTCCTTGGAAGGAAAGTTATGACCAACCTAGATAGCATATTCAAAAGCAGAGACATTACTTTGCCAACAAAGGTCCATCTAGTCAAGGCTATGGTTTTTCCAGTGGTCATGTATGGATGTGAGAATTGGACTGTGAAGAAAGCTGAGTGCTGAAGAATTGATGCTTTTGAACTGTGGTGTTGGAGAAGACTCTTGAGAGTCCCTTGGACTGCAAGGAGATCCAACCAGTCCATTCTAAAGGAGATCAGTCCAATGTGTTCTTTGGAAGCACTGATGCTAAAGCTGAAACTCCAGTACTTTGGCCACCTCATGAGAAGAGTTGACTCATTGGAAAAGACTCTGATGCTGGGAGGGATTGGGGGTAGGAGGAGAAGGGGACGACAGAGGATGAGGTGGCTGGATGGCATCACTGACTTGATGGACGTGAGTCTGAGTGAACTCCGGGAGTTGGTGATGGACAGGGAGGCCTGGCGTGCTGCGATTCCTGGGGTCGCAAAGAGTAGGACTCGACTGAGCGACTGAACTGAACTGATTGTATCTGATTCAATTCTGTAATCCCAAGGTTAAAACAGTATCTTACATGTGCTTAGAATCCAATAAATATTATTCAAAGGAAGAAAGAACAAAGAAGGAAGATGTATATACTAGGAAGAAGCAGCTAAGATTGCCGGAAGAAATATCAATAGCCTCAGATATGCAGATGACACTACCCTTATGGCCGAAAGTGAAGAAGAACTAAAGAGCTTCTTGATGAAAGTGAAAGAGGAGAGTGAAAAAGTTTGCTTAAAGCTCAGCATTCAGAAAATGAAGATCATGGCATCCAGTTCCATCACTTCATGGCAAATAGATGGGAAACAGTGGTAGACTTTATTTTGGGGGGCTCCAAAATTACTGCAGACTGTGACTGCAGCCATGAAATTAAAAGATGCTTACTTCTTGGAAGAAAAGTTATGACCAACCTAAATAGCATATTAAAAAGCAGAGACATTACTTTCCCAAAAAGGTCTGCCTTAGTCAAGGCTATGATTTTTCCAGTAGTCATGTATGGATGTGAGAGTTGGACTATAAGGAAAGCTGAGTGCCAAAGAACTGATGCTTTTGAACTGTGGTGTTGGAGAAGACTCTTGAGAGTCCCTTGGACAGCAAGGAGATCCAACCAGTCCATCCTAAAGGAAATCAGTCCTGAGTATTCATTGGAAGGACTGATGCTGAAGCTGAAGCTCCAGTATTTTGGCCACCTGATGTGAAGAACTGACTCATTTGAAAAGACTCTGATGCTGGGAAAGATTGAAGGCAGGAGGAGAAGGGGATGACAGAGGATGAGATGGTTGGATGGCATCACTGACTCAATGGACATGAGTTTGAGTAAACTCTGGGAGTTGGTGATGGACAGGGAGGCCTGGTGTGCTGCGGTTCGTGGGGTCACAAAGAGTTGGACATGATTGAGTGATTGAACTGAACTAAGAAGCTAAGATTACCAGGTTTCACTGCAGAGAGTATCAAAAGGTCTACCTCACCCCTCTTACTGTAGATGCAGTTCTAATTATAACACAATGCCCTACTTGTTAAGAGAAACAGGAATTCTTATTTAAGACATGAGGAGGTATTCCTAAAACCTCTTATTTCAAAAGTAGTCAGATACTTTTGATACTTAGATCAAAAGTAATTTGATACAAATGGTGTCCTCATGACTAGCAGATATCATGTTATTAATTACTATATTTTCTTTTTAAAGAAATAGATATGTAATGTCTTAATTTTTACATAAGAATGCATTCTTGGGTGACAGATATTTGGGCTCACTTCATGGATGTGGATTGTACCAAACTCCTCGTCAATAAATTTCATTTCATTCTCAATGGTACTTGGCATTCATTCCAAAAATCTCCCACTTGATGCTTCTAAACGGTTTTACAAGGCACTTAGTTTTCACCAAAATCATCTTCCCAAATTGTAATTGGTACTTTAAATTCTATGGCTTTCATAGCGTTTAAAAATAGGAGGTTAAGTGTGTTTCAGTCCCTGGGTAGAAGATTATTGTTAGTCTGCCTAAATATAAATGGTACCCATTGCTTCTCTCTCGACGACTCGGAAGTTGCTGATGTCCTAGGACGCCCATTGGTTGCAAGATCCACATCCTTCTGTTAGCTTGTGAAGGTGACTTCGGAAGGATCCTGAGATGGTTACGGTAAAATATATAGAACTAAACAAAAATGCATTTGAACTGTGATGCACGTTGCACTTCAGCTAACAGCAAATGTGAAGGAGTGTCACTGAAATCTTTAAACGGATGCTCTGCTCACCAGTCTCACACATCACACCCCACGTAACTGGCAAGCGCTGTCATCACGTTCTTCCGTCATGTCTCTTGACGAGCTGCGTGTACTTTGGGTAGAAAACTGGTGACGATAGTTCTCTTTCCTGATGCACGTGTATGTGTTATTTGGGGTAATAATTTAGACACTGTTAAAAGACTGAGCCCTTTTAAGTCCTCTCCCAGATTTGTAGTCAGAGGAAAGTACAGCTATTAGAAGACTTGGCGCCTGGCCTTGCTCTAATCATCCGGAGCAAAATGTGTCCTATGTTACAGCAGAGGGGAACACGGCATCTGCAGGTAACACCTGTCAACAACACTGACCTGATTTCCAGGTTGCAGCGTATCCAGATAGCCTGCCCGTGTCACCGCCCTGTGCTAACTTTAGAACTCGGTCTGGAGCCGATACAGTCCTTCACACATATGCTATTTTGTTGTATCACAAACGGAGTAACTACACTGCATCCTAGCTAGCTAATTTGTCTAATAACAAGGCTATTTTGAACACACTAAATGAGCTCTACAGACTAGAGCATTTACTTTCTTTTCCATAAGAAACAGAGATATCATGGTCCAAAGGAACAGGCCACGGAATTCCCTGAACTCTTTTAGAATTTCCCATATATTGCTCTCTCTCATGATAATCATTTTAAAAAGGATCAGAAAGAGAAAATCAAGAGGATATACCTTAAAATACCTCTCAAGGTCCTGAAAATGTTGTTTTCCAGTCTTTGCTAATTTGAGGAAAATTTCAAGTTAAAGTCCTAATTTCTTGGGGTACTGGAAGATGAATCTATTTAATACTGTGAATAAAACAGGAAGGGAGGGAGGGAGGGGAGAAAAGAAGATAAACATTCTAAGACCTAAAGAGAGGTTATTCAGCTCTAGGCTATCAAATTATTTCAGTCTGTATTTTGTTACCAAATATGTGCTTCTCAACCACAGCCCCGCCCATTATCCTCAAATACAAACAAAAAGTGTGTATGTGTATACATTGTCCCTCTTTCAGTTCTGTGATTACAAGTTTAATGTATTTGGACTACAGAAGAATTTTTAGATAAAAGTCACATAGACCTTAAAATTATAAACATTAAAATGACTTTGTAATACTTCAGAAATGCTAAAATGGGGGAAAAATATATATATATAGATTTCCATCAATTGAGTACAACAGATAATTGGCATATTAAGAAAATGAAAATACAGGTCACCCCAAAGAATCTTTCAAGTTTCTGTCTTACTTCCTGAAAGTCAGCTTTGCCATGGAAACTGAATAGCGAAATAAGACCAGCTTTGTGGCATACACATTACAGTTGCCTTGAGATTGCAGTAATTTTCCAACCGTCCTTCAAACCATCGTTTCTGCAGCAAATGCATGGAGCTTTAGCTCCTTGCTAAGGTAATACCCCCTTTCTGCTGACAGCTCTTTATTTGGGATTATGTAGCGCCGTGGGTACATAACGTAAATACACGTGCTTATTCATAGAGGAAAACAGTTCTGTAAGCTACTGATGTTATATTCTTTGCTGTGATAAGAGCACTTACGATGCCAGAGGAAAAAGTATGTGTGGAAATGACCTGGAAAGCTCTCCTTTGTCTGTTGTGGTTGCAGGCAGGCGTGGGCTTGGGCTGTTGGCTGCTCACTCTCCCTGCAGCTGAGCAGGCAACATGGTGTGCCTGAAGTGGGGGGAAGAGAAATCCAGTGGCCTGAGCTCTCGCTCCAGGCCTCTCCCTAATGTCCTGGAACTTTGGGGTGGGCATGTGGGGGTTAAGGGAGCAGATACTCATTTTCCCCCTCAGTATTCTCACCTGAGCAGCCTCAGGTTGATTAGGTTGACCTGTCACTAGGGGATTTGTTGATATTCAGTCTCTCAGTCATGTCCAGCTCTTTGTGACCCCAGCCTGCCATGGACTGTAGCACTCCAGTTTTCCTACCCTTCACTATCTCCTGGAGTGGGCTAAACTCATGCCCATTGAGTTGGTGATGCCATACCACCATCTCATCCTCTGTCACCCCCTTCTCCTCTAGGGGATGCTATGGTGCTCCTGGCATTTATTGGAGCCCTATCAGATACCAGGCATTCTCTCTGTGTAAGACAGTCTTGCGTATACAAACAGTCTACTAAAACTAATGCTGTTTCTAGACCTAAGAATACTCTATGACTCTAACTGGTATTTTATAGTCATAACTATGACCATACTCCTTTATATTCCAGATCCTAAATTTGAGTAGAATCTCTATCAAAAACAAGAGGGAAAAAAAATAACCCTAAAATTTCAGCTGTCTTGTTAAAATTTGCTTTTCAGACTTGCATCATTTCTAACAAAAGCGTTTCTTTAACAATGGAATAAAATTTTCCCCAATATTATTCACCTTTTGTAACCAAGTCTGTGTCCCAAGATTACAAACCAAGTCTTGAGTTTTTTAGTTGCAAAGTATTCAATCTATAAAGAAAGCTGAGTGTCAAAGAATTGATGCTTTTGAACTGTGGTATTGGAGAAGACTCTTGAGAGTCCCTTGGACTGCAAGGAGATCCAACCAGTCCATCCTAAAGGAGATCAGTCCTGGGTGTTCACTGGAAGGACTGATGCTGAAGCTGAAACTCCAGTACTTTGGCTGCCTGATGCAAAGAGCTGACTCATTTGAAAAGACCCTAATGCTGGGAAAGATTGAGGGCAGGAGGAGAAGGGGATGACAGAGGATGAGATGGTTGGATGGCATCACTGACTCAATGGACATGGGTTTGGATGAACCCTGGAGTTGGTGATGGACAGGGAGGCATGGCATGCTGCAGTTCATAGTGTCGCAGAGAGTCAGACACAACTTAGTGACTGAACTGAACTCAATCTAGTTATGTGCTAATTACATGTAAATATTTAGAGGTTAATATATCACCCTGTGGGTCTTGATTTCCAATTAGGGTAGCATGAGAACAGTTTCAAGGAGAAGTATAACGCATTAGGACATCTTGGGGAAAGATAGAAAATGGTGAACTCTGTAGCCTTGCTCTCTCTTAACTGGCTTAAAGTTGAGCCAAAAATAAGATAAAGACATTTTCTCCGGATTTCTTTCTAAAAAGCCTCAAATGCAAATCCTGAAACAAATGGAATTGAGAGAGTTAAAAAGAAGCAATTAAAACAAAAAAATTCAAAGTTTAATCTTTATTTTCAATACATAAGATTTCGTAAATCATTCACTAGTGGAAAAAAAATTGTAAAACTTGGCATCTTTGCTTCCTGTTCAAAAATAATTCTACTGCAACATTTTGAATTCAATTCAGCATGAGTCTAAAAGGAGCCAGAGTGTTGCAACATTTGAAAGATGGGAAAAGGGATGCATTTAGTATTGAAAAGAGAAACAGCAGTAAATTCATGGTAAATATGCAATAGATATCAAAAGGGAGTAATTAGAGGAAAATTGCCCACGCTTAAGAATATCGAAGGGTTTCATGGGTGAAATTATAATGCTTAAGTGATATCCTAGTACATGGAAAAAAAAGTCTTCGCAACCTTATCTGGTCCTCAGAGGCTGCCCTAAAGTAGAATGATTGATCTCCTGTCTAATTTTATCTCAGTTAATGGGATTGCCTAGGCTCGCCTTGTTTTAATTCTTGTTTGAAGATTCCAGAGTCTTAATAACTTATGGCAGTGAATTCTACAGTTTAATTATAAGACATCTCATTAGCCACATTTATCCCTATCAGATATGTTTCTTTTAAGCCTACATTTTCTAATCTTTTCAAAGGGCACTGCCATGAAGGCCTTCTGGAAAAATAAATTAGAGAACTTTTATAGGACAAGTGCAGGGTTGCTGCAAGAAAGTCAGGGTGCCTTGCTGCTGAAGGCCAAAGAAAAGTGATGAGCACAGCTGTTTCCCTTTGCATTCAGGAAACACCTCAGGCTAAGTGCTTTTTGAATAGGCCACCTACATTATTATCTGGCTTCCTAGGGCCACGCCACCCTGGGCTTTCTGTCATGTTTGTGGTGTTTCTGGGAGCTCATACTTTCTTACTTTAGATAAACATGATTTACATGCTTCCTATTTCATCATTGAATGTACCAGTTTATATCTACAGATTCCACCTACAGAGTATTTCCCCCAAGGCAGCATCAGAGGGTTTTCTTTGTTCCAAGGAACTGAATTAACTACTGAAAACAGTACTCCTTGAAGATGAAAAGTGTGAATGCGTTAGTCGCCCAGTTGTGTCTGACTCTGTGACCCCATGGACTGTAGCCCACCAGGCTCCTCTGTCCATGGGATTTCCCAGGTAAGAATCCTGGAGAGGGTAGCCATTCCGTTTTCCAGGGTTAATTCCTGACCCAGGGATTGAACCATGGTCTCCTGCATTGCAGGCAGATTCTTTACCTTCAGAGCCACCAGGGAAGCTCCTCCTGTGTCTCTTTTTCCCCCAAACACCCTTGGAGTAAAGCGTGTTTCTCCTTCTTACTCCTCTCCTCATGCTCAAAGTTTTTGCACAGTAAGAACTGGTTTGAATGACTGAAGTATTTGATCTACTTTAAAGATGGAAGTGATAGAAGAGGAAAAACCCTAAGTCTTATAACCACTCACCATCCTCCACACCTTTGGGAAGCTTGCTTAATATTGCTAAGCTTCAGTGATCTCATGTGTAAAATGGGAATAACAGCCACAAACTACAATGTTTTGTGAGGATTTGAGATGATCTATTTGGAAATGGATGAAAAGCTATGACAATACTAGATGGAGTATTAAAAAGCAGAGACATCACTTTGCCAACAAGGTCTGCATAGTCATAGCTATGGTTTTTCCAGTAAACATGTATGGATGTGAGAGATGGACCATCAAGAAGGTTGAGTGCCAAAGAATTGCTGCTTTGGAACTGTGGTGCTGGAGAAGACTCCTGAGAGTCCCTTGGACTGCAAGGAGATCAAACCAGCCAATTCTAAAGGAAATCAACCTTGAATATTCATTGGAAAGATGGATGCTAAAGCAGAAGCTCCAATACTTTGGCCACCTGATTTGAAGCGCCAACTCATTGGAAAAGACCCTGATGCTGGGAAAGATTAAGAGCACGAGAAGAAGGGGGAAACAGAGGATGAAATGGTTGGATGGCATAACCAACTCAATGGAGATGAATTTGAGCAAACTGTGGGAAAATCCCATGAACAGAGGAGCCTGGTAGTCTACAGTCCATGGATCGCAAAGAGTCGAACATGACTGAGCAACTAAACAACACCTGACCAGATATATGGGTACTGTGGTCTCGCCAAGTTGACAAATAAAATTAACCATCATAATACCTACTGAAGAATATTTATCCAACAATATACTTCCTATGACCTGCATTAATTTTTCCATTAAAAAAATCTTTTGACCCACATGCTCCCCTCTGTTTACTGTCTGGTTTCTCAATTCTCATTTATAACTAAATCCCTTGATGATTTTAATTCCTCCACTCCTGTTCTTTCTCCCATGTAAGTTGGGTTTTTGTCCCCAGCGTAATACCAACACCTCTCACTGGTAAACTCCAGGCCTCATTTCACTGTGCCAGGGTCTGAACAGTTGAAGACTCCTCTTTGAACCCCTGTTCTGATGTTATGCATAGAAATCAGGACACATTCACTTAGTTTCCATCCTATGTCTGTCTGGCAATGCCTTTGGATTGCCTTTTGGTCATTTATCTAGCTTCTTAATTCTGAAGAGCCATAGGCCATGGTCCCTGGATGTTTTCTCTATATAAACACACTCCTTTGGTGAGCTCATCAAATTGCTTGTCCTTAAAGACCCATTATTTGCTGATGACTCCCAAATTTGCATCTCCGACTAAGACTTCTCCTTGAACTCCAGAATCTAATAGAAACCTCAGCAAACAGTGAGTCTGTTCATCCAGTCTGACGAAGGCCAAAAACTTTGACCTCTCCTCGCCCCTGTCTCTCATGTTTCATATTTAATTCTTCGGCAAATCTCATCGTCCAAATCTTCTCTAAAATGAAGGGTCAAGGGCAGCTTTTTCATCTTTGCAGAGGTAACACCATCTTGGTCATAAGAAACACTGCTAATCTGAGTAAATATTTAAAATCCTGAAAGTATTTGCTGCTGCTTTGCATGCAATTTAAAAATGTCATGTATCAAAACCAAATGAAAATAATAAAAGAGTTATAAAAATGAGTTTGAATAGAACTGGAGAAATTTGAACGTGAATTTAATATTATATGGGTATGGTATACAGTATGGGCAAGAAAGTTATATGCTAATTTTCTCAAGAGATAGATGCTGAAACACCATGATGTCTGCAAGCTACTTTCAACTAGCTATATACATGTTTTCATGTGTATATGTGTGCACCCACATGCACACGTTTGTGTGTACAAAGAGAAAGTCAAGACATGTGCACAAGTGGCACAACTTACTGAATGTACATAAAGGGTATTCATGAGTATCACTGTAACATTACTTTAGCTTTTCTAGGGGTTGGCACCCTACTCCAGTACTCTTGCCTGGAAAATCCCATGGATGGAGGAGCCTGGTGGGCTGCAGTCCATGGGGTCGCTAAGAGTCGGACACGACTGAGCGACTTCACTTTCACTTTTCCCTTTCATGCATTGGAGAAGGAAATGGCAACCCACTCCAGTATTCTTGCCTGGAGAATCCCAGGGACGGGGGAGCCTGGTGGGCTGCCGTCTATGGGGTCGCACAGAGTCGGACATGACTAAAGTGACTTAGCAGCAGGGGGTTAATTTTTTTTTTTCAAAATAAATTTATTTTGAATAATTTATGCCAAGTCCAACCATTTCTGAAACCACAATGACTACCGTGCTTATTAAAGGCATCACCAACCCAAACCTCATTTACCATAAAACTCTCTGAGCCGGTCTTCCTTCTACTTCCCTTCTTTCCTTGTCACTTTACAATCTATTCATAAAAATAATCTTTTTAAAAAGCATGAATCTTACATAATTCCTTTGCTTAGAGTCCTCCAGCTAAGAAGCAGCATTTATGACCACAAGACCCAGTATAATCTGACCTCCACCAGCCTCCCAGCACCTTTGCATCCTCATCCCCTACTTCTCTTTCCTATCTCTCTCTCTCTCTGTCTCTCTCTCACTTACCCCACTCAGTCCACATCCTCATATTTTTCCTGGAATACAATGGCACAGTAGCCTCACAATCTTTGGATTTTATGTATCTTCTGCCTGGAATACATCCTCCATCCTCCAGTAGAGCTCTTGTCCCACCTTCTCTAGAGCATTTCTCAAATATCCCCTTTTCTTTATGCCCTTCACTGACCCATTGCTGGAAATCACAACCCCTTTACAATATCCTCTCACCCCTTCCCCCGATTTTTCCTCTGTAATATGTCTCACCAACTGGCCTAATTGTCAGTTTTTCTCTTCACTCTAGAATGTAAGACACCATAGTAAGGATTTTTTCTTTTTTTGTTTGTTTGTGTTTTTTTTTTTCATTTTTTCATTATTTTTTTATTTTTATTTTATTTTTTTTAATTTTATTTTATTTTTAAACTTTACATAATTGTATTAGTTTTGCCAAATATCAAAGTGATTTTTTCTTAAGCTTGTCCACTGCTCCCACTCCAAGGTCTAGAACTGTGCCGGAATCCTAAGGAGCAAGCGTTCAGTGAAGACTATAGAACGAAGAAACGCTTCCAGGTAGTGGTGAAGGTTGGCGGGTTGGAGGAAAAACAAAAATAGAAACAAAAAATAAATAACCTGCCACTGCTTCTCCCAGGACATCAGTTAAATCAGATACATTTTGGGTCACATGCTCCCTGAATCCAATCATAATAATTCTTAAATCAAGTTTAAACAGTCGTATGTTAATGGTTTTATCATTTGTGGAG
Organism: Bos indicus; assembly: GCF_029378745.1. Lineage (NCBI taxonomy): Eukaryota > Metazoa > Chordata > Mammalia > Artiodactyla > Bovidae > Bos > Bos indicus. The sequence continues at coordinate 4,817,030 of NC_091786.1, forward strand.
GCCTTCCAGAAAACCTGAAGTTTATTCCGCAAAGTTCTTGGAATTCCTGAATTCAATGTAGTTGAGAAGTACAGGTCATCCTTTTCAGAAAAGGTGACATATTAGGGGCATACAAAACTTACAGGGCAGTGGGGGGGGCGGGCTTCCCTGGTGGTCCGGTGGTTAAGAATCCACCTGCCGAGGCAGGGGCCATGGGTTCCATCCCTGGTCTGGGAGAATCCCCCATGCTGAGGAGCAGCTGGGCCCACACGCCTAGAACCTGTGCTCTGCACCAGGAGACGCCGCCACAGTGAGCTCAGCAAGTGCAGCTGGTGAGTGGCTCCTCACCACATCTAGGGAAGGCCCGCAGGCATCAATGAAGACCAGGTGCAGCCTAATTACTTACTTAATTAATTTTAAAAGTTGTTACCTTTTCATTAGTTGTGTCCAACCTTTTTGTGATCCCATGGCCTGTAGCCCACCAGGCTCCTCTGTCCATGGGATTTCCCAGGCAAGAATACTGGAGCAGGTTGCCATTTCCTTCTCCGGGGGATCTCCCTGGCTCAAGGACTGAACCTGTGTCTCCAGCATTGGCAGGCATTCTTTATTGCTGAGCCACCAGGGATGCCCTTTAAAAAGTTTACAGGAAGCAAATTTGACCAAGACCAGGATCTGGGACTCTCCATTCATGCCCCTCCCCTTCACATGCCTAAAATCTGGGGCATCACTGTAAACAGTAATTCACTGTTTTGGAGTCTTTCTAAGAATACTGGAGCCCGTAGCCTATCCCTTCTTCAGCGGATCTTCCCGACCCAGAAATTGAACCGGGGTCTCCTGCATTGCAGGTGGATTCTTTACCAGCTGAGCTACCAGGGAATCCCGCAGTGAATCTAGACCACCGTAACAATGTAGGGCTCTCTGAGTGGTTGTTAGGGTTGTTGCTTCCATCTACAAAGATAGATTCTCTAAACTTACATATCCCTCCCTCTGTTTCGAGGGTAGATGGAGGATTTGTGTGGCTGCTGGCTGACTTTATATTCTGCCTGGTAGAATGGGTGTGAGTTCAATCCAAGCCATTTCCCTTGCCGTGAGCCTCTGAAGCCTTCCTGGAACTGGTCTGGGAATGCCAGCCAAGAGTGGGAAGCCTCTGACGTAAGCGGTCACAGATCCTGCTCCTTGGCAGAGAAACTGTCCTTTGATTAGCTGCTTCCTCTCTCTGTGGGAGGTTAGAGCCTCCCCTAAACTGTTCTTCAAAGTACCCATCATCTCATCATGAAACCTTACCCTCCAAGGCAATAGATGAAGTCAAAATAGTTGAGAGACTCCTCACTGGACTCACCAAAAGACAGGTACAGGATTGTTTTCCTGAAAAAATGACTTGCAGGAGAGTGAATTACATCAAGACGTCCCCACTAGACCTCTTCCTGCCTGGAACATCAAGCTAAGTTATGACAAGGCCAGATTTGACCTGTCCTGATATAATCAGTTTTTGAGTCAACAATAAAGTTATATAAGGACCTGGTTTTGTGCATAAAACCCTCCTCCTTCCACTAGGATAAACAAGCTATCCCCCTTGAGAATGGGGAGTGAGGATTCGTCACTTCCAGAATCCGCCCCCTTGTTGACCAGTGGATAGATGAGCAGTGCTGAGCTCGGATGATACAGCTGAAAAACACTCAGAAATGTGTTTTTCCGGAGAGCCTGCCCTTAGAGGTCCAGAACTGTGAAGAGTTCAGGTGCCACAGGCCCTCGGTGAGCCCCCAAGCTGCAGGATAGATCGGATGTTAGTTTAATAGTATCAACATTTAGCAGTAAACACTCTGTTTTCTTTTAGCTTCAGAATAAATGTCAGGTGCCAGAGACATCAACTTTGCTACATGACTGCAAAGGGCAGAATTAGGTTCAGTTGGCGGAACTGAGATTCTGACCCATCACAAGAACTGTCACGATGCCTGGAGACAGAAGTGTCAGCTGTACCCTGTGTCTCTCCTCATTCTTCCTGGCACTGGGAACTTGTGTAAGTAAAGATGCAACTCACAGTATCACTTACAATGCTTTAGGGCTTACCTCGTGACTCAGATGGTAAAGAATCTGCGGGCAATGTGGGAGACTTGGGTTCGACCCCTGGGCTGGGAAGATCCCCTGGAAAAGGAATTGGCAACCATTCCAGTATTCTTGCCTGGAGTATTCCATGGACAGAGGAGCCTGGCGGGCTACAGTCCATAGGGTTGCAGAGTCAGACATGATGGAGCAACTAACACTTTTACTTGTACTTCATAATGCTTTAATGATTTATCTCATGAATCAAGTTTTTAAGGACGTTGGGGCTGATGGTGCGATCCCAGACGGTGAAGGGTTATCTGATGTCTCTATCCCCCAACAAAGAGTGCCTTCCAATATCCCTTGACATCCTAATATTGGTTTCTCAGTATCATTGATCGGTCCTGGAAGTTCTCCTAAGCAGGATTCAGGACTGGGAAAGCAGAGGATCTGGCCTCAGAAGAGGAGTAGTCCTTGGCTTCACTGCTTCTTCTTTTCTCCTGGAGATATGAAACTCTTCCCTGAAGTTCTTCCTTGGAAACCTTGTGCTTTCCAACATGCTGTCTTCTCAGAATATCTGTTGTGTATATGTATTAATCTATTATCTATTTATACATTCACATTCTCTCTCTCTCTCTAAATGCATCTGTCCTGTGCCTTGTTCTATTATTTTAAAGAGGATTTAATTTGATGTATGGCAAAACCAATACAATATTGTAAAGTAATTAACCTCCAATTAAAATAAATAAATTTATATTAAAAAAATAAAAAGAGGATTTAAGAGCCATCCCAACTATGTGATCAAGTACAATAGTCTTTCATATCACTCCGGGCTTCCTACAGACAGGTGTGAATGCATTAAATTGAAAATCCACACAGATACTTACCTGACAGTGACCAGAGTCTTGTACTTCCTACTGGTGCCCTGAAAGAGCACTGTATGGGGGTGTTCATGGGGAAAAGAAAAACAGACTTTTTATCTATTTCTCTGTGGCTTCCAGACCTCATTAGAGAACAGCACCTTTTACATCTTTGCAAACCCCAGGTGGCACCAGTGATAAAGAATCTACCTGCCATCGCAGAAGACATAAGAGACTGGGGATCCATCCCTGGGTTGGGAAGATCCCCTGGAGGAGGAAATGGCAACCCACTCCAGTATTCTTGCCTGGAGAAGCCCACGGACAGAGGAGCCTGGTGGGCTGCAGTCCACGGGGTCAGGAAGAGTCGGACACGACTGAAGGGACTGAGACACACACAGGCACAAAGTGGAAGAAGCAGATGGAAATGGCACCCCGCGCTGATTCCCGAGAGGCGTCTGGAGCAGCACCATCCCAGCCCCATGCAGCTCTCTGCTGACAGACTCAAGCTCCAGGACATTTGCTTTTCCCTGTGCAGAATCTATTACTATCCACCTGTCTCCAACCAGTCTTTCTGACTCCTTGATTGCTCATGATAAACCAGCATATGCTAGCACTTACAGAGGCCTCAGAGGAAGGACCAGCCCATCCTGTGAACTGCGAGAAGCCAGATACAATCAAAGGGCTTCCCTCACCTCCGGCAGCAGTGGAATCATTTCAGTCTTGTTGCTTTCACATGGATGGGCAGCCTGCAGTCTCTCTCACACCCTTAAAAATATTCCCCCAAACAGGAGACAAAGATGTAGCTGTGTCTGTGGTCCGCCTGCAGAAATAGAAGTGCCCGTTCAGTTTCTGGACTCATTCCCACACATTCAGAGCACCTTCTTTGTCATTCTTGAAGTACAAAAATCACAAGCGTGGTGCCATCCCACAGCCATAAGATCTGCATGAGGACCAGATGCTCTGGAAGACAATGCCACGGAGAGAAACCACCGTAACAGCTGTGTGTGCTTTTCAGAGATGGGTGAAGACACACGATGACTATTCAGAAGAATAAAGACACAGGCTGACCCGCTGGTTGCCTCACACACTGAAAGACTCACCCAGCAGCTTCAGGATCAGAATTAGAAACAACCCAGAAATCAAAGAGGTGGGTGAAAGCCCTTTGAGGGATGAATATAAATATCCACCTTTCAAATTGCCTCCCAAAGGACTCACTTAGCTGCTGCTTTGTCACCCCAGGAGTTTGAGTGAACTACTGTTGGGGATGTTATAACTATACCCTTTAGTGTGTATATGACCTCAGACAAGTATTTATAGTAGAAAAGACTTCTCCCCAACCTTGTACTTCTGTTCATTTCACCAAAGGCAGTGTTCTCAGAGCATCCTTGGATCTGTTTCTGATGGACAAGAAGCTTTCCATTCTGCTGCAGGTGGCAGTGTTCAGAGATGGACTGGGAGGAGAAATAGGAGGAAATTTTATCCGGGAAGTTATCAGCTGTTCTGCTCTATTCACCCAGGCCCCACCCTCCTTTCCTTGTGCCCCAAACCGTGTGTACCGCCCGTGTCTGAGTGCTCCACGTCACCGTATCCCTGCATCTCACCGTCCCCGAGAGCTCAGATCAGGGTTCCTGCAGCAGTCCACGTGGTACACGACCTGTATATTATGAGATACGATACATCTCACTCTGTTGCTGTTGTTAAGTTGCTAAGTCGTGTCGACTCTTTGTGACCCCATAGAGTGGAGCCTGCCAGGCTCCTCTGTCAGTGGGATTCTCCAGACGAGAATATTGGAGGACATTGCCATTTCCTTTTCCAGGGGATCTTCCCAACCCAGGGGCCAAACCCGAGTCTCCTGCATTGGTGAGAGGGTTTTAATTTTTTCAACCACTGAGCCACCAGGGAACCCCACCTCACTCCTGTCCATCAGCGAAATGAAAGGAGGCTCTCAGGCTGTTTCAAGACTCCCCGATCCCAGTGGATCAAAGCTACATCTTGTCCTCAAAACCTCATCAGGCCATGCTCCTTGTGACAGCTCCAGATTCCTTCACTTGGTTTCACTTGAGTAGCCTAATGTTCATATTTAAGGTTCTTCCAACACGCATTTAGCTCGGAGCATCTCTACATGACAAATTAACGAGTAGCCTCATTTCCCCTCCACACTGTAGAAGTGTAGACTTTTAAAGTCACTCAAGCACATTTGTATGATGTCGCCTATTTCAAAGACAGATTTCTTTGATGAGGACCTGGGTTCCCGGGAAAAAATTTGCCTTGAAAACAATGTGAACAAAAATCAAACACACTTTTATTTTAATCCCTTCTCTCTTTTTAAAAAAATACATCATTATTTGAAGGCTTCCGGGACTGTGTATTCAAATTAGATCAATAGGTAAAATTCAATAAACCACAGGAGGGGATAACAGCCCTTTAGGAAATGTGAATTTTTCAGACGTCCAACTTAAAAGGGTAGACACAGGATACTGAGAAGGTCAAGAGACCATGGGTATTTGAGGGAAAAAAAAAAATCTGATACAGCAGGGGGAAAAACAGCTTTGCCAAAGGTCAGTAAACTGCAGGTTGGAAGAGACAGTATAGATAAGTATCATCAGCGATTGAATCAGAATTCCTTCTTCCAAAACTATGATTAAATATCTTTTCTTAGAAGTTTTAGCAGAGAATTAATAACAAAAGATGCCTTTCTCCACTTTTAAATTGGCCTTAAAAAACTATATGCAGTACTAAAAAGCAGCCATGATTAGGGACAGGTATTGATTGATAGATGGATACACACAGTTATTATGTGCACATTTACTTCCAAACTGTTCACATGGTGTATTTTAAGCGGAGAAGGCAATGGCACCCCACTCCAGTACTCTTGCCTGGAAAATCCCATGGACAGAGGAGCCTGGTAGGCTGCAGTCCATGGGGTCGTGAAGAGTCAGACACGACTGAGCGACTTCACTTTAACTTTTCACTTTCATGCATTGGAGAAGGAAATGGCAGCCCACTCCAGTGTTCTTGCCTGGAGAATCTCAGGGACGGTGGAGCCTGGTGGGCTGCCATCTGTGGGGTCACACAGAGTCGGACACGACTGAAGCGACTTAGTAGTAGTTAGTAGTATACATTAAGTATTTCTCAATTTTCTAACATTATAGAACATAAAAAGCTATTCAAGATGAAAAAAAAAAAAAAAAAGGGAGTCGCAAAAGGAGATGTTTCAGTCATAGTAAATGTTTTTCTAGTCTGAACACAGCCTTTGCCATTTGTTCTGTAATTCCCCTATAGCCTGTGGAAGTATTTGATGGCACAAATAACAGATGACACACCAAAACTCTGCCTCCAAAATGACACCTCCAGATTACTTCACTTGGTTTTACTTGAGTAGCCTAACATTCATATTTAAGATTCTTCCAACACGCATTTAGCTCAGAGCACCTCTAAATGACAAATTAATGAGCAGCCTCATTTCCCCTCCACACTGTAGAAGTATAGACCTTTAAAGGCATTCAAGCACATTTGTATGATGTCGCCTATTTGCAAGAAAGGTATGGTATGGTAAGGTATGGCAGTATGGTAGGAAAAACCCTTCTCCTGAAATTTTTGATTATATACTTCAAATTAATTGATGCAGTTATATTTGTCCAGGTCAGTATGGTGCAGGGGTGGGGGTGGGAGCATTTAAAGTAGTGAAGTCTGACATGTGCACCTTGTGGAATTCAGGGAAGAATTCTTTAGCATGGACCAGCCACTGAAGAGCAGGGGGATAAATGCATGCTTATTTTATCTGAATGCCTCCCCCTCGTGCACAGACCCCGTCTCCTATTGAGAGATCATTAGCACATAACTCTATGTAGGTTTAAGCTGTGCAACCTGTTGGTTTGATAGACTTATTTATTGCAATACAATAACTATGCTATTAGCTTAACACTTCTATGGCATTACATTTCACTGATCAGTTGCTATATGACAAGTCACTTGCCCTTTTAATGCACTGAGGGCCACTTCTCATATTTTGTAAATCTGAGGAAGAATCCTACAGGGAAAATATATGCAAAATGGGGGCTGTGGTGTTGGGATTGTTTTGCTGAAAGGGCATTTCCTAATGCCTTAGACGTGCTACATAGCACCTTTCTGAGGAGAAACATTCTTCTGGTGTCATTCTTTAGCTTTCATGAGAGTGGACAGAGGATAGAAGGGAATCTGGACTGAAAGTCACAAGTCTCCCTGTTGACTCTGTCACTCAATATCCATGTGACCCTGAGAGAGATATTCAGACTCTCCAAGCCTCAGTTTCCTCATAGAGCAAGTCGGATTTCAGTCAGTTCAGTCATTCAGTCATGTTCGACTCTTTGCGACCCCATGGACTGCAGCACACCAGGCCTCCCTGTCCATCGCCAACTCCCAGAGCTTGCTCAAACTCATGTCGATTGAGTTGGTGATGCCATCTAACCATCTCATCCTATGTCATCCCCTTCTCCTCCAGCCTTCAATCTTCCCCAGTATCAGGGTCTTTTCAAATGAGTCAATTCTTCGCACCAGGTAGCCAAAATATTGGAGCCTCAGCTTCAACATAAGTCCTTCCAATAAATATTCAGGATTGATTTCCTTTAGGATGAACCAGTTGGATCTCCTTGCAGTCCAAGGGACTCTCAAGAGTCTTCTCCAACACCACAGTTCAAAAGCATCAATTCTACTGTGCTCAGCTTTCTTTATAGTCCAACTCTCACATCCATACGTGACTACTGGAAAATGATAGCCTTGACTAGATGGACCTTTGTTGACAAAGTAATGTCTCTGCTTTTCAATATGCTGTCTAGGTTGGTCATAACTTTCCTTCCAAGGAGCAAGACTTGCCAGCAGTGGTGGTGAGGAGCCTCACATAGGCCATCAGGGTGCATTCAAGCACAATCTGAATATTAGTCACTTTCTGATGCCCTGCAGATGATTCCCTTTCCCCTCCCCTCTTCTCATGCTGACTTGGAAGGACCACTCCCTCACCCAGCCATTCTGGCTTTCCTCCCCTCACCTCCCCCTCTACACAGTCAGATCTGCCCTGGGACTAAGGACCAGGAAAAGAAAATCAGAAACAGTTCCAGAGGGCAGAGCACTAACCTGAATCCATAATTCAGAGAGCATGCATTTCTGCCTACAGAAATGCTGGGTAGGAAGAACGATCACCACATTCTCCTTTATTTAGAGGAGATCTCCATAAAGCTGACAGCCATGTACAGTGCTATTCCTGGTAAGAAAGGCCATCAGGGTTGGAGAAACAGTATAGGCTTTGGAGCTGGATATAAAATCTGCCACATTATTCATGTGCTGTGTGATCCTAACTAATGCGATGTCTTTGAGCCTGAGTTTCCTAATTGCTGGAGGAAGAGAGCCCTGCCTACCTCCCCTTCAAGTGGGCAAACAGAATATGTGTGCAGTGAAATGCTTTGATTGGATAGAGCGGTCATCACTGTCCCTGCCATTGTTATTTCCAAATAAGGTCACGTGCTCCATTTACATTCATCAGTTAATACACCTACCACCCCTGACATCACTGTGAGAAGGGAAAGCCTTGTAAACCGTCACCAGTTCTAATACCTTCAGGCCCAGCAGCCCTGAAATAACCTGCCAAGTTTTGCCAGTACTTAAAGAATTCAATTTTCCCCATAGATTTATAATGGAGGCAGTGGGATAATCACTTTTGATCACTGCCAAGTGATGGGGGGGTGCCTTTTGTTTAAACACTGCTGGTGAAAGGGGCTCAGAGGCCTGGGGGTGGTGTACCCAGTAAGGAGGTCTCCAGAGCCATTTGATTTCACTTTAATTATTTTGAATTGTGATGATCACAGTTATTGTGGGATTCACCCTCTTACCCTTGTGAACTTTGGGTCTGGGATTGCACTCATCTTGCAGTGCTGAAACTTTATATCCGCTGAATGGCAATCTCATCATATCCCCCACCTTCTCTGTCCCTGGAGACCAGCATTCTCCTCTCTGTTTCCAGAGTGTGACTACTTAAGATGCGTCATATCACCGGGAACATGTATGGAGTACTTGTCCTTCTGTGACCAGTTTCTTTCACTTAGCATAACATCCTCCAGGTTCACCATGTGGTCTCATATGCCAGGGTTTCCTTCTATTTTAAGGCTGAATAACAGTCCATTGTATGTATGTATACAACATACATACATATAATTTCATTTATCTGTTCATCCATTAATGAACGATTGGGTTTTTCAATAACTGGGCTGTTGTGAACAAAGCTGCAACAAACCCAGAAGTCCAGAGATCTCTTTCAGATCCTGTTTTCACTTCCTTTGGTTATATATCCAAAAATGGGACTGCTGGATCACGTGGTAGTTCTATTTTCAATTTTTTGAGGAACCTGTATACAGATTTCTATAGTGGCTGCACAAATTCACCGTCCCACCAACCGTACACACACAAGCGTCCCCTTTTCTCCAAGTCCTGGTCAGTGCTGTTATCTCTTCTCTTTTTGATAACAGCCATTCAAATGAGCATATGGTGATCTCATTTGATTTGCATTTCCCTGGTGATTAGTGACTTTGGGCATCTTCCTGTGTCTATTCATTTCCTTCCTTCAGTCATTTTTTAAGGGTTATTCATATTTTTGCTCTTAAGTTATGTTCTCCTTACATATTTTAGATATTAACCACTTATAAGCTATATAAGATATATACATCAGATATATATGTGTGTGTGTGTGTAGTCTGCTATTTGGTAGGTTGCATTTTTACTCTGTTTATTGTCTTCTAGGCTGCATTTCAACCCTGTTGATTTGGCTGTGCAGCCTCTTTTTAGTCTGGTGTAGTCCCACTTGTTTATTTTGTTTTGTTATTTGTGCTTCTGGTGTCATATCCAATAAATCACAGGCAAGACCACTGATGAAAGAAATTAAAGATGACACAAATAAATGGAAAGACATCTTGTGTTCATGGATTAGAAGAATTAATATTGTTAAAATGTCTTCTCTGCCCAAAGTGATCTGGAGATAAATACAAACCATATCAAAACTCCAATGACATTTTTTTACAGAAATAGAAAAAATAGTCCCAAACACATGTGGAACCAGAAAAGACCTTGAATTGCCAACATAATATTAAGAAAGAGAAACAAAGCTGGAAGTCAGTCACACACTTCCTGATTTCAAAATATATGACGAAGCCACAGTAATTACAACAGTATGGTAATAGCATAGGACCAAGGTATAGACCAGTGGAAGAGAACAGAGAGCCCAGAAATGATCTCACACATATACTGATCTTTAACAAGGTCAAATGATCTTTAACAAGGGCACCAAGAACACACAATGGGGGAAGGACAGTCTCATCAACCAATGGTGCTGAGAAAATGAGACATGTGCATACAGAAAAATGGAGTTAGACCCTTATCTTACACTTCACACAGCAATCAATTCAAAACAGGTTAAACACTTAAACACAAGACCTGAAACTGTCAGACTCCAACCAGAAAACATAGGAGAAAAGCTCCATGATACTGTCTCACCCCCAAGCCATGTGAGAACCACCGTGAGATACCCTGGGAGCCAGCTCTGCCCGCTCACTGACAGCAGGATGCAGGGGCAGCGGTGCTCCCAGCCTGATGGGCTCGGGGAAGCACTGAGGAAGGCAGACACACAGGAGCACTGTCTTTACTTTTGTTAATGGTCCATGCAAAGGCTAGCACTACCAAAGTATTTAAGATAAAACATATTTGTTTGTTTTTTTTTAAGTGGTTATCTTTGTACTTAATGCAGCCACAAAATTGTGCTGACTTAAGGACAAAGTCTGAGGCTAGAAAGGAAGGAAGTGAGCTTCACCTCTCAAGCTGGTAGAACACTAGGAATGGGGGTTCTGGTTTTCTTTCATTCACTCTTGACACATGATTCACTCAACAGGTATTCTGAGGGCCTCCTCTGTTCTCAAGACTCAGCTCAACACATGACGTGATTTTAAAATAAAAATAGGACTAGCAATACAACCGGATGCATGATGCATGTGGAGACAAAAATAAATAGTGGGTTACACAGCCTGGCACGGGGCAGGGGAGCTGTCTTCACACCAGAGGTGGTGGACCAAGGGTGTTTAAAAGAGATGTCAATAAAGAAGGAAGAAAAATCTATTTTTCTATTGACAGCGTACAAACTAGACACACTCATACGTATATATAATCTTCCGGACCCAGGGATCCAACCAGCATCTCCTGCACTGTAGGCGGATTCTTTACCATCTGAGCCACCAGGAAAGCCTTATATACATGCATGCCATGCACAGATAGGCCTACGTATACACATCCACGTGTTTCCCTCCTTCCAAGCACACGGGCCTCACTGTCTCAGGTTGGCACAGCACGGGCAGAAGCAAGCTCCCGCCTCCCATCGCGGAAGACTCCATGTGCACCCAGCAGAGAATGGGCCATCACTCACCACGTGACCGCCTTCAGCCTGCACACCCCACCCACCGCAGCAGCAGCCTCTCATCAGCGCCAACCGCAGGGCGGCCACCCAACCCTGCAAGCGAGAACAGTCGCAGCGGCCCTCCAGGGCTGTCATTCTTTGGAACAAAGACTCACCTGCCCACGGATCCAATCTGTGTGAGTGGCTCCTGCTAATGTGACAGCGCTCCCAGGAGACCTTGGGGGAGGCACCAATGTACTCCTCCCGCCAGAATCCCCTTCAGAGGAGCTTTTGCCACAGTCCTGTCCTGCGCACCCAGGGACTTCCTGTCAAAGACCAAAGGCAAGGAGCATTTATTTTTCATTTTCTGTCTATTGTCAGCTCCACCCCTCAGTATTCCAAGGGTGAGAACCACATTTTGTGAAAACCTTAGAAGGGGAAGAGGCCTGTGCCACTTGGAGAAATCTGTGCACATTTAATTTTCTAGATGCCATGGAATACATCTCACCACAGAGAGTGTAGGCAGTTCAGAGAGCAGAGGGCCCCAGAGGGACACCTGCCCAAGCCCAGGGAACAGAGAATTGAGCAGAACAAAGAACTGCAGTGGAAACAGTTACACGTTCTTGTGGCAAAATCAACTAGCCTGATACACTGTCCTCACCTCTAAAGACAGACACTGAGATTTGTAGAAGAAACATGCATTTACTTTAATGTAAAGCCTGCCAGGATTGAGAGTTCATGGGTGGGGTAGAGATCAAGATACTGACAAAGATACTTTTTAATACTTCCAGGGCCAAACTGATCTGCATAATCACTCCCCAAAGAAGTCCTCAGCACTGACCCTAGAATTGATGGCAAAACCCAAAATTGCAAAACACCCAGCTTGGCGTGGCGGGCACCTACTCTGGTGTCTTCTGATCACTGTGACTTTTGCTTTTCTCCAGGAAATCTCTCTCCCTCATTCTCAGCCAGTTGGTTGTGTTAGGCTTGAGGGACCCATGCTCTGTTTTCAAGGACTGCATCAGCCCTTCCTCTTAAAGAGGGTGAGAAGAGGTGTGTCCACAAGAATCTCCAAGAAGACTGTGTTCTGGTACTTGGACAAGAGATGCTGACACGGGATGATCCGTGTACAGTGCAGTGGCTCAGAGGGCAGAACTGAGGCCGGAAGGTGACAGGGGACACTCTGCAGAGCCTGCCAAAGAGGGAGTGAAGCCAGGGGGACAGACAGATGGTGTCCCTGCCAGAGGGTGAATGAAGCCAGGGAGAGGGACAGACAGACGGTGTCCCAACAGCAGTGCCCCGGGGTTGCCTGAAACCAGTGAAGCTTCTATAACGTTGGGCTTGTCAGATCCCTGGGAGTTCTGTATTTATCCCATATTTCTCCTGAATCCAGAAGTCAATCCTGACTGGGTTTTATCAGTTCAACAGAAATCATTCCATCACACACTGTGGGGGGCAGCTTTGGGCCCCTGTGAACAGGTTACAGTGGTTAAAAAGGACTTGGTGGGATGGAAGTAAAGCTACTCATCCTGTGACTTTAACACAGGAGGACGAGATGGTTCTGAGACTCCATTTCCAAGCTAAGAGTGTATGAAGTGGGAAGTCTGGAGGTGGTTTCCCACAAGGCACCAAGTAATTCTCAGATATGGGCTGAGGGCCCTACAGGGAACTCAGTCCTGACACTATCTACATGGAGACAGCATCGGATTCCACAGATCAAGGGCTCAGCCCTGCAGTCATCCATCCAATCATCTTCCTGTCCATCCACCCACCCATCCATCTAGCCACACATCGATCCATCCATCCATCCAATCATCTTCCTGTCCACCCAAACATTCCAAACATCCACCCATCCATCCCTCCATCCACTCACTCACTTGTACTACTTTTTCTGAGGTTTCTCAGATCTTTTAGGTGGAATAAGCTGTCCTTGTCAATCCCTGTGTTCTGTCAAACCCCCCCCCCTTCTCTCCCATAATTATATTTCAGGCTCAGGTATTTGGGATCATGCATTTGGCTTCTTTTAAGCTGCTATCATTGCGGTAATTTTGTGGCAGTGGCAGAAAATTGCAACACAGACTTTAACATGTTCACCAAGTCAAAACTACTGTCTGCCACATGATAGCTTCTTTGTTGTTATATTGTTTTGGGGGGATGTAAAACTCCATAGGGGAGAGGTTTTTAAGAGAACAAAGGAAATCACACCACAGAGCTAATGATGTTGAGGCTGCACTCCAAGTCCATGGCGGGTGTTTAAATCCCATAAACAAACACACGCATTGCAAATGTGTCACAACTCTGCAAGCATGTGGGGGAGCGAGGAAGGCTTGTCCTTTTCTCTTCAGAAGCACATGTGCTCCTTGTGCAGAGGAGCCTTTGTTATTAGAGAAGCAGCCTCAGTCACAGTCTAGAGACTTCTGCTGATGACTTTGCTCTCAGCCAAGAGAAACAGTGATCTGTCTTTACTGTAGACCAGGATTCTCCTAATGATGTTTAATTTCTCAGCTCCTCTCCTTCTAATAGCAAGTTCAACAACAGCCACTTTTGCAGTGTCAGTAATTTAAACCTAGACTTTCCTTCTCTGTGATCAAGTCAATATCTTATGTCATTGGTCTTTCTTTCTTGCTAGTAATTATAGAAACTAACATATCATGTATCTAGACTGACCAGTCAGGGAGGGACTAAGGCCATGTAAGGGCCTGTCTCTTTACACAGAAACTGATAGAATGAACCCCTCTCTCTTAGATTGGCTGATGGGTATACTCCCCAGAACTAGCACAAAAGGGGTCATTAATGGGTCTATCTCTTATATGCAATCAGAACGTGGAATCAAAACTTCAAGGAAAGTATGCCCAAAGTGAGACTTCTTGGAACTCTCCACAGTTGTATAGCTAACTCTGCTGGTCTAGGGAACCCACCACTGACCTACTGGAAAAACAAGAAAGTGAACTCAAGTGGATAATTCCAAGTGAATTCAAGTAGACAAGGCCATCACACTGTCTGAAGCAGATAAAGGAACATTAGTGCTTTTTTTTTTCCCCCTTTAGAGCATTCCTCTAGAGTCATAAAAATTCTTATCAAATAAAACCACCACAATCCAACCATCATTGTGAGTATTTCACTTCAAAGAGTGTAGCAGAGTTACCTGATTCACCATTTGTACAGAGGAAGGTTTAAAAGACTGACCAAAACCAAACTTGTCTCATACCACAGAAGTGTTCTGAGCAGACCCAGGTCCTGTACAATGAATTGATTACTACTAAATTGGGTGGGTGTGTGTGTGTATGTGTGTATATGTGTGTACTGAGGAGATATGTGTATTTTGTGTGTTGCAAAGACAAGGTTCTTGTTTTCAGCTTTTGTTGTTGTTGTTGTTATTGTTTTTTACTGACTTACCTGCTAGTATGATGTATAGTCCCCTTTTCCTACTTGGTTTACATTAATTACATCAAATTTCTTTTAAAACATTACTTTTGTCATGTCTTAAGCATTACATAATGGTTTTCGAAGGGCACATATTTCCACTTTTTTATCTTTAAAAAAGTATTTTTAGCTTCCCATATTTAAGTCAAAGATACAAAATGCCCAGCACTAATTAGGAGAATTTGTGTTGGTTTTGCAAATACCACTCAATATGCCAGAAAATATGGAAAACTCAGCAGTGGCCACAGGACTGGAAAAGGTCAGTTTTCATTGCAATCCCAAAGAAAAGTAATGCCAAAGAATGCTCAAACTACCACACAACTGCACTCATCTCACACGCTAGTAAAGTAATGCTCAAAATTCTCCAAGCCAGGCTTCAGTAATATGTGAACTGTGAACTTCCAGATGTTCAAGCTGGCTTTAGAAAAGGCAGAGGAACCAGGGATCAAATTGCCACAGTGATCCACTGGATCACTGAAAAAGCAAGAGAGTTCTAGAAAAACATCAATTTCTGCTTTATTGACTATGCCAAAGCCTTTGACTGTGTGGATCACAATAAACTGTGGAAAACTCTTCAAGAGATGGGAATACCAGACCACCTGACCTGCCTCTTGAGAAACCTGTATGCAGGTCAGGAAGCAACAGTTAGAACTGGACATGGAACAACACACTGGTTCCAAATAGGAAAAGGAGTACGTCAAGGCTGTATATTGTCACCCTGCTTATTTAACTTATATGCAGAGTACATCATGAGAAACGCTGGGCTGGAGGAAGCACAAGCTGGAATCAAGATTGCCGGGAGAAATATCAATAACCTCAGACAGGCAGATGACACCACCCTTATGGCAGAAAGTGAAGAAGAACTAAAGAGCCTCGTGATGAAAGTGAAAGAGGAGAGTGAAAAAGTTGGCTTAAAGCTCAACATTCAGAAAACTAAGATCATGGCATCCGGTCCCATCACTTCATGGAAAATAGATGGAGAAACAGTGGCAGACTTTATTTTTTGGGCTCCAAAATCACTGTGGATGGTGATTGCAGCCATGAAATTAAAAGACACTTACTCCTTGGAAGGAAAGTTATGACTAATCTAGACAGCATATTAAAAAGCAGAGACATTACTTTGCCAACAAAGGTCTGTCTAGTCAAGACTACGGTTTTTCCAGTGGTCATGTATGGATGTGAGAGTTGGACTATAAAGAAAACTGAGAGCCAAAGAATTGATGCTTTTGAACTGTGGTGTTGGAGAAGACTCTTGAGAGTCCCTTGGACTGCAAGGAGATCCAACCAGTCCATCCTAAAGGAGATCAGTCCTGGGTGTTCATTGGAGAGACTGATGTTGAAGCTGAAACTCCAATACTTTGGCCACCTGATGGGAAGAGCTGACTCATTTGAAAAGACCCTGATGCTGGGAAAGATTGAGGGCAGGAGGAGAAGGGGATGACAGAAGATGAGGTGGTTGGATGGTATCATGAATTCAATGGACATGGGTTTGGGTGGACTGCAGAAGTTGGCGATGGATAGGGAGGCCTGGCTTGCTGCGGTTCATGGACTTGCAAAGAGTTGGACACAACTGAGCGACTGAACTGAACTGAACTGAAAACACGTGCCTGCCACATGATGTGTGCTTTCTGCTCCACAAGGAAACTCAGGGCAATGAGCCCCATGTATAATTTGGCAATGACCATGAATCCTTGCAAAATACCATTAAAATTCCCTTCATCCCGCCATGTGGAACAATTTTCCATCCAAATGTTGGTATCATAATATTTGAGGACTCTAATAATATTTAGATGCTATATTAATAAGAATTTTGTTTTGCTAGTTGTATATATCCAAAGTAAAACAGACACATGGAAAAGCCCTAAATTTAGTAACATTAGTTAATTTCTCATTTAACTGTAACAATTTCCTTTCATCACCAGAAACCACGGAAGAACTCTTTATGTCATGTGTGTATGTGTGTGTACATGCATGTCTGTGTGTGTGTGTGTGTGTGTGTGTGTGTGTGTGTGTGTGTGTGGAAAGAGTATTCAGAAGGGGCAGCTACTCACTGCAATATCTCTTTAACCATTCCCTAACATCCATGCTTTCTAAAAAGGGCACCACAAAACAACAAAATAAAATCCAACATTTATAGAGTAAAAGAATGGGAGAGAGCTGTATCACTGCTGGTTAATACTGGTAAAGATTCTTGCAAGAACCATGCAGGCAGAGCAAGTGCCAGCCCTCAGATCATGACAGAAGACGCTGTCATCAGCGAATCTGAGGGGCACACGGCACACAGGCTCTGGAGTCAGAAAAACCTGGGCTCCTTTCCCAGTTCTTCAACTTGCAAACTCTGATCGTGGGAATATATCTAAACCCTTAACTCCAGTTTCCGCTACAGAAAAAAAGTGATGGCAGTATTGTCAGAAGATTCAATATTTAAATAACCCACATTTCAAAGTGCCCAGGGCCTACTTAACCGGTAGAGAAGGCCTGGACCCAAGCAGGTGGACAAATGATTGGCAGCTCCTCTCACTGCCAGGAGACGGAGCCCAGCCTCCTGTGAGGAGCACCTTTGTCCCTGCCCTGGAGGAAGGTCTCACCTGACCCCTCTTTGCCAACAACATCACACAGAAACAGAGCAAAGTTTTCCCTTTGAGATTCCCCAGTATAAAATTAAAGGAGGGTTTTTTTGTTTGGGTTTTTTTTCTTTTGGACAACCATGGGGATGCTTTTTCCCCTTAGATGTAGGAAAAATGTTTCTGACATTTAGAGTCAGGGAAATAAAGAATGGTCTCAGAAAAACAGTAAGCGAGGAAGTGATCCGTTTCCACACCCTGTCCCAGAACATCCGTGAGGTCTGGAGAAGATGCAGGTGGGGCGGGACCTGAAGGCCGGGCATGCTCGCTGGAGGCAGCAGGCGGGCCTGAGCTAAATGCGCCTGGTCCCAGGGGAAAGTGTGCTCATATTTCAGTGAAAACTCCAGTGGAATTCAAATTCTAAAGCTCAACTTCCTCTGATTTTCTTTTTAAGCACTTCAGGACCATCTTTGGCAAATCAAGCCCTAACAGACCGTCTTGGGACACAGAAAGCAAAGCAGCCGAGTTGGTAAAATCAATTACTAACAAATCAGACGAGAAAGCTTGTGAAATACCTAGTCTAGTCAGAGACAGCCGATTCACTCACAGACATTTTGTTTCATTCATAAAAACAGAGGTTTGTATATTGGACCCAGCCTCATTCATTCTCTCCATAATTTAGGAGTGCTGGAAAAACACACTGGAGAAAGTAACAAAGGACAACGCGACACTGACACCACGCTGAGCTGGAGCTCAGGGGTTAGTGAGTGTGTCTGTAGCTTAATGTCATGACCATAGAATAAAAATAATAATAATAAACAGCTAAACGTGGCTTCTCACTGAGTGATGCAAGAGCTGGAGCACCAAAGATGTGAAAGGCGACATGTGGCTTCTCCCCTCCCCCTCCCTTTCCCCTCCCCCACCTCCCTCTCCCCTCCCCCACCCGTCTCCCCCTCCTTTTCAGCCTCTCTCTCCCTCTTCTTCTCCCCCTCCCTTTCCCAATTTCTGATGGAGGACCAGGGACATTAAGATCACACTCAAAACAGCCTAAAACTTTGTATCAAGTTTACTGCCATGAGCTGGTCTTTCAAAAAGGGTATCATTTGCTTTGATCCTGATTAGCTTCTTAAGCAAATAATTGAAATCCTTTATCTAAATGACAATAATAGTATGATAACATGTCTCCATTTGAACATTCACAGACCAGTTTTTAATGAGATGCTCCACATGATGTTATATAATACTATTTTTTTGCCATAATGCTATTAAGATAAAAGATGCAGGCTAGGAAAAGTTGTTAAACCAAAAAAACTCTTGTTCTCATTTGCATTGCTTTGATTACTGCTAGTAATATATTCAACATGTGTTATTCCAAATATTTAACATCTCTGCATTTGTGCAGTCCACTTTTAATAAAACCAATAAACTATGAGATATCTGAAGTTCAGAACTATTACTTATTCACTTTCAAATAGCCAGTGCTCAGCAAACTGAAGAGTGTATAAAAATCAGCTCTAAAATTATTTGCTGAATAACCTACATCATATTTTTAATTAAGTAATATAAGGAAAAGGACAGAGTTCTAAGGAGCTTTCCTAGAGAACATCTTCCATCAAGACCATGATGATTCATCAGATGTCCATGGAAAATTATTCCACCAGTCCCAAATTCACCATCTGCTTGTGTTAAAATTCTTAAAACCCAGAGATACCTGGTTCTCTGCCCAAGAGTTCTGTTTACTACGTCAAGGAAGAGAAACGTGGACTCAATGGGTGGTTTTTTTCTTTCTTTAGCAATTTTATAAATTTCATGTGTTCATTTTAATAATCTATCTTCAGTTTATGGTAAGAACCAATAACAAGTTCAGTTCATAAACTGTAAATTCTATTTTCTTGAAACTAGGACTTAGACTTGATCACTGCCAGTCAGCTGGTGATGAGACAGCTAGTCTTCATTTTTCTGGGATCATAGAGTGCACCTTGGTGACCTCAGCCAAAGATGCTGTGCCTGTGCTACGAAAGGAACAGGGAATTCATAAAACCACTAAAAGAATCACTTCTAGCCATACTTATTCATATCAAACTAAGTGGAAAATAATGGTAATACCAACAATGTTTGCAATGATTCTGTAACACAAACCAGGGTGAGGAAACTGATGAACCTGCTGGGCTAGGGCGTGGCTGCTTGGAGCACCCTCTGCCCATGGGATCCACGCGAGGCCTTCAGTTCAGCGTCCAGTGGCAGCTGGTCTCCTCTGCCCTTCAGAAGGCCACCTTTGCCATCCCATGGCTCCTGTTGCTTTCGGTGATGGTGGCCAGATAGGCAGAGCAGCCCTGGAATTCTGAGGAGCTTGGGTTGACTTCATCCATGCTCCCCTTCTCTGACCTTGGCCATGGTGTTTCCTCCTCCCTGTTTATTTCTTTGTTCTCTGGGCTGACTCGGGAAATGTAACTTCCCATTCCAATAGAAAATCTTTCTGTATTTCAACAACATCTGTCAATGCATTTGAATACTATTGTGCGGTGACAGAGTAGTCAAAGTGTTAGTTGCTCAGTCGTGTCCAACTCCTTGTGACCCCATGGACTGTAGCCCACCAGGCTCCTCTGTCCATGGAATTCTCCAGGCAAAAATACTGGAGATGGTAGCCATTCCCTTCTCCAGGGGATCTTTCCGACCCAGGGATTGAACCTGTGTCTCCTGCACTGCAGGCAAATTCTTTACCTTCTGAGCCAGTGGGGGATGGTTATAGAAAGATCAATTCCAAATGTCTTTCCTTTTACTGTAGATACAGTTTTAACACAGGTTGCATCTGTATTGTAACCATGTAGTGGGTACTTTCACGTGATTATCTTGTTTAAACTTCACGGTGACCAATTCAGGTAGATATAATGAGTGCTTTTATAACAAGTAAGAAGACTCAACTCAAGGAGACTTTTGTTATTGTTATTCAGTCACTAAGTCCTGTACAACTCTTTGCGGCCCCATGGACTGCAGCATGCCAGACTCCTCTGTCCTCCACTATCTCTGGAAGTTTGCTAAAGTTCATGTTCATTGAGTACCAAGAGTCATTCTCTCAGTCACTGGTTTCAAAGGGCAGCTTGGTTGATCTGTTGGGTCATCCTCTTTTATCAGATATGCATGGTCTTCCTGTTTACGTAAATTTCTTGTTCAAGAGCAGGTTCACTGGGGCTAGCATGAGAAAGTGTAAGGAATACTGGAGAGATCCCGGTTTTAGATGCAAATTTTTCATCCATCTGCTGTAAGACAGGAAAAGCATCCTTCTCACTGGGCCTCCTTTCTGGTTACTCTTCTAGGACCATTTCTCACAGAAGAGTGTTGCTACGGGTTCTGTACTAAAGCCTCTTTCTACACTTTCTGAGTACCCACATCTATTTCTGTAGTCAGTTCTGTGATTCACAGTCCCCTTGGTTCCAAATTTGTGGTTTCATTGCTGACTTCCTGCCTGGAATTCACACTCATGTGTGTAGCTGCTGCCTTTATTCTTACCTTGCCTCTTCATAGAAAACTCAAAGTCATAATCTAAAAACCTAACTTCCCACTTTATCCCCCAAAGCTTTGCTCCTCGTCTTTTGCCTCACATCCACAATCTCCACATAGTAATCAGCTCAGAAATAGTTATTCTGGAATCCAGCAGACCCAGTGACCATCAACCCTAATGGTTCCATCTCCTAAAGGTTACTAGATTCCATCTTTTTTTTTTTTTCATTCCAATTGTCTCCACTCTAGTTCAAACACAGTAACTTTTTGCTACACTGGTGAAGTGCCTCCTGGCTGGGGTTCCTAGTTCTGGCTCTGTGTCTATCTAATAATCCGCCATATATGATGGCTATTTCTCAGGTGCATCTGAATATGTTCTCCCTTCCTTGAAAATCCTTTATGGTTTTCAAAAGCTCTCAGAACATAGCATAAAAGGAATCACATATTTATAAGTTTTTTTCATGGTCTGGTCCCAATTCACCTCATTAAACTTTCTCAAGATTTCTTTATCAGATTTAATTGAAACTATAAGACTTGAAACTATAAAACTCCTAGAAGCAAACATAGAGAAAAAGCTTCTTGACATTGGTCTGGGCAGTGATTTCTTTTGGATATGACATCAAAAGTCCAGGCAACAAAAAGCAAAACTATCAAGAAAAATGACATCAAACTAAGAAGTTTCTGCACAGCAAGGGAAGCTGACAATGAAGTGAAAAGGCAATGTACAGAACAGGAGAAAATACTTGCAAGAGTGAGGGCAAGAGGAGAAGGGGGCAACAAGGGATGAGATGGTTGGATGACATTACTGACTCAATGGACATGAGTTTGAGCAAACTCTGGGAGTTAGAGGACAGGAAAGCCTGATGTGCTACAGTTCATGGAGTCACAGAGTCAGACATGACTTGGCAGCTGAACAACAACAACAATAAACTTTCAGACCATAGCATGCATTTGAAAATTTACAAAGAGAGTAGATTTCATATTGCATGTTCTTCACATGCACATACACACACATACAGCAAAGGGACACAGGAAACTTTTAAGAGATGATGGACATGCTTGGTACCTTCATAGTGGTGATGCTATCACTGATACATGCCTATGTCCAAGTGCATCAGAATGTATACATTAAATGTGCAATTTTTCATCTGTCAGTTATGCCTTAATAAAGTTGTAAAATTGGAGAAGGAAATGGCAACCCATTCCCGAAATCTTGTTCACAAAATCTCATGGACAGAAAAGCCTGATGGGTCGCAAGAGTTCAACATGACTTAGGGACTAAACCATCACCAGCATTATAGTTGTAAAAATTTTTTAAAGAGAAAATAAAACATTATTTTAGCCAAATGAATGTAATTTGAGTGTCCCACTGCACATGCTGTGCTTTCAGCTTACTTTTCCCACCCCTGCACTCTTTGACCAGAATGGACCTCTCATCATTCAGATTTCAGAACATGCATCATTTCTTCACATAAAACTTTATTCCTCAAGTTTGGGTCAGGTTCCGCATTTATACATCCCATTACACTTTGCAATTTCCCCAAATATGTAAGCACAGAAGCAAGTAGCTGTAGAGTCGGTGCTATTTCCCTTCTGGGTGTCAAGTTCCATTTCTTTAGCACAGCGTAGACATTGGGAGAAGGCAGTGGCACCCCTCTCCAGTACTCTTGCCTGGAAAATCCCATGGACGGAGGAGCCTGGTGAGCTGCAGTCCATGGGGTCACTAAGAGTCACACACAACTGAGAGACTTCACTTTCACTTTTCACTTTCATGCATTGGAGAAGGAAATGGCAACCCAGTCCAGTGTTCTTGCCTGGAGAATCCCAGGGACGGGGAAGCCTGGTGGGCTACCGTCTCTGGGGTCGCACAGAGTCGGACACAACTGAAGTGACTTAGCAGCAGCAGCAGACGATGGCATTAACATAGTAGGCAGTTCACAGATATCTGTTAAATGACACATTGAACACATTTCCACTAATTTCATATCTTTAATTTTGAAGGAAACTCTGTTCTCCAGAGCCGACTCTTTCATCTCTTACTTTTTTAAAATTATACATTAGATATTTTTTAGCAGAGTAATGTATGTCTTGAAAAGAGATATAAGATTCTAGGGCAGTGAATTTTAGCACTTCACTTTACAAAAAACACACAGCTAGACTAAAAAAGGAAAAGCTGTTTTCAATGTGCTGGAGCATTCCTGAACAGGATATCTATAGCATGCAATATTGCAGAGTCTTACACTCATCATCGACATTTTCTGTGTAGGCTGAATTTTTAAAAATCAGAACTATTTTAGGCATGAGGATTTTTTTCTTGGTAATGAACCAGATTCTGTGAAGATTTAAAGTTTCCTTTTGGCTGTAAATGATGCAGCTTTGGGAACTATTTGGCATTGAAACTATGTGGTTCAATGTGCAATGATTTTTTTCTCATGACTCTTCTGGAAGCTCTAAAATGTTTTTGGGAACTGCTCTAGGCACAAAGCATCATATATTTGTGTGCCATTCTTCAAAGAGGTTTGTGTAATGACAGCTTGATTCTTCAGACTGCCCAAGGGTAAGATTGTCTTATGTTTAAAGTAATTTTGTTCTACTATATAGTTGGATTATTTTTTTCTGGCAAAGTCCAATCTCAACCATCTTTTATTATTACCATCTCTTTCCTCATCATTTGCTTTTCATTTTGAAGTTTTGGGGAAACATCTTTTAAAGAAGAAAATAAGCTGAATGAAGGTATCTGGATCACTTCCATCTCAAAAAAAAAGCAAAAACAAAAAACGCCAGATTCTGAGCTCATTAAAACAAAACTCTTCAGTATTCCTATACTGGACTCAATTTTCAATTGAGACTTCTCAACTCCAAAATGTATTTAGCATCATCACTTTCATGTTCTCTTCATTTTAACCTATTTGAGAGGATGATTAAACATGGTTAGACTTCCTCCTTCTATTAACGAATAGTATTTCTCTCTTTAAAAAGAGAATGCAGGGCTTTCACTACTTGTAAAGCAAATGCATGACTCATATTAGCATTCCCATTGAGAAAAACTTTTTAAAAAGGTAAAAACATCAAAGAGCTATAGGAATAGGTAAATTTATGAAATCAAATCTCAGAAAAACTGAGGCATAACTGAGAGTAAATCCCACCTCTCTTTTGCATTGAAGGCAATTGCCTTTCCTGAAGAAACATCAGTGAAACCAGAAAGAATCTGAGGACTTAACAGGGTAAGAGAAATTGAAAGCAACTAGTTAGAAAGAATCATGATATGGAACCAGTTAACTGGGTGCCTGGGAGGATCACCCTCAATTGTAAGTGTGCTAGATGTTGGGTTCTGACTTTCTTTTGGTGTGCAATATTCATCCTCATTCCTTTCTGCATTCTTCTCTGTATTTTAGAGTCAGGAAACCTGGAGATTTCCTTTCCAAGAATCTCATCCAGTAGGGGTCCATTTTAGATTCTGTCAAATCAGCAGAAAGAATGTCTATACCAGAGTCCCAAGAGCTGCGAGGCTTTTCCCAGAAAGTACCTACATCTTTGCTGCAGGCGACTTAGGTCACTCATAACAGTGTCCAGGGAGTCCTGACACTTCCTGATTTCCACATGCAACGCAGGTCCTGCTTTCCCTATGGTTGCCCCAGCCCTTCTGACGACGATGGCTTTATGAGGACGGATTTCTCTTAAATCATCAGAGTAGCATTTGTTTTCCTTACTCCTAATTGATACAGTGAAAGAGAACCAGAAGTAAATGTGTGCTTGAGTGAGCGTATACCACCAAATTGTGTCCACTGACTGGTCCAGAGAATTTACCATGTAGCAATTGCAGATTGCCTAGACTCTCAGCATCCCACACCCCTGCCCAACACCAGAGGGCAGAATAAAATAAAAATCTGCATCTTCAGCCTCAAATTATCTCTGAAAATTATTTTCCAAATCAATACATAGTCAAAGATATCCAAGCACAAGTAAACAAGACTCTGTGTGTTAGAATAACTGGTAACAACAAAAGCAATGGAGAAAATCTTTTTTAAAAACTGACAAAACTCTGATGAGACACAAAAAAATAGGAAAGGCAAAACCAGAAATTGCAAAATAAATAAATAAATAAATAAATAGGACATCTCTAGGAATTCTGCAGCAATTCAAAAGATAGTAAGATATTTTAAGCCACTTTATTTCAAGAAGTGTGAAATGTTAGATAAAAAGGACAAACAAAACTCACTAAAGAGGTGACACACCAAATATTCCTCAAAACAGTAGCAAAATAGAATCAATGAATTTTCCCCACCACCACCATCACACACACACACACACCATAACAACCAGTCTCAGGCTCAGATTCAGGTGGTTTGAGCTGTTGAGTAAAGCTTCTTTGAAATAACTCTGAGTCAGAGAACTGAAAAACTGAGGAAGAATTAAGTTCAAATTTTAACAAATAGAAAGACATTCCATGTGTGATGGAATGGCAAAATATATGAAAATATCTGCATTATGAACCATCATATCCAGACGAAACTGTTAGGATCATCCCCTAGCAACCAGACAAAAGCATCTTACTAAACAACACCTCTGATTACACTGCAGGAATAGGAGAGATGTGATTATGTCATCTCTAACAGGAGTCTGAAGTTGTGATACTTAAAATACTAATTATTTTCACACACACATAAAGCAACCAAACCGTCTCATGGGGAACTGTGAGATATTTAGAATACCAATTTAAAGCTGTTTACACCTAATGAGGGAATGGTTCAGCCCTGTGGACATAGAGCCTATTAAATGTGTAAGACTGCAGCAATCCCTTCCTACAATTTCAGAGCTGTGAATGCTCTTGGCATGAGGCACAGGAACTTAAGCACTCAAGGGGAAAATCACTCAATCAGCTCTGTTTTTTTTAAGGCATACACGTCAACTTTGAAATTAACGCTTTCAACTCAACTATAAAAAATGTGAGGAAGACAGAAAAGATGTGTTTATAATACTTTTAGGACCATGACAAAACAGACTAATTCAGACCAAAACAGTGAGCGAGACTTTGCCCATTTATAAGAGAAAGAAAGTTTGGGGGCCACAGGAGGAAACTGAACATTAATATATTGAGCTTTTGTGTTTGGTTCATTAGGAGATTAAGCAACTCTGCAGCCATTTCCTGTGGATGCTGTAAAAGCTGGAGAAAGGATGAGGTCTTAACTTTGACTTGAAAGAGGGCCACCGCGTTCAAATGCTGACTCTGAAACAGTCTTGCCATAGGACCCTGGAGAAATAATCTATAACTCACTCTCCAAGTCTTCAGAAGGCAGTTTTAAATGCATTTAAACTCTTAAGATATGAAAGCTGGAGAGGTACCCTGGAGACCATACAACCCCCATGTTTTATAGAGCAGCAAAGTGATGCCCCAAAGCAATAAGTTAGCATTTACACCAAGATCCTTTTTCTTATACTCACCAGTAAGGATTTAAGCTCAGCTAAAGACTTTCAGACAAAAAAAATATATATATATACACATATATATATATACACATATATATAAACCTAGTGTTATAATTTATTGGATCCCTTTATATATAATAGTGGCACTTTATATGTATTTTCTAATTTAAGTGTCAATACATCCATTTTATATTATTCAATTTAAAAAAAGGAAAACTGAAACTCAGAGAAATTAAACACTTTGCTTAAATTCACACAAGTTGGTTTCAGACAGGAAACTCAAAGAATTTTCTGCCTTTACTCTGTTCACTAAAAGTGAAGTGAAAAAGTTAAAGTACTAGGTGCTCCATGTAATTTTTTCACAGGTTTCTTAATTTCTCTATAATTTTGATAGGAATTTTACTATATCTATATATCAATTAGGGAGAGTGATTTTTAAAAAACTGGGTTTTCCCAATTTATGGCCATGGTGTATCTCCCCATTTATTGAGGTCTTTAGTTGCTTCATCAATGTTTCACAGTTTTGTAATTTTCAATATTGAGGTTTTGCATTTTTGTTAATTTTATTTCTAGGTATTTATGCATATTCATGCTTGCTATAAATCAACACTCACATTATTTTTAATTTGTTGTCAGCATAAATAAATATACATATTGTTGTACGGTTGTTTATCAGCTATAGACATCTATTTATAATAGCCAGGACTGTTTATAATAGCAAGGACATGGAAGCAACCTAGATGTCCATCAGCAGATGAATGGATAAGAAAGCTATGGTACATATACACAATGGAGTACTACTCAGCCATTAAAAAGAATACATTGGAATCAGTCCTAATGAGGTGGATGAAACTGGAGCCTATTATACAGAGTGAAGTAAGCCAGAAGGAAAAACACCAATACAGTATACTAACGCATATATATGGAATTTAGAAAGATGGTAACAATAACCCTGTGTATGAGACAGCAAAAGAGACACTGATGTATAGAACAGTCTTATGGACTCTGTGGGAGAGGGAGAGGGTGGGAAGATTTGGGAGAATGGCATTGAAACATGTAAAATATCATGTATGAAACGAGATGCCAGTCCAGGTTCAATGCACGATACTGGATGCTTGGGGCTAGTGCACTGGGACGACCCAGAGGGATGGTATGGGGAGGGAGGAGGGAGGAGGGTTCAGGATGGGGAACACACGTATACCTGTGGCGGATTCATTTTGATATTTGGCAAAACTAATACAATTATGTAAAGTTTAAAAATAAAATTAAATTAAAAAAAAAAGAAATCTATTTGTAAGTGCCTTACCATCTTCTATGTGAATATATACATCATTTGCAAAGACAATTTTATTGTCTTTCTATTTTTATTTTATCTTTATTTTATTGTCTCCTTTCATAAACTTTTTATTTTGTATTTCTTTTCCATTCCTTATTGCACTGGCCATAACCTCAAGTATATTGTTGAATAGAAGAGATGAGAAGGGGATATACTTGACTTACACCTCATTTTAATGGGGACATGTTCAGTAATTTGCCTTCATGATTATTATAGCAAGAGTTATTTTGTAGATGCTATTTATCAGGCTGAAGAAGTTTTCTTCTATTCCTAGAGTATTATCATGAGTAAGTTCAATTTTGTCAAGTAATGTTTCAGCATTTATTTACATATATGATTTTTCTACTGTATGTTGTTAATTAACTACTTTATGTTGAATTGACTAATTTTAAAATGTTAAACCAATGTTGTCTTCTTGCAATGCTTTCTACTTGGTATATTAGCAGTTCTACATATGGTTTGATTAGACTTGCTAATATTTTATAATGCATTTTTTTTTGTCTAACTTCATAAAAGATCTTTATTTATCATTTCTTCCCTTGCAATGTTCTTGTAGAACTTTTAGAATGACAGCATTTCTGGCCTCCTTAAATAAGCTTTTTAAAAATTTTTTCTATGATATTCCCATTTTCTGTTTCTTTCAGTTCTCCTCTTTTCTATTTATTTCCTTCTAATTACTTTAATTACAATATACTAATTGATTTGCTTACTCTTTCTTCTAACTTCTTAAAGTAGAAATAAATGATTTTATATGATTTGGGTTTTTAATATGGACTTTTCAAACTATACATTTTTATCAACATTTAGTTATTGTCCATATTTGTTATAAGTTTCATTATGTTTTAGTTCAAAATACTTAATGAATCTCTTCTCCTTTCATTTTGATCTAGAGCTGATTTATCAATGCATCTTTGAAGTTTCCAGTTATTTCTATCCTTTTTACATATCTTCTTGTTTTTTTTAGTTTTGCTATATTGTGTTGATTTATGATTTAGTTTTGTTATATAATATGTATAACAGTTCAGTTCAGTTCAGTCGCTCAGTCATGTCCAACTCTTTGCGACCCCATGAATCGCAGCACACCAGGCCTCCCTGTCCATCACCAACGCCTGAAGTTCGCTCAAACTCACGTTCATCGAGTCGGTGATGCCATCCAGCCATCTCATCCTCCGTCATCCCCTTCTCCTCCTGCCGCCAATCCCTCCCAGCATCAGGGTATTTTCCAAAGAGTCAACTCTTCACATGAGGTGGCCAAAGTACTGGAGTTTCAGCTTTACATCATTTCTTCCGAAGAACACCCAGGACTTATCTCCATTAGAATGGACTGGCTGATCTCCTTGCAGTCCAAGGGGCTCTCAGGAGTCTTCTCCAACACCACAGTTCAAAAGCATCAATTCTTCCGTGCTCAGCTTTCTTCACAGTCCAACTCTCACATCAATACATGACCACAGGAAAAACCATAGCCTGGACTAGACTGACCTTTGTTGGCAAAGTAATGTCTCTGCTTTTGATTATGCTATCTAGATTGATCATAACTAACATTCCAAGGAGTAAGTGTCTTTTAATTTCATGGCTGCAGTCACCATCCGCAGTGATTTTGGAGCCAAAAAAACTAAAGTCTGACATTGTTTACACTGTTTCCCCATCTATTTTCCATTAAGTGATGGGACCAGATGCCATGATCTTCGTTTTCTGAATGTTGAGCTTTAAGCCAACTTTTTCACTCTCCACTTTCACTTTCATCAAGAGGCTTTTTAGTTCCTCTTCACTTTCTGCCATAAGGGTGGTGTCATCTGCATATCTGAGGTTATTGATATTTCTCCCGGCAATCTTGATTCCAGCTTGTGCTTCTTCCTTCCAGCCCAGCATTTCTCATGATGTACTCTGCATATAAGTTAAATAAGCAGGGTGACAATATACAGCCTTGACATACTCCTTTTCCTATTTGGAACCAGTGTGTTGTTCCATGTCCAGTTCTAACTGTTGCTTCCTGACCTGCATACAAATTTCTCAAGAAGCAGGTCAGGTGGTCTGGTATTCCCATCTCTTGAAGAATTTTCCACAGTTTATTGTGATCCACACAGTCAAAGGTTTTGGCATAGTCAATAAAGCAGAAATAGATGGTTTTCTGGAACTCTCTTGCTTTTTCCATGATCCAGCAGATGTTGGCAATCTGATCTCTGGTTCCTCTGCCTTTTCTAAAACTGGCTTGAACATCAGGAAGTTCACGGTTCATGTATTGCTGAAGCCTGGCTTGGAGAATTTTGAGCGTTACTTTACTAGCGTGTGAGATGAGTGCAATTGTGCAGTAGTTTGAGCATTCTTTGGCATTGCCTTTCTTTGGGATTGGAATGAAAACGGACCTTTTCCAGTCCTGTGGCCACTGCTGAGTTTTCCAAATTTGCTGGCATATTGAGTGCAGCACTTTCACAGCATCATCTTTCAGGATTTGGAATAGCTCAACTGGAATTCCATCACCTCCACTAGCTTTGTTCATAGTGATGCTTTCTAAGGCCCACTTGACTTCACATTCCAGGATGTCTGGCTCTAGGTGAGTGATCACACCATCGTGATTATTGTGGTTGTGAAGATCTTTTTTGTACAGTTCTTCTGTGTATTCTTGCCACCTCTTCTTAATATCTTCTGCTTCTGTTAGGTCCATACCATTTCTGTCCTTGATCGAGCCCATCTTTGCATGAAATGTTCCCTTGGTATCTCTAATTTTCTTGAAGAGATCTCTAATCTTTCCCATTCTGTTGTTTTCCTCCATTTGTTTGCATTGATCACTGAGGAAGGCTTTATCTCTCCTTGCTATTCTTTGGAACTCTGCATTCAAATGCTTACATCTTTCCTTTTCTCCTTTGTTTTTCGCTTCTCTTCTTTTCACAGCTATTTGTAAGGCCTCCCCAGACAGCCATTTTGCTTTTTTGCATTTCTTTTCCACGGGGATGGTCTTGATCCCTGTCTCCTATACAATGTCACAAACCTCATTCCATAGTTCATCAAGCACTCTGTCTATCAGATCTAGGCCCTTAAATCTATTTCTCACTTCTAGTGTATAATCATAAGGGATTTGATTTAGTTCATACCTGAATGGTCTAGTGGTTTCCCTACTTTCTTCAATTTCAATCTGAATTTGCCAATAAGGGGTTCATGATCTGAGCCACAGTCAGCTCCCAGTCTTGTTTTTGCTGACTGTATAGAGCTTCTCCATCTTTGGCTGTAAAGAATATAATCAATCTGATTTCGGTGTTGACCATCTGGTGATGTCCATGTGTAGAGTGTTCTCTTGTGTTGTTGGAATAGGCTGTTTGGTATGACCAGTGCATTCTCTTGGCAAAACTCTGTTAGCCTTTGCCCTGCTTCATTCTGTACTCCAAGGCCAAATTTGCCTGTTACTCCAGGTGTTTCTTGACTTCCTACTTTTGCATTCTAGTCCCCTATAATGAAAAGGACATCTTTTTTGGGTATTAGTTCTAGAAGATCTTGTAGGTCTTCATAGAACCATTCAACTTCACCTTCTTTAGCATTACTGGTTGGGGCACAGACTTGGATTACTGTGATGTTGAATGGTTTGCCTTGGAAACCAACAGAGATCATTCTGTCGTTTTTGAGATTGCATCCAAGTACTGCATTTTGGACTCTTTTGTTGACCATGATGGCTACTCCACTTCTTCTAAGGGATTTCTGCCTGCAGTAGTAGATATAATGGTCATCTGCGTTAACTTAACGCATTCCGGTCCACTTTAGTTTGCTGATTCTTAGAATGTTGACATTCACTCTTGCCGTCTCCTGTTGGACCACTTCCAATTTGCCTTGATTCATGGACCTGACATTGCAGGTTCCTATGCAATATTGCGCTTTACAGCATCGGACCTTGCTTCTATCACCAGTCACATCCACAACTGGGTATTGTTTTTGCTTTGGCTCCATCCCTCCATTCTTTCTGGAGTTATTTCTCCACTGATCTCCAGTAACATATTGGGAGAGGGCATCAGAGGGCAGACGCACTGAAACCATAATCATAGAAAACTAGTCAATCTAATCACATGGACCATAACCTGCTCTAACTCAATGAAACTAAGCCATGCCCTGTAGGGCCACCCAAGACGGGCGGGTCATGGTGGAGAGGTCTGACAGAATGTGGTCCACTGGAGAAGGGAATGGCAAACCACTTCAGTATTCTTTCCTTGAGAACCCCATGAACAGTATGAAAAGGCAAAATGATAGGATACTGAAAGGGGAACTCCCCAGGTCGGTAGGTACCCAATATGCTACTGGAGATCAGTGGAGAAATAACTCCAGAAAGAATAAAGGGATGGAGCCAAAGCAAAAACAATACCCAGTTGTGGATGTGACTGGTGATAG
This sequence comes from Bos indicus, assembly GCF_029378745.1. Taxonomy (NCBI): domain Eukaryota; kingdom Metazoa; phylum Chordata; class Mammalia; order Artiodactyla; family Bovidae; genus Bos; species Bos indicus. Next base: position 4,848,929 of record NC_091786.1, read on the forward strand.
AAGCAAGGTCCGATGCTGTAAAGAGCAATATGTATAACAGCATATAGTATATACTATATAGCTTTAGTATACATACTATTAGTGGCACATGCAGGAACTGGTTTGTTCCGATTTGAGACGATTATTAAATATTAAGAACTTTGTGCATGTGTACTCAGTCACTAAGTCATGTCCCACTCTTTGTGACCCCATGGACTGTAGTCCACCAGGCTCCTCTGTTCATGGAATTTTCCAGGCAAAAATACTGGAGTGGGTTGCAATTTTATACTCCAGGATTTTAGCAAGCTTAAAATTGGACTTGCCATGGGAATCCACAACACTTCAAATTAGGGCTTTTGTTTCTTGAAAAGCTATTTTAATAAGCAAAAAGATACACAATGTCTCAGTACTCGATATTTTTTGGATGTATCTTATGGCTCTACATGAGGTTTTATCGTAGCTTCTAGTCCATGGGCCCTTAAAACAGGTGTGTAAGTCCTCGGTGCTACACATACACATACTCCATGCACACTGGTTAACACTGTATACAGACTTTCTGTATATTTATAATTCTTTACATCAAACATTGAGAAAATATTATAACTTCCAGTGTGGATTTCTTATTTCTTACTTAATTTTGTCATTTAATTTCCTCTTTATGCTGGTAATACTTGCTTTTAAACCTAACTAGTCTGATATTAATGGAGGCATAGCAGTAACTTTTACATAAAGTATTTTCAAATAATTTCACTTCACAGTTCTCTGTTTCTGTTTAGAGCCGTCTATGTGTACAGAATGTATTTGGGGCTTGATTTTTGTACCTTTTCTGAAATTTTCTACCTTTTCATGAAAATTTTAGTTTCATTTGCATTCAAAGCAGTCATTGGTAGGTTTGGCGTAATGTCTACAATCTTGCTATTTGTTTTCCAGCTTTGTTGTCTGTCTTTTCTCCTTTGTTCCTCCTTCCCCACATTCGTTTAGATTAAGTGAGCTAACTTAATAGTGATTCTAATTTCTTTATATGTTTTTGAGCTACCCATCTTTACAAGCAAACAGAAAAACTGTTTAGGTATTAATACCTAGTTCTCTTCTACCTTATAGCGTCCATTTTAAGTTAGGCATGGTATTATTTATGTAAAATGTTATAGGATTTATACTATTAAATTCTACTTTCCCAATAGTTTGTGTCATTATTTTTACATACTTTACCTCTAAATAAGTATTCCCAATAAAATGTTATATTTGTATTATACGCCAATTGTCTTTCAATGCAAAAAAGTAATCTTTTATATTCATCCACTCATCATTTTCAGTGTCCTCCATTTATCTGGGTCTTAATTCCCATATGGTATAGTTTCCTTTAGTCCCTGGGAATTTTCTTTAGCATTTATTTCAGTCTGTATATTGCTTGCAATAAATTCTCTCAAGGTTTTTTTTTTTTTTTTTAACTTTTTAGCTGAATAGGTATATATTTCCTCTCACTTTTGAAGAAGGGGAATTTGAAGAGTTTTTTCCTTTTCCCTCTCCACACTTTAGATGTCTTTTGGCATCTCTGTTCTTGATGAAAAGTCATCCATCATTTATATCATTTTTCTTCTGCATAAAATGTGTCAATTGTCTTTTGCTGCTTTTGAGATTATCTCTTTAGCTTTTCCATCCAACAAAATGACTATAATATGCCAAGGTTTCTTAGTTTCGTATTTCATATTTCTATTGGTTTGAACATATTTACACTTTGTATTTATTGCAGTTGAGCTTCTTGGCTTTGCAAACTGACTTTTGAAATTTAATTTAGTATAACAGGCCTATTATAATTCAAAATATTTTTTCTCACTCACATATTTCTGTTCCTTTCTGTGTTGTTATTGTTCTGTTGCTCAGTGTCCAACTTTACAACCCCATGGAGTGCAACATGCCAGGTTTCCCTGTATTTCAGCATCTCCCAGAGCTTGCTCAAACTCACATTCACTGAGTTTTCTTTCCTTTCCTATGGACCTACAATTACACATATGCTAAATCATTGGTTACTGTAGCCCTAGATCAGCCCCTATTATTTTTCTTTTTTTTTCTTATTGTATGAATTATTTTTATCTGGCTACATGTTCAATAATAACTTGTTCAGCAGCATCCAATATGATGTCAGATTCACCTGTCAAAATTTCTATCTCAAATATTATATGTGAAACTACTGAATTTTAATATGGTTTTTTGATACTTTCGTTTATCTTCTATGGTCCCCAATCTATTTTCTTTTTTTTTTCTTTTTCTGTTTTTATTTTTTTAATTTTATTTTTAAACTTTACATAATTCTATTAGTTTTGCCAAATTTCTAATTATATTATTCTAATAGTTTCTAAATTATCTTTTCCCTTAAGTCTTTGAGCATACTTACAAGACAGACTGGACTTCCCCAGTGGCTTAGCGGTAAAGAATCCACCTGCAAGTAGACAGAACAAGATGGGGAGTAGGTGGACATGGAGTACATCTCTCATGGATACATCAGGAATACACCTTCAGACACAGAAGTGCATGCAGAACACCAGCTGAGAGCAGACAGTAGTACCTGACCAGTGTAAAAGAATATATAGAACCACGAAAACTTGGAAGGATGAAGGAACTAGGGGGAGAAACAGGAGTGCTAGTAGCTTAGACCAGCCCTCGGCGGGTGGGGGAACTGAAGCAGGGGTCCAATCCCCACAGCAGGGCAATTGCCTGAGTCAGAGGAGAAATATTTAAGGCTGAGAGTGAAACTGCTGATCTGGGGAAGCCCCAGTGGGATGAGAATCAGAAAGTCCTTGCCGCAGCCATATATACCCTGGACAGGGATGCAGGTCCCCTGGAAGGCACAGAAGCTGGGAGCTGGAGCTTAGGGATTACAGAGAAATCCCAGGGCAAGGGCTTCTGTTGACCATGGAGAGATGGACTGAGGGGAGGTGAGGGAGGAGACTGTGGTGGGAAATGCCTGTTGGAGGAAACCCAGGCAGCCATGGAAGCAAGGCAATACTGCTGAGTCACGCATACGGGGTGAAGCCAGCACCACAGCCTCTCTCCCCCACACACCAGAATCGGCAGCTAAGCAATAGAGAGACTGGCCCACCAAACGCCTGACGCACTGAACTACAGAGCAGGTCCCCACCCAGGGTGTTACTTTAAGTGCCTGACAAGCTGAACAACAGAGAAGGACCCCAGGAAAGGGAGCCCTCTAAGTGCTTGAATGGGCGGATCTACAAATAAAGACTGGCCAAAGAGGCCCTCTGATTGTCAGCTACAAGAGGCTGGAAAAAAGACTCTGAGAGGGCCATAACTCCTGCGGTGGAGGCAGTCCATGTCCCTGTGCACTTGGTGCCGCCAGGGTCCCCGCAAGCCAAGCAGCTGCACCACCTTCACACTCAACTCTCACTGGGGCAGAGCTGCCACAGGCAAAAAGTCTTGTGTCTATGTGCTCAGGGTCACTTCGGTCAAGTCCAACTCTTTGCGACCCTGTAGACTGTGGCCTGCCAGGCTCCTCTGTCAGGGAGGGCAGTTCTCCAGGCAAGAACACTGGAGCAAATTGGCCAATACTGGTTGCCATACCCTTCTAGAGCACTGTATTTCCTGCTGTCCTAGCTGCCAACCCTCCTGAGTACTTGGTGCTGCCAGAACCCCTGTGACCCAAGCAGCTGCACCATCTCCACACCTCACAGGGGCAAACCCAAGTCCTCCAGGGCAGCCTCAGGAGAAAACCCCAGTGGACAACCCACATGCAGAGGTGGAAATAAAACCACAATTGAAACCCAGGGGCAATGTAGCTAATGAAGAAGACCCAAAACCTTCCCACCAGCTGTAAAAGCTGCAGATTAAATCCACATGATCAACTAGGCAGACTGTGTCTATGGAATATATAAAAGGGCAATGAGAGCTCCCACAAAAGAAAACACACTAGTTCTGACAGCTGTGGACACTGGAAGCAAGAACACACAGGAGCAGGACCAGATTAGAACCTGAGCTGCCCCCACAGCAGGTCGAGAGACCAGCACAGCATCAGAGGGCATCCTAGGGAGGTGAGGTGGACTGTGGCTCCCATGGAGGGAAAGGACTCTGACAGCAGTGACTCAAGAAAAACATTTATTAATTATTCTTATATTTTGACTTGGTATGTAGATTCTTTTTGATTTTTTTTCCTTTTTCCCCCCCTCTGTTGTCTATTTTATTGGCACTATGAAAGCTAATTAAGATTTGAGCTTTTTTTTTCCTCTCTCAGTCACATTTTTTATTGTTGTTATAAACTTCTGTCTCTACATTGGGCTTTTGCAGTACTGTGGTTTTTTTTTTTTTTTTTCTTTTTTAATTTTAATTTTTAACCTATTATTTTTTCTACATTTATTCCCTTGTTTGCTTTCCTACTGTTCTTTACCCCTTGCAGTTAACCTTTAATGTATATAAACCTTCTTTATCTACCTCTGTTTAGTTTTGCATATCTAGTCTTTCTTTTCTTTTCTTCCTTTCCTCTCAAAATATGTTAGTTTTATTTTCATTGCTTTATTCCCCTGTTGGTACCTTGCTTTCATTTTGTTTTGCAGTTTGTACTTTACTTAGTTGTGTTCTTAACTGGCAGGTAGACTTTCTGGTTTCCTTTGTTCACTGGGTCAGTCTGTTGTACTTTGTTTTTGTTGGACTGTTTTGATTTCGCTTATAGGTGTATATGTATATCTGTATACTCAGTCACATTTTTTATTTTTGTTTTAAACATCTGCCTCTACGTTGGGCTTTTGCAGTTCTGTGGAGTTTTCCTTTTCCTGTTTTCTTTCTTCTGTATTTTTTTTTTATTATTACTTTCTCTTTTTTAAAATTTTATTTATTTTTTTAAACCTATTACTTTTTTTCTACCTTTATTCTTTTATTTGCCTTTTCTACTGTTCTTTTCCCCTTGCAGTTAATCTTTAATATATATATATCTTCTTCATCTACCTCTATTTAACTTCCCATATCTATTCTTTCATTCTTTTCTTTCCTCTCAACATATTTGTTAGTTTGGTTTTCATTGCTTTATTCCCCACTTGGCACCTTACATTAGTTTTGTTTTCCATTTGTGCTTTAGTTAGTTGTATTCTTAACTGGTAAATATAATTTTTTATTTCCTTTGTTCACTGGGTCAATCTACTGTACTTTATTTTTGTTGGACTGTTTTGATTTTGCTCATGGGGGTATATGTATATGTGCATATTTCATTATTTTCATTATTACTTGCTTGATTTTGTAACTGCCATTTGTCTGGGGTTCATCTTTGGTTTCTCATTTTTGGATATTTGTTTTAATCTCACTTAATGCCATAACAAACCACTTGTGGAATGTTCACTCCTGACCAGAGATCAAGCCTTTGGAGTGGGAGCACTGACTCCAAGACCCTAGACTACCAGAGAACTAACCCTAGGGAGTATCAAATAGTAAGAACTCACACAAAGGAAACCACTTGAATACAAGACCGGGCATCACCCAATGGCCAGTAGCACTGTGTGCAGGATGCCTCATCTAAACAACAAACAAAACAAAAATACAAACCCAATCATCAGCAGACAGGATAACCACCTCACTCAGCCTTGCCAATCAGAGGAAAAACAAACAAACAAACAAAAACTCAGCACAAATCTCACCCTATACGACGTTTACACAAATCACTGGGCCAGCCTTAGGAGGGCAGAAACCAAAAGAAAGAAAGAATTCAACCTTAAAGCCTGGGAAAAGGTGACTTCACACACAATAAGTTAAAAAAGTGAAAAGGCAGAGAAGTACTACACAAATGAAGGAACAAAATAGAAAAACAGAAGTCCAAATAAATGAAGAGGAAATAGTCAAACTACTTGAAAAAGAATTCAGAATAATGATAGTAAAGATGATTTAAAAAACTTGAAGACAAAATGGACAAAACGCAAGAATCAATTAATAAAGACATAGAAGAATTAAAGAGTAAACATACAGAGACAAACAACACAGTTACTGAAATTAAAAATAATCTAGACATACTCAATAGTAGAATATCTGAAGAAGAATAAATCAGTTAGCTGTAAGATAAAATGGTGGAAATAACTTCTGAAGGGCAGAATAAAGTAAAAAGAATGAAAAGAACTGAGGATAGTCTCAGAGACCTCTGAGACAATATCAAATGCAACAACATTTGAATTACAGGGTTCTCAGAAGAAGAGAAAAAGAAAGGGTATGAGAAAATTTTTGAAGAGATTATAGTTGAAAATTTCTCCAACATTGAACAGGAAATAGTAAATCAAGTCCACGAGGCACAAAGAGTACCAAACAGGATAAACCCAAGGAGAAACACACCAAGACACACACTAATCAAACTAACAAAGACTAAACACAAAGAATATTAAAAAGCAGCAATGGAGAAGCAACAAGTAACATACAAGTGAAACCCCAAATGCCTAACAGCTGATCTTTCTGCAGAAACTCTGCAGGCCAGAAGGGAAAGACAGGATATATTTAAAGTATTGAAAGGGGAAAATCTACAACCAAGATTACTGTTCCTGGCAAGAATCTCATTCAAAATTAATGGAGAAATAAAAATCTTTTCAGACAGGGAAAAGTTAAGAGAATTCAGTACCACCAAACCAGCTTTACAACAAATGTTAAAGGGACTTATATAGTCAAGAGATACAAGAGAAGAAAAAAGATCTACAAAATCAACCCCAAAGAATTAAGAAAATGGTAATAGGAACATATATGTCAATAATTACTTTAAGTGTAAATTGATTAAATGCTCCAACCAAAAGACACAGACTAGCTGAATGGATACAAAAATAAGACCCATGTATATGCTGTCTACAAGAAACCCACTTCAGACCTAAAGATATATAGAGACTGAAAGTGAGAGGATGGAAAAGTATATTCCATGCAAATGGGAAGCAAAAGAAAGCTGGAGTAGCAGTCCTTATATCAGACAAAATAGACCTTAAAACAAAGAAGGTTACACAAGATAAGGAAGGATACTACATAATGATCAATGGATCAATCCAAGAGGAAAACATAACAATTGTGAATATCTATGCACCCAACATAGAAGCACCTCAATACATAAGACAAACACTAACAGACATAAAAGGAGAAACTGACAGTAACACAATAACAGTAGGAGATTTTAACCCCCTACTCACACCAATGGACAGATCATCAAAACAGAAATTTAATAAGGAACCACAAGTCTTAAATGATACATTAGATGAGATGGATCTCAGTATACATCATAAGAAACACTGGGCTGCAGGAAGCACAGGCTGGAATCAAGACTGCCAGAAGAAATATTAATAACCTCAGATATGCAGATGACACCACCCCTATGGCAGAAAGTGAAGAACTAAAGAGCCTCTTGATGAAAGTGAAAGAGGAGATGGAAAAAGTTGGCTTAAAGCTCAACATTCAGAAAACTAAGATCATGGCATCTGGTCCCATCACTTCATGCCAAATAGATTGGAAAACAGTGGAAACAGTGGCTGACTTTATTTTTCTGGGCTCCAAGATCACTGCAGATGGTGATTGCAGCCATGAAATTAAAAGATGCTTACTCCTTGGAAGGAACAACGCTTACTCCTTGGGAGCTGACTGTGGCTCAAATCATGAACTCCTTATTGCCAAAATCAGACTTAAATTGAAGAAAATAGGGAAAACCACTTGACCATTCAGGTATGACCTAAATCAAATCCCTTATGATTATACATTAGAAGGGAGAAATAGATTTAAGGGACTAGATCTGATAAATAGAGTGCCTGAGGAACTATGGACAGAGGTTTGTGACACTGTACTGGGATCAAGACCATTCGCATGGAAAAGAAATGCAAAAAAGCAAAATGGCTGTCTGGGGAGGCCTTACAAATAGCTGTGAAAAGAAGAGAAGTGAAAAGCAAAGGAGAAAAGGAAAGATACAAGCATCTAAATGCAGAGGTCCAAAGAATAGCACGGAGAGATAAGAAAGCCTTCCTCAGCAATCAATGCAAAGAAATAGAGGAAAACAACAGAATGGGAAAGATTAGAGATCTCTTCAAAAAAATGAGAGATACCAAGGGAACATTTCATGCAAAGATGGGCTCGATCAAGGACAGAAATGGTATGGACCTAACAGAAGCAGAAGATATTAAGAAGAGGTGGCAAGAATACACAGAACTGTACAAAAAAGAGCTTCACGACCCAGATAATCACGATGGTGTGATCACTGACCTAGAGCCAGACATCCTGGAATGTGAAGTCAAGTGGGCCTTAGAAAGCATTACTATGAACAAAGTTAGTTGAGGTGATGGAATTCCAGTGGAGCTATTCCAAATCCTGAAAGATGATGCTGTGAAAGTGCTGCACTCAATATGCCAGCACATTTGGAAAACTCAGCAGTGGCCACAGGACTGGAAAAGGTCAGTTTTCATTCCAATCCCAAAGAAAGGCAATGCCAAAGGATGCTCAAACTACCACACAATTGCACTCATCTCACACGCTAGTAAAGTAATGCTCAAAATTCTCCAAGGCAGGCTTCAGTAATACGTGAACTGTGAACTTCCAGATGTTCAAGCTGGTTTTAGAAAAGGCAGAGGAACCAGAGGTCAAATTGCCAACATCCGCTGGATTATCAAAAAAGCAAGAGAGTTCCAGAAAAACATCTATTTCTGCTTTATCAATCTAGAGGGGTGAGATGCGGAGAGAGATTGGAGGGAGGTTCAAAAGGGAGGGGATATATGTATACCTATGGCTGATTCATGTTGAGGTTTGACAGAAAACAACAAAATTCTGTAAAGCAATCATCCTTCAATAAAAAAATAAATTAATTAAAAAAACAAAATATAAGAATCAGCTTGCAATGCAGGTTTGATCTCTTCGTCCAAAAGAACTCTTGGAGTAGGAAATGACAACCCACTCCAGTTATTCTTGCCAGGAAAATTCCATGGACAGAGAAGCCTGGTAAGCTACAGTCCATGGGGTCTCAAAGAGTCAGACATGGCTGAGATCACGCATGAGACATACTTAACAACAGATTATTTAAAAAAAAAAAAGTTCTTCCTGCTATCTTGATCATCTGTTTTACCTTTGGATCTATTTCCATTTCTTTTTTAATTGATAAGATTTTAATTGAATTGATAACATTTTTTCAAGTTGATAACCTTTTCCTGTGTGTTTGTAGGCCTAGTAATTTTTAATTGCATGCTGGTCATACTGACAATGTGCTGTGGAGAGGCTGGCTTCCCTGCAGTATTTTCCTGACAGCCAGCTGAATCACAGGTGAGCCCTTTGTTCGGATCATGTTTGATTTTATTCTTTGTTATGGTGGACCCATTTGCGTTTTGATCTTGGTCCCAGAGTTGAACTGTTATCTAGGTGCTAACCATGGCCTTTCTGGGACTGTCCATGAAAGACAGTATGGGCAGTACCTCTCTCTGCCGTGATGAAAGAGGTACTCCAGTCTATGTGTTGAAAGTCCCTAAGCACTCCACTGCCTTGGGCATCTCCCTTCATGTCTAGAGCTACAGCAGAGGATGATTTTTACTAAGTATCACAGAGCCTCACTCTGTACATATAAAGCCCTTTGGTCCTCAACCAAAGACCAGCCTTGAATTCCCTTCCCCACAAATTCTAGCCAGCACAGAAGCCTGGACCTCGTGTCTGTATCTTTGTACTGAGAATCCTTTGCTGCTCATTATTTAATGTCCCGCACTATCAATCGCAGTAAGTCCACACAGAGAGGGATACTTGGCAGTCATGACGTTCATCTCCTGGCTTTCTCTTCTGTCCAGGACCAAGTCCTGTACAGCTTGCTGCTCAGTGTCTGAAAGCTGCTGTATGTGTAGTTTCACAGTCATTTTTTCTGGAAGACTGACCCTCACCCCAGTTAACCTATCCTGGCTAGAAAGGGAGGTCCCTGGATAAGTTTCTCCTACTGTGAGTATTTTGTTCTAAAAGTCCCAGATTTTTGAAAGTACAGCAGGAAATGCAAATTAACAGATATAGTTCTCCTTACTGGAGAAGGCAATGACACCCTACTCCAGTACTCTTGCCTGGAGAATCCCAGGGATGGCAGAGCCTGGTGGGCTGCCATCTATGGGGTCACACAGTCGGACACGACTGAAGCGACTTAGCAGCAGCAGCAGCAATCCTCCTTACTTTACAGTCAACAAATCCAATCATGTGCTGCTGAGTTGGTATCAAGGGCCTCAAAGCTAATCATTATTCCTAAATAGGAAATACAGCTCTTGTTCATTAATGGTGGAATCATCATCCCTGGGTAGATTTTAAGTGCAACTATTATGGTACATGTGTACTCAGTCATGTCTGACTTTTTGCCTATGGACTGTAGCCCACCAGGCTCCTCTGTCCATGCGATTCTCCAGACAAAAATACTGGAGTGTGTTGCTATTGCCCTTCTCCAGGGGATCTTCCCGACCCAGGGATCAAACTCACATTTCCTGTGTCTCCTGCATTGTCAGGCAGACTCTTTACAACTGAGTCACCTACAAAATGTTACAAATTCAGTTTTCCCATTCATATTCTGTTGTATAGTATGACATATTCCGATTGGCCCTGTACAAATAATTATATTACCGTGGAAGTGAAGACAGTCTGCAAAGCAGATTCGGGAAGAAGGCCTATCCGCTTCTGTCGCATTTTCGGAAGAAGCATTCTATGATCTCCCCAGTGGTACCATCTACAAATACAGTATAATTATCTACATATTTTTATGTACAGTTAGAATTAGCACAATTTAATACTAATACAGCTTTAATTAAATATCACTCTGGATTAGTTTCCCACGGCTGCCATTATAAAGTTCCAACAACTGGGTAGTCTAAAACAACTGAGATTTGTTCTCTCTCACTTCCAGAGGCTGGAAGCCCGAAATCAAGATGTTGGTAAGTTCCTACTCCCATGTGTAGGCTCTCGGGAAGAATCTTTCCACGCCTCTTTCCTTGCTTCTGGTGGTTGCTGGCAATCGTTGGTATTCCTTAGATTGCAGCTCCAGGCCTCTTTCCTTGTTTCTGGTGGTTGCTGGCAATCGTTGCTATTCCTTAGATTGCAGCTGCACCTTCCAGTCTCTGTCCCCTTTGGCATGTAGCCTTCATCCCTGTGTGCTTTCTCTGTGTTCCTGTGTCCAAATTTCTCCCTTCTCATAGGGACACCAGTTGCTGGATTTAGGGACAATCCTAATAAAATATATGGACTTCCCAGGTGATGCTAGTGTTAAAGAATCCACCAGCCAATGCAGGAGATACAAGAGATGCAGTGTGATCTCTGGGTCCAGAAGATCTACTGGAGAAGGACATTTACTATTCTTACCTGGGAAATCCCATGGACAGAGGAGGCTGGTGGGCTACAGTCTGCAGGGTCGCAAAGAGTCAGACATGACTAAGCATCTGAACACTAATCCAATATGTATCCTTATTCTTTCATTCCATGTCCTACTACACTGTCAGAAATTTCTAGCACAAGGTTAACCAGTAATGGTATATTTTCTTCTTTTGATTTTTATGGAAATATCTCCAATCATTTCACTTTTCAATATGTATTGTTAATCTAAGTCAACATCTTGATTATGTTCAGAAAATATATTTCTAAAATGACATGGCATTTTATGACCACTCAGCTTCCAATCCACCACTTCTTTTGGTTTTAAGGACCCAGCTCTATTAGTCATGTGTGGTGCTGTGCTAAGTTGCTTCAGTCATGTTCATTTCTTTGCGACCCCATGGACCATAGCCCACAAGGCTCCTCTGTCCATGGGATTCTCCAGGCAAGAATACTGGAGTGGGTTGTCATGCCCTTCTCCAGGGAATCTTCCTGACCCAGGGATAGAACCCGAGTCTCTTATGTCTCCTGCATTGGCAGGTGGGTTCTTTACTACTAGCGTCACCTGGGAAGCCCCAAATAACTCAGATTCCGGCTCCAGAGCCATTCCCTATGTAAAGTGTGAAAATGTTAGTCACTCAGTTGTGTCCGACTCTTTGCAGCCCAATGGACTGTAACCCAGCAGGTCCTCTGTCCATGAATTTTCTAGGCAAGAATACTACAGTGGGTTGCCATTTCCTTCTCCAGGGGATCTTCCCCACCCAGGGATCAAACCTGGGTCTCCAGCATTGCGGGCAGATTCTTTACCATCTGAGCCACTAGGGATGTTATATTAGTCACAGTTAGAGGCAGAGTTGAACCTCCCATCATAGAAGATAAACAGATTTATTCTCTGCCCAGAAGCAGAGAACTGCAATGGAGGTTGGCTGACCAGATGCTCTCACCCTTGATACTGAATCTTGGATGAGTAGCAGAGAGACAATGAGCTGTGGTTCATAGTGGTGATGCTCTAGCAGCAGTGACCCACTGCTGTCAGAAGATTTCAGAGGCGGGTGGACCATGGCGATGACAGGGGCATGGAGGAAACCTCTACGCTTCGAGCTGTCATTCGAGGTAGTGGATAATTCTTATCGCAAAAAGATACCCAAGTAGGAGGAGGAAATAGTCACTGCTTCCATTGGGAGATCAGACAGAAAGCTGCAGAGAAGAAAAGCACTCAAGAAAGAAAAGTTTTTACAGTGAAGAGAGAGGGGGAAAATGTATCCTAGTCTATTGCTTTAACAGACCTTCAATCTTTTTCTATCTGCTAAGATATTAAAATTAGCCCAGCTAGGGGGCTTCCCGGGCTATCCAGTGGAGACTTTGCCTTCCAAGGCAGGAGCTGTGGGTTCTACCCCTAGCCAGGGAGTTAAGCTCCTACATGCCTCATGGTCAAAAAACTACAATAAAGAAACAGAGGCAATATTGTAACACATTCATTAAAGACTTTCAAAATAGGCCTACATCAAAAAAAATCTTAAAAAATAAATTAGCCCAACTAGATGCCTATTAAGTTTGATGATTTGAGTATATCAACTTTTCATACTGATTGTCACAAATTACCTGTTTTTCTTAATGTATTTTTAAAGATTCTGTGTTATGGTCTGCCTATTATTCAGAGAGGGGAAAAAAGGAAAAAACAAGGACAAAGAAGTCTTCAGATGATCATTTGGTATTAATTTTAGCAAACTCAGTAACATATTAAAGCATTTTCCACTAGTTTTACTTTAGGGGTCCAGGAATGTTTCACTAGATTGTATCTTTTTTATAGGCTTGAATGCCTTAATCACTCTTATATCACCTCTGGAATCAGCATTTTGCCTTTCCCAGACTCATCATCAATAAACGTGTTCAAGGCAGTTATGAAATCATGTCTCCCACTGCAAAGAAGAGACTAAGGTCACAAACTCTAAAACATCATTGATGTACTCTATTCCTAACTGAAACGAAGTCCAGAGCATCAGGGGGAACCACTGCTCTTGAATTTCAATCATTGTTCTTTGCCTTAGATATTAGGTTCTCGTTGTTAACAGCAACTGCCAAGTCACAGCATCTGTTTATTTTGTATTAGGCTAGCGATCCCAATTTAAAATGTAATGCTTTCCTGCTGTTTATGCATTTCCATAAGCCATCCATCGAAAAGAATTTATCAAAATCACTATTATTTATCACTTATTGTCAAGTATATCATCACTCACTGCACTGAAGATCTATTCCAGATGAATAATTCAAACTATATAACCCATATTTTGCATAGCTTATGACTGACTACAGTTTTATTTGCTCCTACCCAGCAATGATCATAGTGCAGGCAAGCTCATCTTAGGAATTTCATAATATCAAAGAGGTTCCAAGGATCCTGTTTTGTGTGGGAAGCCACAAAGTCTACTGGTATAAATGAAGAATTAAAATTAAGGCTGATAGTTTATCCTATGATGCCAGTAAGAGAGGGAGAGGCAAACGATGGCCAGCATCCCATGACCATATGCCCCCATGCAAACACACACAGACATTTTTGTGTTATATTAGTCTGCATCCTAATGTAACAGAGACCCACAGACGGCAGGGGAAATAAATAATTCATCAGTGGAGCAGAGCAACAGTGAAAGAAAGACAAGAAATAACCCAATGGCAGCAGTAAACTAGATTACGGCACCAAGACTTCCCCAAGGACACTTCATGACCGTTAGAACTGGCAGGAGCATCAAGATATTGAGCTTAAATTCTGGTAGATATTCTAGTGCAAAGTTCAGAAGAGTGGGGGGAACTGGGTAGTAAATCATGATAGAGAGGTTCTCGGGAAGTGCAAAAGGTCCTGAATCTCAGGATTGTCAGTTCAGTCGCTCAGTCGTGTATGACTCTCTGCGACCACATGGACTGTAGCCTGCCAGTCCTCTCTGTCCATCACCAACTCCCAAAGCTTACTCAAATGCATGTCCATTGAGTCGGTGATGCCATCCAACCATCTCATCCTCTGCCATCCCCTTCTCCTCCTGCCTTCAATCTTTCCCAGCATCAGGGTCTTTTCCAGTGAATCAGTTCTTTGCATCAGGTGGCCAAAGTATTGGAGTTTCAGTTTCAGTATCAGTCCTTCCAATGAATACTCAGGACTGATTTCCTTCGGGATGGACTGGTTGGATCTCCTTGCAGTCCAAGGGACACTCAAGAGTCTCCTTCAACACCACAGTTCAACAGCATCAATTCTTCAGCGCTCAGCTTTCTTTATAGTTCAACTCTCACATCCATACATGACTACTGGAAAAACCATAGCCTTGACTAAGTTGGACTTTTGTTGGCAAAGCAATGTCTCTGCTTTTTAATATGTTCTTCAGGTTGGTCATAGCTTTTCTTCCAAGGAGCAAGCATCTTTTAATTTTATGGCTGCAGTCACCATCTACAGTGATTTTGGAGCCCAAAAATATAAAGTGTGACACTGTTTCCATTGTTTCCCCATCCATTTGCCATGAAGTGATGGAACCAGTTGCCACGATCTTAGTTTTCTGAATGTCGAGTTTTAAGCCAACTTTTTAACTCTCCTCTTTCACCTTCATCAAGAGGCTCTATAGTTCTTTCCTTTCTGCCATAAGGGTGGGGTCATTGGCATATCTGAGGCTATTGATATTTCTTCCGGCAATCTTGATTTCAGCTTGTGCTTCATCCAGCCCAGCATTTTGCATGATGTATTCTGCATAGAAGTTAAATAATCAGGGTGACAATATATAGCCTTGGCATACTCCTTTCCCAACTTGGAACCAGTCTGTTGTTCCATGTCTGGTTCTAACTGTTGCTTCTTGACCTGCCTACAGTTTTCTCAGGAGGCAGGTCAGGTGATCTGGTTTTCCCATCTGTTTTAAGAATTTTCCACAGTTTGTTGTGATCTACACAGTCGAAGGCTTTGGCATAGTCAATAAAGCAGATGTTTTTCTGGAACTTTCTTGCTCTTTTGATGATCCAATGGATATTGGCAATTTGATCTCTGGTTCCTCTGCCTTTTCTAAATCCAGTTTGAACATCTGGAAGTTCATGGTTCACATGCTGTTGAAGCCTGACTTGGAGAATTTTGAGCATTATTTTGCTGGCATATGAGATGAGTGCAATTGTGTGATGGTGTGAACATTCTTTGGCATTGCCTTTCTTTGGGATTGGAATGAAGACTGACCTTTTCCTGTCCTGTGGCCACTGCTGAGTTCTCCAAATTTGCTGGTGTATTGAGCACTCAGGAATATATTTGTCCAATATTTCATACATTGCATATATGGCCTTTTTTATTAATAGAGAAGCCATATCAATTGTATCCTAAGTCTGTCACAGAACACCTAACAATTTAATAAAAATTTAGTAAGTCACAATCAACTCTCAATTAACTATGTGTCTTAACATTACTAGAGAATCCCATAGACACAGGAGCCCAGTCAGCTACAGTCCATACGGTCACAAAGAATCGGACACAACTGAGGCAACTTAGCACACATGCAGGCACTAACGAGCCATCGCTGTGGACTGAGACAGTAAGTGGTTTCTCATATTTCAGTTGATATCTCTACCTGCCACATTGTGGATATTCACCTCTAGCTAGCCTAGCAGTGGTGTGTCTATCAGGGATGCATCCTTCCTGTAGAACCTGTATCTCCTTCCACCCAGGCAGGATCAGGGGTCAGACAGGATCTCAGTGCCTTGGTCCCAATAGACTGAAGCAGAGCAGTGAGTACCCTGACCCACCCAAAGCCCCTCAGACTAGTTCCCTGTCATTGGAACTGAGGAAGATGGTCAGTGGGATTCTAGAAGTGACAACTATGGAAAGAGTTTTTGGAAACATCTAGGGGGTACACTATGTGAGGGAAGCTGATTTGCTGTGTGGAAAGAACTGTGCTTATATGCAAAGTGGGGGAGGGATGAAAAAGGAGAGAGTGATGGTGGCATTCAAGTCCCTGGTTCCAGCTCCACCTGGGGCCCATCTGTACACCTGTATCTTTTCATTTTCCTATGGCTGAGTTTCTCTGTATCTTTTTCTTTTCTAGATTGTGAGTCAATACATTCTTCTTTTATCTAAGTAAGTTTTGATCTTTTATAACCCACAGTCCTGCCTGAGTCACCCCCTCTTCAACACCTCTTGCTTTAACCAACACTGTTAATGTAGGGCCACAGCATCTCTCGGGAGCAACAGCAGTAGACCTTTAACTCACCTCTTTGCCTATAGTAAACTCTCACTTCAGTTCATGATCTAAAAAACAGAGGTTTTTCCAGAGGCAAATCATATCATGTAACATCCTTCACAGTATTTTTCAGTGGTTTCTAAATGAGACATGTGCTATCCTTCTGAGAGAATATTATCTAAACTTTCTTTCTGTTTAGGAGAAACTTCCCAATATGCAGCACTTCAAGAGACAAATGTCAGAGCTTCTCTAAGGAATCTGTGGGGTGCAGGGCCTGGCACCAAGCTTCTTGGAATCCAGAGCCAGGTTCAGCTGACTGAATATTCCACCCAAGAACATCAAGTACCTGACTCGAGGCAGGAGGCTGACTAGACCAGTCTGCCTGGATGTTCAGGAGGACAGTTCACAGTATCAGGAGCGGTGGTACTAGCAGAGGAGATCTGAGCAGCTCATTCTGGTGCTTGTTTCAGCTGTGCCCACCCTACCTGGCCTCCTGGGGTCCCAGATCTTGTTTCCTGCTCCACCATCAATGACAAGTCATTTGACCAAGTTGAGGTTCTCTGTCCACCAGGGCTATGCAAAAGCACTCTGTTGCCTTCAGTCAGTAATTGTAACAAATGTAACAACCAGTGGGGGATGCTGATCATGGGGGAGGTTGTGCATGGGTGGGGCAGGGGCAACAGGGAAATTTCTGTACCTTTCCCTCAATTTTGCTGTGGACCTAAAACTGCTCTAAAAACTATAAACTAATTTTTAAAGGAATATATTATAAATTATGCTGGAAAATGAAATGCTAAACTTTTTATAGACCAAGACACCTTTTTTTTAGATTTCCCTTGATAAGATGAAGACTAAGAGTGATTTTCACGTGACTTTCTCGAAAGCAGTCCCATCAGACTCTACTCCATTGAATCACATAGGTTAACTCAGTTCTTACATTCAGTATTTAGTGCCCCTGGAATTTTGAAGCCCTGCTAGATAGGTCTTGTCTTCTCTCTTGATACTTTCCATACCTCCTGATCAACAGAAATCCATTGTTAAGGTATCTTCATGTGACTTTTTAGTCACATAAAGTTAAAAAAATCAACCTTTTTTATTTCAGAATACTGTATGTACTTACCTATTTTTATGCTTCAAGAACATTTCTTCCTCTAAAAGTCCCTTAAGAAATCAAGACACTTCACTCTTGTTTCCTTATTCTCTATTAGTTTTAATGGACAATGAGTGAGAGCGTTTTCTGTTTTCTGCCACATTGTAGCATTTTAAGAGAGGGTTAAGGCAGAAATATTTATTCATCTTATTAGCATTCAGCTATCTTCCCACTTTTTAAATTAGAAAAGGTTTTGGACACTATCTGAAAAAGGAAAGTAAACAAGATTTCATAAGAAAATATGCTAAATGAAAAAACCAGTTAATATAAAGATCGTAAATGCTTAATGATATTAAAAAGGAAGAAAATAATATTGGTCTCAAGAAATATGTTATCTCTATAGAGACAAAAGGAAAAACTTTCATGCTTGAAGAATACTCTAATACAAAAATATTACTAAAAATCTAGAGGGGAGGCAGCTCAATGGCCTGACTCTTCATAGGTGGTTTTAACGAATGACTTTCTGTCTAGGTAGAATTCCTCTCTTCTTCTTTTCTTTCATTTTGGTGGTTTTTACTTCCTTAAAATGTCTACCCCTCACTCTCATAGATCTCCCTACCAGATCCTTAGTGGCAGTTCTAAAACCCAGCAGTGGCCTGTTTTCTACCAACCTGGTTCTGGGACTCTCCCCCTTGATGATTTAGCTACTTGTTTCACAGACCTGGGGGGAGAAAGGGAGATAGGGGTCCAGCTCCAAGGGTGAAAACGTTTCTCTCTGCAGTTGTCAGACACAGACCAGGAGCCCAGCCCCCCAGACTTCTGAGTGGTGTCCACCCCCCACCACGTGTTCAGGAGCAATGGCCCCCCTCATTATGCTTCTCTGGCTTCCTCAGAGTCACATTTTCAGGAGTTGTTTCAACGAAACCTCTCATGTTTATCTCAGGGAAACCCTTTATCACGAAAGGAAACTGGAGCCCGTTTCTCAACATTTCCTTTGTAAACACAAAGGACTCCTGGAAACCTAAAACAGAATACACAATGAGTTCCTTCACTTAGTATAATATTTCTTCTGATTCTACCTATATCTCACTTTTGCTCTGAACTCTTTCCCAACTGCTCATAGGTAGATATATGCTTTCTTCTCAACATAGCATCTATTATTGGAATGATTCACCTATTCTTACCACAGGCCAAGCTGCTTTGTGAAGACATCTTTAGGCATGTGTCTGTTCATGGCAACGTCTCAAGTTAGTTCTGTGTAGAAGTGTGTCCAATATCTAACCACTTAATTATTTTCATAAAAGTTGCTACTTAGGTATTCTTTCTACTAAACTGCCTATCAAAGAAGACAGATTTGTGGATTTAAATTATAGAAAGACACTGTATGTCTAAAATACAGAAGATAAAATATGGCTCAAAAACAAAAGGACAGATTTTCTTAAAAGGAAATGTTAACTCTCGCTGCAAACTGAAATACTGTGAAAGTAAAGCCCTACCTTTTTGGGAGAATTTAATTTGGAATCCTCACGTAAGAAGAGTTACCTGATACTTATATTTACGAATGTACTTCAAGAGTTCATTTTTGTCCTACTGCAGCCAAATCTCTGGTTCTGCTAAGTAAATGCCAGTGTGGATTCCTGCACAATTGAATAATACAAGGATAATTCCTCCCTACTGGATGTCAGAAAAATTAGAATCACAGGAGTGCTGACTCAAGAAGAAAGAAGATGTTTGAATAATATTATAGCCATTGCAAAAAAATTGTATCATTAATTAAACCAACTTCCCACACAGTGTCTGATGACCTTACAGATGAACTCAACGCATAAGGAAGAGATAGCTCCAAATTACATGGAATGAAAAGACCTTCCTCCCCTGTTTTAATAAGGGAGTTTAGCTACTGTCCAGAAATAGTAAGGATTTTGTGATCAGTTTTTGTAAGCTTTAGACATTTAAGACCAAGTTGTACCCACTTTTAGCACTAAGAATACAATTTGATCTATTTGTACTACTAAGGTCTTCCATTTCTTAATCTTGTGAAATGAAAGAAGTAAAACAATGTCTCTTGTAATTATTGTGTATTTATTTCTACTTTTACAATTTTCTGGAGAAGAAAATGGCAACCCACTCCAGTATTCTTGCCTGGAGAATCCCATGGACAGAGGAGCCTGGTGGGCTACAGTTCATGGGGTCACTAGAATCAGACACAAGTGAGTGGCTTTTACTACTAATACTTACAATTTTCAGTTTCTGCTTTATAAAGAATTAAGCTACGATAGTTGGTTCTTAGAAAACCATAAATAATGTATTTACAGGACCCCAATTTCCAATAAAGATGCAATATTGAAAAATATCTATGCTCTAAATGTTACAGATGCCACTACCATTAATTAGAAGCTAAAGGAGACACAAGAAATAGATGGAAAGACACAAAGAAGGCTAACGCAGCATTCTCAGTCCAACACAGAGCAAAGAACTAAAAATAAGTTAGAATAGAGGAAGCATGAATTATCTAAACAGTTCAGTAAATTTTGTGAATATAGATCTCACTTTGCTCTCAGATAACAGATCTTCTCAGATACATATGAAAAAAAATTTTAAAGGCCATATATTAATATTAGAACAAAAGTTCTACAAAGTTGAGGAAAATAGTTTCTGTGACAACCGTGTCAGGCTATTAATGTAAAGTACCTGCTATGGGCACCGAGGTGCAGAGCACAGAGCAGGAGCTGCACAGATCTCAGGACTGGGGCAACACAGGTCTTGGATCTTGCATCTGCTGGCAGAAAATGACATTCCACCAGCCTTTCAGTGACCTTCCACTGCATCTACTCTGCATTCTGTCCACTGTTTAGAGTGGCTTCTGGAGCTCTCCCATTACTCCAGATTCCAGATGTCTGGGCTTCCCAGGTGGCTGAGCTGGTAAAGAATCCACCTGCAATGCAGGAGACATATGTTCAATCCCTGGATTGGAAAGATCCCCTGGAGAAGGAAATGGCAACCCTCTCCAGTATTCTGGCCTGGAGAATTCCATGGGCAGAGAGGCCCAGTGGGCCACAGCCCACGGGGCCGCAGAGAGTCGGACACGAGTGAATGACTAAGCACAAGCACACACACCAGATTCCCAGGACAAACTTTCACATCCTCCCTACAGGGCTGAGGTCACAACTAGAATCACACTTTTCCCCATCACATTCAGATGGTGTCCTAGAAATTCTCAGATCTTGTAAGATCTCAGAGGCTTTAAAGTCCTGCACCATACTCACTGCGTGTGGCTTCAGGAGTGGTTACTTCTGCTTCCCTTGAAACTCAGCTTCCTAAAGCAAAGGCAGACATGGTCTCCTTTATATTTTGGGTCCATAATTCAAATTATGTTTACATATTTGCTTTAGTAATTCTTTCAAAAAAGGTCTTCAGCAAGACAAAATGTTTAAAAGTTTAACTTGCTGTATACTACTCTGTATACTGTATACTACTCTTATCCACTTTCATTCGAAGTCAGCACTCATGTAAACAAAAATATTTTATGGGGATTCAGTTAAAGGTTAATTAAAGAGAGGTTCTTCAAATCTCATTCTGGTGTTATTAAAAGGATATCTTTTAAGTAAATCTTTGAAGGTTTTTAATTTTCCTCCAACTAGAAAAATAAGTTTCCATTCAAAGTTACCCTTCAACTGAAATATTTTAAAATACTGTGACTTCAATTGGATGAATTATTTCCAATCCATTTCACTGGGACCCTTAAATTGTGTTATTTTTTGAACTCCTGCTGTACCTGTTCTGCCTGTCCCAATCTCAGATATCACCAACTATTTTCTTCCAATTACTTCTAGCCAAGCTCTAGAGAAAGTCACATAAACCTCCTGGGTCATATCCCTACACATTTATGGTGTTTTTTTTTTTTTTTAATTTTTATTGAGCCAAGTTTTCAGTATTATTCCTCTAGCCCCTAATTGGCTTTGTTTTCCATTCCCTAAGGTGGCTCTTACCAACCTTTGACACTAGAAAGCCAATTTCTCCCTAGTTATACTTAGTTACCATCACAACCTAGCTTCAGACCTCAAAAAGCACATAGAGGCTGGACAGGTTCCCACATTCTTTGCCCGTGAGACCTCTCTTCACTTCTATGTGAGAACACCCCTAACTCTGTGTTCTTTTCAGGACCTTCTGCTATGCAGCTAGGCAGTTGGTGGATATTCTGCTCTATAACCAGTGCTGGATTTGGTGCTAGGAATACCCTGGTGGCTCAGTGGTAAAGAATTTGCTGCTAATGCAGGAGATGCAGGTTTGATCCCCTGGAGAAGGGAATGGCTACCCACTCCAGCAGTCTTGCCTGGATAATTCTGTGGACAGAGAAGCCTGGTGGGCTAGTCCATGGGGCCCCAAAGAGTCAGACATGACTGAGCAACTAACGTATCTTTTTTTAATACATAGATAAGCAAAATAATCTCATTCTCCCTCATTCAAAAGAGACCTGACAGAAAACACCATTGTATGTTACAGTGCCAGTCATGCCCTGAAGGGGGAATAGACAATGTACTGCTCTTTACACTTCATGACTGCACCTGGTCAAGAAAGGTCTTGAGACAGGTCTGGACACTGAAATACAATAGATTCGGGTCAAGTCAGTGCTAAGAATTTTCAAGGGCAAAGGGGGAAAGATATCATGGAAATGAACAGACTGTTCTGCTCCGGTCTGCCTTTGTTTCCAGATTGCTATGTTACCTTTCACTGCGGCTCAGCTGTAATTCTGGTTGCCCTGGTAGAATTCTGGATAGTTCTCATCCACCCAGTCCCCTTTCAGACCCTCCCCAGTTGCCAGCAGAGTCAGCAGAGCATCTCTGGGTCTTGCCCGAGGCTGGAGAGTCCCCTGTGGGATGGGAGAAGGTATTCCTGCCTCTGGATTCAGTGGAGCTTCTCCTCCTGCCCAAGCTTGCCCCCTTCATTTCTGCACAACTTACCCTAAGCACATTTCCCAGTCCAGTTCCTGTGGGCAAATCAGTGTGCGAGAGTCCTCCGCTGACTGAGGAACCCAACTGGATGGAGTTGCTAATTTTAAGGGAGGAATAGATCCATGAAGGCTGGTGTGCTCCAAGAGCTCCCAGTGTGCCTTCAGTGGAGCCTATGAAAGCATCAAGAGTGGATCCATAATGGCAGAGAGACTCGGTCTAGTTCTGAAAAGTCAGTGTTTCAGGAGAAAGAGAGAAGCCATGTGGATTAAAAACAAAAACAAAGGAGCCCAGACATTAATGCGGCCATATAAGATCAATCAATACACGGCACCAAAGGAACCATGAGCATACAATGGGGCACTCATACAGTTCAGTTCAGGCGCTCAGTTGTGTCTGACTCTTTGCAGCACCATGAACCACAGCATGCCAGGCCTCCCTGTCCATCACCAACTCCCGGAGTTCACCCAAACCCATGTCCATCGAGTCGGTGATGCCATCCAACCATCTCATCCTCTGTCGTCCCCTTCTCCTCCTGCCCTCAATCCCTCCCACCATCAGGGTCTTTTCCAATGAGTCATCTCTTCGCATCAGGTGCCCAAAGTATTAGAGTTTCAGCTTCAACATCAGTCCTTCCAATGGACACCCAGGACTGATCTCCTTTAGGATGGACTGGTTGGATCTCCTTGCAGTCCAAGGGACTCTCAAGAGTCTTCTCCAAACCACAGTTCAAAAGTATCAATTCTTTGGCACTCAGCTTTCTTTATAGCCCAACTCTCACATCCATACATGACCACAGGAAAAACCATAGCCTTGACTAGATGGACCTTTGTTGGCAAAGGAATGTCTCTGCTTTTTAATATGCTATCTAAGTTGGTCATAACTTTCCTTCCAAGGAGTGTCTTTTAATTTCATGGCTGCAATCACTATCTGCAGTGATTTTGGAGCCCCCCAAAAATAAAGTCTGACACTGTTTCCACTGTTTCCCCATCTATTTCCCATGAAATGATGGGACTGGATGCCGTGATCTTAGTTTTCTCAATGTTGAGGTTTAAGCCAACTTTTCCACTCTCCATTGAATATTCATACAATTCATTGTATATTCATACAATTCTCTTCAAAAAATGGTACTGGACACCCAGATGCAAAAGAATGAAACTGGGCCACTACTTTACACCACATCCAACAATTAATTCCAAATGGATTAAAGACATGAAAGCAAAATCTGAAATCATAAAGCTCCTAGAAGAAAACATAGGTGGCAGCTCCTTGACATGGGTCTTGATGGACTTTTTGGATTTGACACCAAACATAAAGGCAACAAAAGCAAAAACAGACACACCAGACTACATCCAACTAAAAAGGTTCTGCACAGCAAAAGAAACTATCAAAAACGTGAAAAGGAAAACTGTAGAATGGGAGAAAACATGTGCAAATCATATAGGGGTTAATATGTCCAAAACATATAAAGAACTTCTGTGACTCAATAGAAAAATACTCCAAACAATTGGATTTAAGAATGGGCAGTATTAGGCATAATGAAGAACAAAACAACGCCATTTACAGCGACATAGATGGACCTAGAGGTTGTTTTACTGAGTGAAGCAAGTCGGACACGGAAAGAAAAATATGAGAATGCTAATATATGAAATCTAATTATGTGGGTACAAATGAACTTATTTACAAAACATAAGTAGAGTTACAGATAAAGAAGACACACTTATGGTTGCCAGGGGTAAGGAGGGGAGGGGTAACGTGGGAGACTGAGAGATATATATATACACACACAGTACTATATATAAAATAGGTATAAGTACCTACAGTATAGCATAAGAAACTACTCAGTACTCTCTAATGGACTATATGGGGGAAAAACTAAAAAAGAGTGAAGATGTGTGTGTGTGTGTGTGTGTGTGTGTGTGTGTGTGTGTGTGTGTAACTGTTTTACTTTGCTGTCCACTTAAACTAACACAGCATTGCAAATCAACTATGCCCCAATAATTTTTTTTTTAAATGAGCAGAGGATTTTGTGAACATTTTTTCATAGATGACATGTATAGATAGCCAATAGGTACCTAACAGGTGCTCAGTATCACTGGTCATGGAAGAAATGCAAATCAAAATCACAGTGATATATCACCTCATCCCTCTTAGAAGAGCTATTGTCAAAAAAGAAAAAGAAATAACGAGTGTTGGCAAGGACGTAGAGAAAAGGGAACTCAAGTACTATTGGTGGTAATGTAAATGGAGGCAACCACTATGAAAAACAATAAGGAGTCTCCTCAAAAAATTTAAAAATAGAACTACAAAAAAAAAAAAATAGAACTACCACATGATCCAGCAATCTCACCTCTGGCTATGTATCCAAAAGAAATGAAATCAAGTTCTTGAAGAAGTATCTGCTGTCCCATGTTCACTGAAGCATTAATCACAATAGCCAAGACATGAAAGCAACTTAAATGTCCGTTGGTGGATGAATGAAGAAAGAAAATGTGATATATGTATACAATGGAATATTACTTAACCATCCAAATGAAGGAAATCTTGCCATTTGTGACAATACGCACAGAGTGTATTATGCTAAGTGAAATAAGACAGAGAAAGGCAAATACTATATGATCTTACAGATATGTGACATTTAAAAACACACACACACAAAATTCATAGTTACAGAGTACACATTGGTAGCTGCCAGAGGTAGGGGCTGGAGGGGTGGTCAAAATGCATGAAGGTGGTCAAAATAAAATAAATTTGTACTGGGGATATAATGTACAGTATGGTGACTATAGCTAATAACTCTATTATATATTTGAAAGTTGCTAAGAGAGATCTTAGAAGACCTCATCACAAGGAGAAAAATGCATAAATATGTGTGATGATGGATATTAATTAGACTTATTTTGATGATCATTCCAACATATATTGTTGGAATGATCATCAAAATAAGTCTAATTAATATATATATCTCTCAAATGATTAGGTCATACACATGCATCTAATATACTGTATGTCAATTATCAGTCAGTTCAGTTCAGTCACTCAGTCATGTCCGACTCTTTGTGACCCCATGAATCTCAGCACAATTCAAAAAGAAATACTATTAATTTTTTTCTGATGCTTAGTGCTTTCTGCATTCTAGGAAATCTTTGCCTCGTCTAAGGTTGCAAAAATCCTTGAATATGTAGTCTATGAGCTTGAAAATTTTAGTTGTTATAATTAAATTTATGGCCAACGTGGGAGCAATGTTTGGATGTGGTGTGTATGAATGAGACTGAGTTTTTTCCATATGTGTATAGTTTTTCCATCAACACTTGTTCGTCTCCTTTCCCCATTAAACCACACTTCTGCCTTTCTCCTTTCCTCCCATTTTCTCCTGACTAGTCTTGCTAGCATTTTCTCAATTTTATTAATCTTTTTAAGTAGCCAGCTTTTGCCTTTTTGTGAGTTATGTATTTGTTTGCTATTTTATTTTCCTATACGTTTATTATTTCTTTTCATCTGCTTACTTCCGGTTTATTTTGCTTTCCTCTAAGTAATTTTTTTGAGGTGGCAAATCAGATTTCTTTACTTAGAATTGTCACTGTTTTCTCATACAAGCATTTGAAGCTATGAATACCTCTCTTAGAATTACAGATTTTTAAGGAGGTGATTAAGTAAAAATGAGCTCATTAGGGTGGGCCCTAATCCAATGAAAGGGTCCTTTTAAGAAAAGAATTGGATACCAACAGGCAGTAAGGGAAGTCCATGCAAAGAAACAGGGGAAGACACCGCTTATGAGCCAAGTAGAGAGGCCACAGCAGAGACCAACTGTGCTGACACCTTCGATCTTGGACACCCAGCCTCTAGAATTGGGGCAAGCGAACTTGAACCCACCAGGTCTATGGTCCTTTGCAGTGGCAGTCCCAGCAAACTAAAACATCTTATTTGTTATTATTTCTCATTCAAGTCCATTGTGGTCAGTGTATGAATTCTGTATGATTTCAAGCTTTTGAAATGAATGAAATTGGTTCTACTGCCCAGCTATATTGGTAAATATTTTATGTGTCTTCGCAAAGAAGATGCACCTAGTTATTCAAGTTGTCATGGTAGTGTTGTTCAAATATATATAATTATTTTTCATCTCCATGTTTAATCGCTGAGAGAGGAGTGTGAAAGCTTTTAAGTGTGGTAATGGATTTTCTTTATGTCTCATGTAAAATGATTTGCTTGTCTGCCCCATGTATATAATCATCATTATAGTGTTATATGACTTTCTGTTTCCTAAATGGAGGCTTTGTATCCATAACAATATAACTACAGTATCTTTTCTATACATTTTCTTGATTCCTCCCAGTGATAAGTGTATGTCTGTATGTGTATAAATCTGTGAGATAGATATATATATATATATATATATATATATATATATATATATATACATATATATGTATATAAATCAGTTTCAAGCATATGTGCTCTCTCTGTATTGGCAGATTAGTGTATGATATTTATATTTTGAAAACTACTGTGTGATTCTCCTTTATAGAATGTGTGCTGCCTTTCCATATCTCAGACTTAAACTCTGAAAGTTGGATTTAATTATAAGCTGATGCCCAGGCTTTCTCTCTTGCCATCTGGAACAAATTATTCCAATCATGAATCCCTGAGGCTAATGAGAGTCTGAATACCAACTGACCAATAAGCCAAGAGCTTCTAAGTGAACACAGCCAATATACCTCTGAAGCCCCAGGGCTTATAAAAGCCCAAGTTTCTTCTTTTGATACAGGGAGACTGCTAATGATGTCAATACAGATCCAGAGACCCCTGAAGAGAAGAGGAGTAGTGAGGCACAGATAATAAGAAATAGAAGTACCTTTGTCTTCACAAGGATAAAAAGGCTCAGAAAAGGGATGGTTGGTCTGAGAGTTAATGACTTGGGAGGAATCTCTGAGGGGAGAAAAATGTATTTTAAAAACAAGGATGAATATATATCTGTTCTAAAAAGATAGGCAATAACAGTGTGAATTGAAGTTGCCAAAGTCACGCTTTCACATTGATCCTTATAGTAAATAACTCTGCCAGGATCTTTCACGTACTTTATCTTCTTTCCACATACATTCCATAGTTGATACTAACCTAACAAACTCTGACTATGAATTCTGTGGTCTCTGTAATGCTCTTTTCAATAAGTAAAGTTTTTGATAGAAATGCTGTTTACTTCTGAAAGTTTTTTTTTTTTTTTTAAACAGATTTGGCTTGTTTTAGAACCAAATACAACATTAAGTATAGAGGTGTTCTTCCATTCAATATCTAATAAGTGCTGTTAGGTTTCAAGGCTCTACCAAGATTCTCATACAGAGTCTCTCTCAAATAAATAAAGCACATTCATAAGCTGTAAAATAAGAAAATAATATGCTTGCTGGTGATGTTGTTCTGATGTTATAAAAACTAGATGAAGAGGGCTGATGATGGATGAGGAAACTTTTCAAGAATGGAAAACCGGTAGAAGGTGGCCTTTGAAGAATAGAGATTGGAAATTGTATTCAGGGGAAAATGTTGAAAGAACACTACAGGAAGGAATTACAAAGAAGGGAATCACAAATTAATAAATTATAAGAAGGAAACTGAGGTCATTAGAAGCTCAACTGCACACAAAGTCAATGGCTGAGATTAATAAATAATGGATTTTGAAAAATGGTTGAAGTCAATACAGAAAAAATATCTTAGACAGATAGACTAAGAAAATGACTAGTCTAAGAAAAACATGTTTAAGCAGGGGATCTGTATGATCAAGGGCCTGACCAGAAACAATTAATCTAGTAACTGCTACAAAATTGTTTAAGGAACCACATGGATTATAACACTTCCCCCATTTCTTTAAGTATTATTTAGATGTCTTACTCAGTACTCACTAGGTTGTGCTGCAGTAACAAACGACCCCTAAATTTCTGTAGCCTAGAATAACAGATATTTATTTACCAATTACATTGCAAATTCACCAAGTCAATAACAATTCCATTCCACATCATTTTACTCAGAGCTAAAGGGGCACATCCTATCTGAGTAAAGCCAGTCTTGTGGAAGAGGAAATAAATTACAGCAGCTCACATAGCTTCTGCTCAGCCAAGCCTGAGAGTAATGAGTCATCAATTTACCCTCCAACCCTTTGAAGTTAGCCAGGGCAGTAGGATTGCTTTGGCAATGAAGCTGAGAAAAGGTTGCCTGCATTGCACCAGGGACACAGCATTGAAGGCCATTACCAAAACAGCATTAGAAAAGACCCTGACGCTGGGAAAGACTGAAGGCAAAAGGAGAAGGGGACAACAGATGCTGAGATGCTTAGACACCATCATCAACTCAATAGACATGAATTTGAGCAAAGTCTAGGAGATAACTCTGGACCACAGCCTTGTCTAACTCAAGGAAACTATGAGCCATGCCATGTAGGGCCACCCAAGATGGATGGGTCATGGTGGAGAGTTCTGACAAAATGTGATCCACTGGAGAAGGGAATGGCAAACCATTAGTATTCTTGCCTGGAGAACCCCATGAACACTGGGAAAAGGCAAAAATATATGACACTGAAAAATGAACTCCCCAGGTCGGTGGGTGCCCAATATGCTACTGGAGATCAGTGGAGAAATAACTCCAGAAAGAATGAAGGGATGGAGCCAGAGCAAAAATAATACCCAGTAGTGGATGTGACTGTTGATAGAAGCAAGGTCTGATACTGTAAAGAACAATATTGCATAGGAACCTGCAATGTCAGGTCCATGAATCAAGGCAAATTGGAAGTGGTCAAACAGGAGATGGCAAGAGTGAACATCAACATTCTAGGAATCAGCAAACTAAAATGGATAGGAATGGGTGAATTTAACTCAGATGACCATTATATCTACTACTCTAGGCAAGAATCCCTTAGAAGAAATGGAGTAGCCATCATAGTCAACAAGAGTCCGAAATGCAGCACTTGGATGCAATCTCGAAAATGACAGAATGATCTCTCCTCGTTTCTAAGGCAAACTACTCAATATCACAGTAATCCAAGTCTATGCCCCAACCAGTAATGCTGAAGAAGCTGAAGTTAAACAGTTCTATGAAGACCTACAAGACCTTCTAGAACTAACACTCAAAAAAGATGCCCTTTTCATCACAGGGGACTGAAATGCAAAAGTAGGAAAGCAAGAGATACCTGGAGTAACAGACAAATTTGGCCTTGGAGTACAAAATGAAGCAGGGCAAAGGCTAAGAGTTTTGCCAAGAGAATGCACTGGTCATAGCAAACGCCCTCTTCCAACAACACAAGAGAAGACTCTACACATGGACTTCTCCACATGGTCAAAACCAAAATCAGACTGATTATATTCTTTGCACCCAAAGGTGGAGAAGCCCTATTCAGTCAGCAAAAACAAGACTGAGAGCTGACTGTGGCTCAGATCATGAACTCCTTATTGCCAAATTCAGACTTAAATTTAAGAAAGTAGGGAAAACCACTATTTTGGTGGGAAAACCACCATTCAGGTATGACCTAAATCAAACCCCTTACAATTATACAGTGGAATTGACCAATAGATTCAAGGGATTAGATCTGATAGACAGAGTTCCTGAAGAACAGGATGCAGGTTTGTGACATTGTACAGGAGGCAGTAATCAAGACCATCCCCAAGAAAAAGAAATTCAAAAAGACAAACTGGTTGTCTGAGGAGGCCTTACAAATAGGTGAGAAAAGAAGAGACTCAAAAGGCAAAGGAGAAAAGGAAAGATATATGAATGCAGAATTCCAAAGAATAGCAAGGAGAGATAAGAAAGCCTTCCTCAGTGATCAATGCAAAGAAATAGAGGAAAACAATAGAATGGGAAAGACTAGAGACCTCTTCAAGAAACTCAGAGGTACCAAGGGAACATTTCATGCAAAGATGGGCTCGATAAAGGACAGAAATGATATGGACCCAAAAGAAGCAGAAGATATTAATAAGAGGTGGCAAGAATATACAGAAGAACTAAACAAAAAAGATCTTCATGATCCAGATAACCACAATGATGTGATCACTAACTTAGAGCCAAACATCCTAGAATGCGAAGTCAAGTACAAACAAAGCTAGTGGAGGTGATGGAATTCCAGTTGAGCTATTTCAAATCCTAAAAGATGATGCTGTGAAAGTGCTGCACTCAATATGTGAGCAAATTCGGAAAACTTAGCAGTGGCCACAAGACTGGAAAAGATCAGTTTTCATTCCAATCCCAAAGAAGGGCAACGCCAAAGAATGTTCAAACTACCACACAATTGCACTCGTCTCACACACTAGTAAAGTAATGCTCAAAAAAGTGAGACTTCAACAGTACATGAGCCATGAACTTCCAGATGATCAAGCTGGATTTAGAAAAGGCAGAGGAACCAGAGATCAAATTGCCAACATCCACTGTATCATCAAAAAAGCAAGAGAATTCCAGAAAAATATCTACTTCTGCTTTATTGATTATGCTAAAGACTTTGACTGTGTGGATCAAAACAAACTGTGGAAAATTCTTCAAGAAATGGGAATACCAGACCACCTGACCTGCCTCCTGGAAATCTGTAGGCAGGCAAGAAGCAATAGTTAGAACCAGACATGAAACATCAGACTGTTTCCAAAGTGGGAAAGGAGTACATAAAGGCTGTGTATTGTTACACTGCTTATTTAATTAACTTCTATGTTGAGTACACCATGTGAAATGCCAGACTGAATGAAGAAGAAGCTAGAATCAAGATTGCCTGGGGAAAATATCAATAACCTCAAATATGCAGATGACACCACCCTTATGGCAGAAAGTGAGGAGGAACCGAAGAGCCTCTTGATGAAGGTGAAAGAGGAGACTGAAAAAGCTGGCTTAAAACTCAACATTCAAAATCTAAGATCATGGCATCTTCCATCACTTCATGGCAAATCAATGGGGAAACAATGGAAACTGTAACAGACTATTTGGGGGGATGGGGCTCTGAAATCACTGCAAATGGTTTCTGCAGCCATGAAATTAAAAGATGCTTCCTCCTTGGAAGAAAAGCTATGACCAATCTAGACAGCATATTAAAAAGCAGAGACATTACTTTGGCAACAAAGGTCTGTCTAGTCAAGGCTATGTTTTTCCAGTAGTCATTTATAGATGTGAGAGTTGGACTATAAGGAAAGCTGAGCGCCGAAGAACTGATGCTTTTGAACTGTGGTGTTGGAGAACACTCTTGAGAGTCCCTTGGACTGTGAGGAGATAAAACCAGTTAATCCTAAAGGAAATCAGTCCTGAATATTCATTGGAAGGACTGATGCTGAAGCTGAAATTCCAACACTTTGGTCACCTGATGGGAATAGCTCATCTGAAAAGACCCTAATGCTGGGAAAGATTGAAGGCAGTAGGAGAAGGGGAGGACAGAGGATGAGATGGCTGGATGGCATTGCCGACTCGATGAACATGAGTTTGAGCAGGTCCTGGAGTTGGTGATGGACAGGGAAGCCTGGCATGCTGCAGTCTATTGGGTCGCAGAGTCAGACACACAACTGAGTGACTGAACTGAACTGGGAGCTAGTGGAGGACAGAGGAGCCTGGAACACTATAGTCTATAAGGTCAGAAAGAGTCAGACCCAACTTAGCAACTGATTCACACAGGCAACAAAACAGCACAGTGCTGCCTTTTTCCATCATAATCCTCTACCATTTCATGTTTGTCATGGAATGTAAGAACGAAATAAAACCTTGTTGTTAGAAGCACTGGAATTGTTTACTAGGCCTAATAAACCAGTCTGTAATGACTTACACAACCAACTTTGAAGTGACATTGTGAGATAAAGTAACTCGGTTATGCTGGTGAGAACCAACGTGAGGACTCAACCCCAGCTCCCTGATTCTAATGGCCTTGCTCACTCCTGCATGCCTCAGGACTGCCCCTGAGTTATGAATACATGAAGATTAACCTGCCAGCAGTGTACACCTGAGGAAGAGGCCAGATGTCACAGTTCCTGTGTAAGTTAGTGAACAGCAGGGAACTGACTTGGAAGGTCAGTAACAAGAAGACAGAATTGGTACAGACTGGGCTCTGAGTTTCCCAGGTGGCTCAGTGGGAAGGAATATGCCTGCCAAGGCAGGAGACACAGGGAGACTCAGGCATGATCCCTGGGTCAGGAAGATCCCCTTGAGGAGGAAATGGCAACCCATTCCAGGATCTGGAAAATCCCATGGATGAGAGGAGCCAAGTGGGCTACAGTCCACAGGGTCACAAAGAGTTGGACACAACTGAGCGCACATGCATGCAAAGTGGGCTTGAGGTCCAAGGTTGGGAGAAAGTCAGCAAAACACACAGAAACTAAAGCGGTAATGCAGCCAGGCTGAGGACAGTAGATGGTGAGTTCTGTTAACCAAAAGCTGAGGACCATCAAGGTCAGAAATGAAGGCTCCTGGAAGACAGACAGATAAGTACAACATGAGCCACAGAAAGACGCTGGGGGCAGAGACTACACACCAGATGGTTATTCCCACTGAAGTAACAGATAATACACGACAGTGGATGAGACAGACAGAAACCAGACAAGTAAAGAAACGGAAACAGGGCGCATCATTTAGGAACAGGAAACACCCATACAAGTACCGGAACCAAGAGCAGAGAACGAAAAAGTCCAGAGTTTATGAATTGTGGAGACAAAAGCACCTAAAAGACTTAAAAGGACACCTGAGCATCAGGTCGTGACTATGTTATTGGTCACTTCATGGGGAAGGAAAAGAATACCATTTGTTGATATTTAAGCTGGCCTTCAAAATAAATCTGAGGAAAGGTAAGATCATGAAATGAAGTCAAGAATGAGCCTAATAAAACAGTGAACAATATTTAATGGATTAATACCATGGGTGAGCTGCACCCTGAGTTCTATGTTTTTAAGCTGTTACCAAGAAAAAAGAAAAAAAAACTATTTTCATAAAATCATTTACAAGAAAGAGAAATCAATTACTTAGAAGCCGCATGGCCTATCAATTTAAATATAATAATTCTCTCCTATGAGTCTTGTTTTCCAAATTACTGTATATTATGATAAACAATATTCTCAACAACATGCTTAGGAAAAAAATAATCATTTCCATAGTTCTTGCTGCCATTCAACCTTCAAAATAAACTGATATTAATAGCATCCCACGAAGAAAACAATACAGAACAATTATTGGAGTGGGTAACTCAAGATATTTAATTGCCTTCCTTTTTTATTTGAGTTTTAGTTAGCTAGCTTAGTTTTTGCTTTTTTTCTTTTCTTTCTTTTTCTTTTTTTTTTAGGAAAAGGAGGATAAATGTATTTGGAGGGAAGGACATGGAGAGCAAGTTCAATTCAGTCGCTCAGCTGTGTCTGACTCTTTGCGACCCCATGAATTGCAGCACACCAGGCCTCCCTGTCCATCACCAACTCCCAGAGTCTACCCAAACCCATATCCATCGAGTGGGTGATGCCATTCAGCCATCTCATCCTCTGTCGTCCCCTTCTCCTACTGCCCCCAATCCTTCCCAGCATTAGAGTCTTTTCTAATAAGTCAACTCTTTGCATGAGGTGGCCAAAGTATTGGAGTTTCAGCTTCAGCATCAGTCCTTCCAATGAACACCCAGGATTGATCTCCTTTACGAGGGACTGGCTGGATCTCCTTGCAGTCCAAGGGACTCTCAAGAGTCTTCTCCAACACCACAGTTCAAAAGCATCAATTCTTCGGTGCTCAGCTTTCTTCACAGTCCAACTCTCACATCCATACATGATCGCTGGAAAAACCACAGCCCTGTCTAGATGGACATTTGTTGGCAAAGTAATGTCTCTGCTTTTAAATATGCTATCCAGGTTGGTCATAACTTTCCTTCCAAGGAGTAAGCGTCTTTTAATTTCATGGCTGCAATGAAGTGAGAGAGGGTAAAAGACAGATATTCTGGAAGAAAGGAAGGATAGAAAGTACAAGTTGTTGTTGTTGTCTCCCAGTAATGTCAAACTCTCTGTGACCCCATGAACTGCAGCTTGCCAGGCCTCCCTGTCGCTCAGCATCTCCCGGAGTTTGCCCAAGTTCATGTTCATTGCATCAGAGATGTCATCCAGCCATCTCATCCTCTGTTGTCCCCTTCTCCTTCTGCCCTCAATCTTTCCCAGCATCAGGGACTTTTCTAATGAGTCAGCTGTTGCATCAGATGACCAAAATACTGGAGTTTTGGCTTCAGCATCAGTCCTTCCAGTGAATATTCAGGGTTGATCTCCCTTAAGATTGATCTCCTTGCTGTCCAAGGGACTTTCAAGAGTCTTCTGCAGCACCACCGTTAGAAGGCATCAATTCTTTGGTGCTCTGCCTTCTTTACAGTCCAGCTCTCACAAATGTACATGACCACTGGGAAGACCATAGCTTTGACTATACAAACCTTTGTTTGCTGGCTAATGTCTCTGCTTTTCGCCACACTGTCTAGGTTTGTCATCATTTTCCAACCAGGAAACAACCGTCTTCTGATTTCATGGAAAGTACAAGGCAGAGGGCTAATTGTTAGCTTCACAGCTTGAGTAATGAGGAGAAGACAGTGACAGCGGCCAATATGCAAAATGGCCAGGTTGACCTTACCAAGAGAGGGTTACTCATTCTCTTACACCAAAGGAGAAAAGAGTGTATGTTCAAATATCCAGAGGCCTATATTGATACAGAAGACAAAGCTAAGGCAGAACAAGTCCAGTGAGTTGAACTTCTCAATAAATTGTTTACCCAACAAGTATAGGTACCTAGTGGCTGCTGAAGGAATTAAATAAGCTTGATTCTTCTTCCTTAAACACATGAATCTTATCCTGGCAAATGAAATACAAGATAGGATTACAATGAAGGTACTGGAATCCCTCAGGAAAGTGGAATTTGAAAGCATTAGGCAAGTTACTAATCTTAGGGAACCAATGTCTGCTTTCCTGGCCCACACACTGAGCACCTGTGTTTTGTTTTGTTTTGTTTTTCCATGATTTGCATCTAGAGTTTCCCCATCTTGTATCACTGTATCTCAGAACAACAACAAAATTTCAATGGGCCCCAAAATAAGTGCGGATGATCTCCCAGCCCCCCAGAGCCTGGCAATGCTTTCTGCACCGTAAGCACCAGGAACAGTGTGAGGTGGGAGGAGAAGGGAGGGTGGATCTGCCATTGCAATTATCACAACAGCTGAAGGCCTAGATTCCCAAAATAGGCCATGTTCTGTTGCAAGCAGGTGCCACCTTTAACCTAGCAGTTCCCAGCTCCCCCGCGGATACTGAGACTAAAACGTAACGGTGCCAACTTGCCATCAGTATCTCCTTTTAATGTGTTTTGGAGAAGCAAGAGCAGTCTCATGCAGGAAGATGAGAGGAGGCCCTTGGAAACTGCTCAAAGCTACTTATTAAAGGAAGCAGCAGAGATAATTAAAAGTAATTTTGCCAAACTCCAAAAGGGCACTGAACAAAACACGAAGGTGTGGGAGCAAATCAAATTCTGCTCTTAGCAGAAACCCAACCATGCAGCTATTTCCAGAAAAGGAGGGAGTTCTCCAGGTGGGTCCAAACCACACAGTCAGAGAGAGCACCATTTTTTTAAAAAAATATAAATAAATAGTCATTCCAGCAACTTTCTACAGAAAGGAGGTTGCAAGGTATGCCGACTATGGAAAGTAGAGAGGGGAAAACTCAAAGATAGCATCTGATTGACAGGAGAATAAATATTTCTGTTAGTTGTCAAGTCAGGTTAACAGAAAATGAACCTGGAGACTTAAGGTACACATCAAAATGACTGGAAGGGCAGAAAGGATTAAAAAACTGATTGTGGCAGTTGTGGCCTCAGTAGAAGTGATACAAAGTTCCTCAAGTATGCCTTTTACATCCTTAGGCACACTACTCATTCCAGCTTTATTCACCTGCCAGTAAGCAGACACGGAGCGAAGGAGACTAGGAGATGCGTGGGCCCTGGTGAGGTGGGGGCCAGTGCAGCGCAGGCAGGAAGACAGAGCAGAGAAGGCATCCGGGTGGGGTGTACCCACTGAATCTCAAAATATCCTGCGTTTCCTGTTCCCTCTGACACGTTCACCTCCCCACCTCTGTTCCCACAGCAGGACTCCCCGAAGATGGTGTGTACTGCACACACATGTGTGTGAACACACTGATGAAGGCTTTATTCTTGGTCTCTTTCTAATGTGGCTTTTAATTTCACTGCATGGATAGCATACTCTTTTTTTTTCTTTTTTTTTTTCTTTCTAATTTTATTTTATTTTTAAACTTTACATAATTGTATTAGTTTTGCCAAATATCAAAATGGATAGCATACTCTTGTGCGGTATTTGTTGTTGTGGTTTAATCGCTAAGTCGTATCTGACTCATTGCAATCACATGGATTATAGCCCGTCAGGCTCCTCTGTCCATAGGAATTTCCAGGCAGGAATACTGGAGTGGGTGGCCATTTCCTTCTCCAGGGGTGCTTCCTGACCCAGGGATGGAATGTGCATCGCTTGCACTGGCAGATTCTTTATTGCTGAGCCACCAGGGAAGCCCCATGTTGTATCTACTCCCTCCTACAAAGCCGAAGAACACATGTGTCTGTCTTACGGTCTCCATTTCTACTTCAGGGCTGTCTTAATAAGCTCAGGCTACTGTCACAGAATACAAACCACACACTAGGGGCCTAAAAACCACAGAAACTTCTTCTTCACAGTTCTGGAGCCAGGAATTGAGGACAGAGGCGCCTGTGGATGGAGTGTCTCCAGGAGCCTATTTCCTGAGTAAAAGATGGCCCTCTTTTTGCTGTGTCCTGACAGAAGGGGCCAGGGAGCTGTCTGGGGGCTTTAATCTCACTCATGAGGAAACCACCTCCCAAAGGCCCCCCTTCTAACACCATCACCTTGGGGGTTAGGTTTCAACACAAGGCTTCTGACGGAAGACACAGATATTCACTCCAGAATAAATACCCTCTGTAAGCCGTATGCTTTTACATTTGTTCAGGTCCATTTAGAAAACTGGTAACACACCAGTTATTTGAATAGAGATAAGTTAATACCAACAAAATTAAAACTGGGTACAAAGTTAACTACTTGACTGAGATGGTAAGAGACAGCCCTGTTCTACACTGAGGCAGCAACCGCCCAGCACAGGAGTCTGCCGCTCTGTGGGATTTATTCCCATGATGTGCACTAACTAGCCTGTGGGAAGAGCGGTCAGAGATACAGGGGACTGGCAAGACTGAGGGTTACTCCTGTTGACTAATGACTGCACACTGCCAAGGTCCCAGCTGTGTCCTCCAACAGACACACCTGAGCTGTTGCTTCTTATTCCCATGGGCTGATACACACTTTGCTTTCTCTCCCATAAGAACTATGGCATGTGGCATCAGAGCAGGTAATTGAAGATAAGACCACAGAACATCAGATCTATGGAAGGGTATTGTGGTTGTGGTAGCAGCAGTGGTGGTTTAGACATTAGTCGTGTCTGACTCTTTGCGACCCCAAGGACCAGGCCCATCTGTCTCTCACCATCTCCCAAAGTTTGCCCGAGTTCATGTTCATTACATCAGTGATGCCATCCAGCCATCTCATTCTCTCATGCCCTCTTCTCCTTCTGCCCTCAATCTTTCCCAGCATCAGGGACTTTTCCAATGAGTCAACAGTTTGCATCAGATGACCAAAATACTGGAGTTTCAGCTTCAGCATCCAGTGAGTATTCAGGGTTGATTTCCTCTAAGATTGACTGGTTTGATCTCCTTGTTGGCTGAGGGACTCTCAGAAGTCTTCTGCAGCACCACAGTTTGAATTCTTTAGTGCTCCATGTTCTTTATGGTCCAGCTCTCGTAACTGCACATGCCCACTGGGAAGACCATAGCCTTGATTATATGAACCTTTGTCAGCAAAGTAGTCTCTTCTTTTCAATATACTGTCTATGTTTGCCATAGCTTTCCTGCCAAGAAGCAAACGTCTTCTAATTTCATGGCTGCAGTCACCATCTGCAGTGATTTTAGAGCCCAAGAAGAAGAAATCTGGTACTATTTCCACCTTTCCCCCCCTTTATTTGCCATAAAGTAATGGGGGCCCACATAATTCATCTCTCCTAGAGCAGAGAGGTCCCTTCTCAAGTCTGCAGCCAGATGGGTACATGAGAAGAGGATAAAGTGTTGGTTCCTCCCCAGTGTACGAGCTGGGAAATCCCATGAACACCACCAAAGAAGAGGTCTTCATCTTTTTGTACCCTTTATCACTCATAAAAATGATTATATTTGTGTTTGGAGTGCTTCTTGAGGAGCTCTCATTCATTCATATTTTATTCATTAATTCATACACAAACCCTGAGATCCTGCCCTGTCTCAAGAGAAATAAGCCAGGATGAGACACAGAGGAAACATGCCCATACTACAAATTCAGTTCTGGGACTAGCCCTTAAAGGAAGAATTAAAAACTCTCCTAAGGGCCCCAAATGGTAGTTTTTCATACAGATTTCACAGTAACCAAGCTCTTGTGTCTAATTTATAGAAGTATTAGTGAATTCAAATTCTCATGCCTGAGTAGCCAGAATATTTTCTCTAGGTAGATTGTGGGAGATTATGGTTCAAAATAGCCACCCTCCCTCCAACCTTCGTAGGGGTAATCCAGTTCTCTGACTGATGCTGTTCAACTCAGCCACATGACTTGCTTTTTCCTCTGGGATCTTAGTAGATGTGATACAGTTAAATCCTGAAACACATTTCAGGGTTGGGTTGGCTATTCTGCCATCACAATGAGAAGAGCTTTCCTGGTGTAGCTGCTGCTTTTCAGCCAAAACAAATTCTGTGGGGCAGATCTGCGTCAAACTCACAGGGAGAAGTAGTTCCAAACAGATCCACAAGTGGAAACAGAGTCAGTCCCCTGAGGCCAGCCTGAAGGGGCCATGCACAGCCTACTCTCGGGCACGAAAGGAAGAATAAGTAAGCATTGTCATAAGCGGTGATGCAGGCCCACAGAGCTGCTGGGAAGTCAGGTCACAAGGAGAAGGGTATTTGACAATCCCAGAAGTAGATCAGGCAGGATAAGCTAAACCGAACATTTCATAACTTAATCAAGGCCTCCCTGACACATCCATCCAATGACAGAAATGGTCATATGGATGATACAAGATTATCTGAAGTAAGGACCTGGATTCCTTGTCCCTCATATGTATTTGAGGGGACTGTCATGGCTTATATCAAAAATTCCTTTTACCCCTATGACTCCATGGCAGATTGACTCCTCTTCTGATGAATAACTATTTCTTTAAACAAGTTTATTAATAACTAAAACAGATTGGGGAGGGAGGTGGGAGGGGGTTCAGGATGGGGAACACGTGTGCACCCATGGTGGATTCATGTTGATGTATGGCAAAACCAATACAATATTGTAAAATAAAAAAATAAAAATAAAATATTATATAAGAACTACAGATGCAAAGTCCATTCTGTTTCTTTGAGGCAACTTTGTATGTATCGATCTTATTCTCAAATATGTAGGCAATTTTAACACCAGAAATACTGACAGGACCATATATATTCTATTCTGTATGGATAAAGAGACTACAGTTTAGAAGAATTAACTGATTTATTCAAAATCATCATGTTACCAAAGGGTGGATTTAAGACTTCTAGATTAGTACGTGTACTAGTGAAGAAGAAATCTGACTCCACTTATTAGATCTGCTCCTTTTACTTCAGCCTTTGTGCTTTGTCGCATGTCCTTAGTCACACTGGCTCTGCACCTTTTGCAAAAGAATATTGCCTACAGCCTGAAAAATACAGGACAGCCTATTCTCAGGGCTTTAGGAAGCCATTTATATAGAGATAGAAAGTCGAAGAACAGAGAATAACATGTGTCACATTGGAGATTTAGAGGAACATAGAGACCTGACCTAGGTGGGCAGACGAAAGAACAAAGGATTCCAACACAAAGCAGTTTGCACCAATTAACCTCTCCATGCCCCTCCCTCACCTTGCCTTTAAAAGTGCTTTCCTGGGACTCTTCTGTTTGTCCAGCGGTTAAGACTTTGCCCCCCTCTCCACCCTCAAGGCAAGGGGTGTGGGTTCAATCCCTGGGTTGGAAGCTAAGATTCCATGTGCCTTGGGGCCAAAAACCCAGAACATAAAACGGAAGTAATATTGTAACAGATTCAATAAGGACTTCAAAAATTGTCCACAGGAAAAAACTCAAAAAATCAAAAAGTTCTTTGCTCAAACCTTTTGAGGAGCTCAGGGTTTTAGGGGCAAAAGCCACCCATCTCCTTTACTGGCCTTGCCTCTCTCTGCTCCAAACTCTGACGTTTCAAACCTGCCATCAGTAACAATAATTCCAACACAACCCGACTCTCTTTCACACTGAATGTATCTTTTTAAAGTTCTGAAAATCCCTTTTATAATGTTCAGCCAGTTTTAAATCAGGAAAAAGCAACTGTATAGTTTAAACCAGTATTCTTCAAAGGACACTTTAGAAGAAGGTAATCATAGATGTAGAATGACTTTCATGTGTATGAGAATGTATGGCATATCCAAAGCCCTTCCTTAATCCCAGAAACAATAATGCTGCTATCAGCAACAAACTCAAAATACACAAATAATTATACTTTATGAAACAGGAAATGTCTCAATCCAGCAGTGAGCTGGCATTAGAGCATCAAATTAAATTCTGCAAAATAATTAAGTCGCTTAATGCTTTGAAAGGTCAATTTGCAACTGGCATTTTGATGGATGTCTTGGGTAATACAAATACAGGTTTGGGCTGGAATGAGGTCTGGTTGTATAGGTCCACTGACAGGGGGATGAGCATGTCTCCCTGGACATCCAAAGGCCTGGGTCTCAGCCTTCTGCTCTGTCACTAGGCAGCTTAGTGACCTTCTCATGTTATTCCCTCCTTGGAGCTTGAGTCTTCGTGTGTGTGAAATCAAGATGAAGGGTTGGAGAACACATCAGCTCCTTTAGTTTGGTGACTCTTTGATTCCACATTTAAGGAATAAGATCCAGTAAACATTTGTTCTATCATTTCCCTTGTACTAAATGATCTATTCTGTTCCTGTCCACGGGTTATATGAATTTAATATTTTAAACCACCCTATTATGTTGCTAACATCTTGCTTCTAGAAAGGAAAAGAAATGACAGCTCAAACAAAATCATATTAAGGTTAAAATTTGGATATGAGACGATTAAAATTCAGACTTAAAAGATTAGTGTCATTTTCAATAACAGGAGTCACTGAGAAAGCACAGTATGTTAAAGGGTGAAAATCTAGGAGACGGACCATGA
Organism: Bos indicus; assembly: GCF_029378745.1. NCBI lineage: Eukaryota > Metazoa > Chordata > Mammalia > Artiodactyla > Bovidae > Bos > Bos indicus. Next base: position 4,890,683 of record NC_091786.1, read on the forward strand.
AGAAGAGATACAGATGGAAAATACAGCTGCAAAGACGTGGCTTGACCTCCAGATATATGAAATTTCTAGTTTGAGTTTAATTTCATCCACATATAAACAGGAGTGTTTCCCTCCTTCTGTTCCATTTACCATACTTAAGAATACTGCTAAAAGAAACAGAGTTACTTAAACAGTTCTGATGAAGAAAATACAGATTTATTATTAGACAAAAATATATACTTTTTCCTCCAGAAATGAATAATAAGAAAAATCCATTCCATTCACACACAAATTCATAATAATAAGAAAAATCAATTCCATTCACACACAAATAACAGTAGGAAAAATTCACCCCTACCAGAAATTTCATAGAATAGATAAAATCTATATGTTTTAGTGTTTGGTATTAAAATATTGACAGGATTCAATTCAAGCAGCTTAACTACATACTTCATACACTACAAGGCACAACCCAAACCCTAAACATGCATATAAATGTAAGGAAGCCATGAAAAATTACGTCAGAATTAACAGGTACTGATATACATAAAGTGGCCATAGAGATGTCCAACCAATTACATTTCAGAATTTATGACAAGAAAAATATTCCATTGTTTGATGCACAAGTAGTATCTCATTTATTTTTTGAAGTAAAAGTTGAGAGAAAAAGTGCAGATGATTTCTCTCTCTTCTGCCTTATTTCAACACAAATGGCACAGGAAAACTAAAAGGAAAGGTAATGGCTTCTCTGGCGTCTATCGTTGCCTCTGAGGAGCCCCCAGGGGCCCTCACTCAGGTTCCATATCAAAGTCCTTGTTTGAAAACTAGTGCAGAAACCGGACTGAACAGGATAGTGAAAGGTGGAATTAAGATGTTATAAATAAAGCATCTTGTTTATATTGTATAGAGAATGTATTTTACAAACTTTTGGACTTTGGGAAAAACAACTAGCTTTCACAAGATGTCTGTTTTGCACACAGAACATGTTTCCCCTAGCATTAAATTGAATAGAATCCCCCCAAATCAAAATCAAGCCTTGCCACTAGACAATCTCTAACAAATTACATATATATTTGTGTGTGTGTATATATAAAACCATATAATAAATATATGCAGTCATATACATATGACCATATATATATATATATGTTCTGTTGTGTGTAAAGAAAAAGGGCAGAGGTGGCCTGACTGCTGACTGTCTGTTGCCCTTCCCCTCACCCGCATCCTCCCCCCAGCCCACCTGCTCCATGGGCCCCGTGCCTGGGCCACAGCCTAAATTAAAAAAAAGAGAGAGAGAGAAAGAGGGAAAGAAGAAGCTGGATAATACAACCTAGAAGGGCTGGTGCCCCTGATCCATGCAAGATAGGAGATAAGAAGCTATAAAGGATTAGAAGTTGAATTCTTGTTTGCTCCTCTCCTGACACTGAAAACTATTCCAGGATACAGACATTTTAGAGTGCCTCCCAGAAGATGTCCTTGGAAATCCAGCAATAGGTGAAATTGGCTGCAAACTGTGAGTAGAGTAGAATCTGGGGACCCCTTCTCCTGTGGGCCTTGGTGCTTGGTAAGGATGCAAAGAGTTCTCTTCTCCTGCAAGAACTCCAAAATTGCAACTCGCTGCTGAACTACCATTGACAGGAGAATGTTGGATCCCACCAAAAAGACACACCACGCCCAAGGGCAAAGGAGAAGCCCCGACAAGACAGTAGGAGGGGTGAAACTGCGTTTAGAATCAAACCCCATACCCACCAGAGATGCTTGGAGGGCTCAAACAAAACTTTGTGCTCACTAGGACCCAGGGACCCCACAAGAAACTGAGCCAGACCTGCTTTTGAATGTTTGGCATTGTTTGAAGACACATGGGACAGTGGTCTGCTGCGGGACAGGGGCTCTGGCTGCAGCAGACCTGGGTCACGCAGCATGTGGCATAAGCCCTCTTGGAGGAGATTGCCATTAGCCCCACCATAGAGCCACCAGGCAGATGACCCACAAACAGCAGAACAATGAGAAATTCTTGCAGAGTTAAGAAAGTTCTAGGACCTACAACAGATTTTCCAACCAGGGGACCCATCAAAGGGATAGAGAACCTCCAGGGAGTTTTACTTTGGAGTCCAGTGGGATTTGATTACAGAACTTCCACAGGACTGGGGAAACAGACTCTTGGAGGGCACAAACAAAACCTTCTGTGCACCAGGAGCCAGGAGAAAAGAGCAGTATCCCCATGAGAGACTGAGGCAGACTTGCCTGTGAGTGTCCAGGAGTCTCCAGCTGAGGCATGGGTCAGCGGTGGCCTGCTATGGCATTAGGGGCACAGAATACAACAGTGTCTGCACAAGTCCTTTTGAAGGAGGTCACCATTACCATCATTAACCTTACCATAGTTTGGCCCCAGATCAAGCAACAGGGAGGGAACACAGCCCAGCCCATCCACAGAAAATTGGATTAAAGATTTACTGAGCATGGCCCCGTCCATCACAACAAGATCCTGGTTCCTCTACAGTCAGTCTCTCCCATGAGGAAGCTTCCATATATATATATATATATATTTGTATATGAACAGCAAGAAAAGGCAAAAGATGACACTGAATGATGAACTCCCCAAGTCGGTAAGTGCCCAATATGCTACTGGAGAAGAGTGGAGAAATAATTCCAGAAAGAATGAAGAGGTTGAGTCAAAGTGAAAAGAAATCCCAGTTGTGGACGTGACTGGTGATAGAAGTCAGATTCTGTAAAGTACAATATTGCATGGGAACCTGGACTGTTCCATAAATCAAGGTAAATTGGAAGTGGTCAAACATGAGATGGCAAGAGTGAACATCACCATTTTAGGAATCAGTGAACTAAAACGGACAGGAATGGACAGATTTAATTAAGGTGACCATTATATCTACTACTGTGGGCAGGAATTCCTTAGAAGAAAAGGAGCAGCCCTCATAGTCAACAAGAGTTCAAAATGCAGCACTTGGGTGCAATCTCAAAAATGACAGAATGATCTCTGTGTCTAAGACAAACCATTCAGTATCACAGTAATCCAAGTCTACGCCCCAACCAAGAATGCCGAAGAGGCTGAGGTTGAACAGTTCTGTGAAGACCTCCAAGACCTTATAGAACTAACACCCAAAAAAGATGTCCTTTTCATCATAGGGGACTGGAATGCAAAAGTAGGAAGTCAAGAGATACCTGGAGTAACAGGCAAGTTTGGCCTTGGAGTACAAAATAAAGTAGGGCAAGGGTAACAGAGTTTTGCCAAGAGAACACACTGGTCATAGCAAAGGCCCTCTTCCAACAAAACAAGAGATGACTCTACACATGGACATTACCTGATGGTCAATACAGAAATCAGACTGATTACATTCTGTGCAGCTAAAGATGGAGAAGCTCTATACAGTCAGCAAAAACAAGACTGGGAGCCGACTGTGGCTCAGGTCTGCTGCTGCTGCTAAGTCACTTCAGTCATGTCCAACTCTGTGCGACCCCATAGACAGTAGCCCACCAGGCTCCCCCATCCCTGGGATTCTCCAGGCAAGAACACTGGAGTGGGTTGCCATTTCCTTCTCCAAGGAAAAAGCTCAGGTCATGAACTCCTTATTGTCAAATTCAGAATTCAATTGAAGAAAGTAGGGAAAACCACTAGACAATTCAAGTATGACCTAAATCAAATCCCTTACAATTACACAGTGGAAGTGAGAAATAGATTCAAGGGATTAGATCTGATAGACAGAGTGCCTGAAAAACAGGATGGAGGTTTGTAACACTATACAGGAGGCCGTGATCAAAAACATCGCCAGAAAAAGAAATGCAAAAAAGCAAAATGGTTGTCTGAGGAGGCCTTACAAATAGCTGAGAAAAGAAGAGAAGCTAAAGACAAAGAAAAAAAGGAAAGATAAATCCATCTGAATGCAGAGTTTCAAAAAACAGCAAGGAGAGATAAGAAAGCCTTTCTCAGTGATCAGTGCAAAAAAATAGAGGAAAACAATAGAATGGGAAAGACTAGAGATCTTTTCAAGAAAATTAGAGATACCAAGGGAATATTTCATGCAAAGATGGGCACAATAAAGGACAGAAATGGTGTGGACCTAACAGAAGCACAAGATATTAAGAACAGGTGGCAAGAATACACAAAAGAACTATAAAATAGATCTTCATGACACAGATAACCTCGATGGTGTGATCATTCACCTAGAGCCAGACATTCTGGAGTATGAGGTCAAGTGGGCCTTAGGAAGCATCACTACAAACAAAGCTAGTGGAGGTGATAGAGTTCCAGCTGAGCTACTGCAAATCTTAAAAGATGATGCTGTGCAAGTTCTACACTCAATATGCCAGCAAATTTGGAAAACTCAGCAGTAGCCACAGGACTGAAAAAAATGTCAGTTTTCATTCCAATCTGAAAGAAGGGCAATGCCAAACAAAGTTTAAACTACCATATAATTGCACTCATCTCACATTCTAGCAAGTAATGCACAAAATTCTCCAAGCTCAGCTTCAACATGTGAACTGAGAACTTCCAAATGTTCAAGCTGGCTTTAGAAAAAGCAGAGCAACCAGAGATCAAGTTGCCAACATCTGTTGGATGATAGAAAAAGCAAGAGAATTCCAGAAAAACATCTAGTTCTGCTTCATTGATTACGCTAAAGCCTTTTACTGTGCGGATCACAACAAACTGGAAAATTCTTAAACAGATGCGAACACCACATCACTTTACCTGCCTCCTGAGAAATCTTATACAGGTCAAGACACAAGACTTAGAACCAGACATGGTACCACAGACTGGTTCAAAATTTGGAAAGGAGTATGTCAAGGCTATATATGGTCACCTTGGTTATTTTAATTATGTGCAGAATACATCATATGAAATGCTTGGCTGGATGAAGCACATGCTGGAATCAAGATTGCTGGGACAAATATCAATAACCTCAGGTATGCAGATGACACCATCCTTATGACAGAAAGTGAAGAGGAACCAAAGAATCTCTTGATGAAACTGAAAGAGAAGAGAGAAAAAGCTGGCTTAAAACTCAATATTCAAAAAATGAAGATCATGGAATCCAGTCCCATCATTTCATGGAAAATAGATGGAGAAACAATGGAAGCAGTGACAGGTTGTATTTTGTTGGGCTCCAAAATCACTGTGGATGGTGATGGAAGTCATAAAATTAAAAGACGCTTGGTCCTTGCAAGAAAAGCTATGACAAACCTAGACAATGTATTCAAAATCAGACACATTACTTTGCTGACAGAGGTTTGTCTAGTCAAAGCTATGGTTTTTCCAATTGTCAGGTATGGATGAGATAGGTGGACCATAAAGAAAGCTGAGCACTGAAGAATTGATGCTTTTGAACTGTGGTGTTCGAAAAGACTCTTGAAAGTCCCTTGGACTGCAATGAGATAAAACCACTCAATCTAAAGGAAATCAGTCCTGAATATTCATTGGAAGGACTGATGATGAAGTTCCAACACTTTGGTCACCTGATGTAATGAACTGACTCATTGGAAAGACCCTGATGTTGGGAAAGTTAAGGCATGAGGACAAGGAGAGTTCAGAAGATGATATGGTTGGATGGCAGCACTGACTCGATGGACATGAGCTGAGAAAGCTCTGGGTGTTAGTAATGGACAGGGAGGCCTGGGGTGCTGCAGTCCATAGGGTCGCAAAGAGTCTGACATGACTGAATGACTGAACTGAACTGATATGTATATACATAAGGGCTTCTCCAGTGGCTCAGTGGTAAAAAAAAAAAAAAAAATACACCTGCCACGCAGAGGCTGCAGGAGATGCGGGTTCACATTCTGGGTCAAGAAGATCCCCTGGTGAAAGGCATGGCAACCCACTCCAGTATACTTGCCTGGAGAATCCCATGGATATAGGAACCTGGCTGGCTACAGTTCATGGGGTCACAAAGAGTCAGACACTCCTGAAGCATCTTAGCACACACATCTACATATATGCATATATATAATAGGAAGCTATTTCATTATGACTGTCTTGTAACAGAGAAGAACAAACCTGATTCCTTATTGGATCTATTCCTTTAGCTCTGACCTTTGTGCTTGGTTGCACCTTTGTAGAGGAATGCTACCTATAGCCTGAAATATACACAATAGCCCTTTCTCAAGTCTTTGTCTCCCAGACTTGACCTTTAAATATATGACAATTTTCATTCATATAGAGATAAAAAGTTGCAGAACAGAGAATAAAATTAGTCTTCTTAGAGGTTTCCAGAATATCACTATCCAGACAGGAACAAGAACAAATGATTACACATCCCCTCGGGGGCCTGGCCAGCTCTGAAAAGTTTGCACCAACCAGCCACACCCTCACCCCTTCTAGTATACAAAGGAGCCTGAATTATAACTAGAGTTAAGATGGTTCTTTGAGACACGAGTCCCCCGTCTTCTCTGTCTGCTGGTTTTCTGACTAAAATGACTACTATTCCTTGCCCCAACAGCTCATCTGTCAGTTTATGGGCCTGTCCTGAAGTGAGCAGTATGATGGACTCAGTAACATAGAACATGTATTTTTATCTTTACATACTTTATCATGAGTAAGTACATGCATTAAGTTCATATGACCTATTCACCATGAAGAAAGAGGTAGCTTGAGTTTCACAAGGCACGTGTGAATTATCTAAGGGGTTCAAAGACATGTGGTGGGTGGAGAGAGACAAATTCATGAGATTAATATTATTGTGTTTCTCTGTGAACTGTCAGCTTTTCTGAAAGGTTTAGGGGTAAAGAAAGAAAGCTTTATCCTGCGAATGTCTGAAAGCCTGAACTCAGTGTCCTACAGACATTTCATCACCTTGCACAGCAGCAGGTCCACAGGCGAACTCCAAGTTTGTTTAATCCAGAGACTCAGTGAAATCACGGAGAGGCAAGTCTACAGTGTGCTCATGTGCTCAGTTGTGTCTGAGTCTTTTGGACCCCCTCGACCATAGCCGACCAGGCTCCTCTGCCCACGGGCTTTTTCCAGGCAAGAATACTGGAGTGGACTGCCATTTCCTCTTCTAGGGGATCTTCCTGACTGAGGGATCAAACCTGTATCTCTTGAGTCTCCTGTATTGGCAGGCAGATTCTTTATCGCTGTGCCACCTGGGAAGCCCCAAATCCCTAGACTGTTTCTCTGTTTTGCTTTGTCACTTTCCACAGAGGAGCACTCTCCTCAGGCTGTGGTTACCCCATATTCACAGAATAAATACCACAGCTCCAAGACATCACATTCAAACACAAGAATGTCAGATACAAGAATGTCTAGAAAAGAAGAGGAATATGTCACCATCTATTTTTTAAGACCAAGAAAAAATGTTCCTATCTCCTTCTTGTACGTAATTCCTAAATAAATGACTGGCCTCTGTGATGAGAGCCCCATGACTGGCTTAGATGAATCAGTATTGACCATGTGCTGGAGACAGCACCATCTTTCCTGTGGATACTGTCATGTCAGGATGGCAAACACAAGAACACACTGAGAGGTTTACAGATAAAGGAGAAGGGGAGAATGAATATTGAAAACGTAAACATATTTTCAATCTAATTCTACAATTATTTTTTCCCATGACATTTTAAGAAGAAAAATTTCAAATTCACCTAACTTTTAAGCTCAAACAGAAGCTATAAAAAGATGTTTGTGCATACTGATAGGTTTCCCAGGTGGCTCAGTGGTAAAGAATCTGTCTGACCATGCAGAAGATGCGAGTTCAATCCCTAGGTCAGGAAGATCTCCTGGAGAAAGAAATGGAAACCTACTCCAGCATTCTTTACTGGGAAATTCCATGGAAAGAGGAACATGAAGTGCTACAGTCCTTGGGTTTCAGAAGTCGGACATGACTGAGCATGCGTGCGCACACACACATGTATATTTATGTTCAGTAGACACGCTCTAAGTCATTTTCCATGCTCCCCAGGAGCATTTATTGAGTCCTCTCTGATGATAGGAATACTTTGGTTGGAAAAGATAATTAAGCAGGCTCATCTTACAGATTTAGGCTCCTTACAGGCTGCTATTTGACACTACCAATGCAGACAGGGGTTAACAATGAACTGCAAATAAATAACGGCAAGTAAAGGTCTATCTCAAACCACTTGGGCATCATAACAAACTATACCATAGTCTGGGTGGCTTTATAAATAACAGAAACATATTTCCCAGAGTTCTGGAGGCTGGGAAGCCCAGGATCATGCTGTCGGCAGATTCTCTGTCTGGTAAGAACTTTCTGGTTCTTTGAAGGCCCCTTCTCACTGTGTCCTCACCTGGTGGAGCAGGAGGAGGAGCGAGCTCTTTGGGGTCTCTTTGATAAGGGCACTAATCCCATTCACGAAGGCCCCACCTTCATAAGCTCATCACATTCCAATGCCTCCCCTCACCCCCATCCCTCTCCTAACACCATCGCATTGGGCATTAGAATTTCAAAATATTAATTTGGGGGCATTTTAGGGAGGACACATAGCACAGTTATCAGATTGCAGTAATGTCCAACTCCTAAACATCCCTCACAATAGTCCTCGAAGAACACTGGAATACAAAATTTTCATCTCCCAAATCCAATTCTCCTTCCCAGATTCAAAGGCAACCCACTTGGCCAAGGGCATTAATCTCTAGTCATACTCAAATTTTTCTTTAATAAATGCAATATGCTCTTTTGTACTTTGGTAACTTTCAATTGGGTTGACCAAGAATTTCATTTGTTTTTTTCCAAAAAAATGTTGTGGAAAAACCCAAACAAACTTCTTAGCCAACCCAATAGTTTCTGACCTCTCTTCTCAGAATGACACAGTGTTTCTCTCCACCTGGAGAACTCTTGTTTATCTGTTCTATGATGGTGGTGGATGCTTGTTTTGCTCATGTCTGACACCATACTGACCCCCAATAAAGAATTATCATTTCCCTCCAGCCTCTGTTTTTTGTGCAGCAAAGAGTAAGCCCCACTCCAACTATGGAAACCTAGAGCATTAGACCCACTTGTCTGAGTGCTGGCACAAAGGAGTGGGCATGTGAAAGGTGACTTTAAAGGGTTAAAGTCTTGAGGGGAAATGCAAACAAAAATAACGGAAATGGTTAAAGGTCATTTCTCAACAGAGCTTTGTCAACTGTGGCTTTGATGTAAACTCACTACCCAGGCTCTTCCAGCTGTAAGATGTTTCATGCTCTCAACTCTCAAAAGCACTCTGGGAGTCTGGCCTCTGCCAACCCCTCAACCCCAATTTCACATCAACACTTAACAACTGTTTCTTGAATCAGGAACTCCTGACTATACAAAATGCTAAGTTAACTCTTACTAAAAAAAAAGTTAAGACCTTCTTAAAAGAAAGTTAAGACCTTCTCAAGGTCTGCACCAAAAGTAATATTTAGTCCCTTTCCACTATTCCTTAAGATATCATATGTATTCTAATCACACTCAGAAGAGATTTACCATTACATCCCTGGTACAGCTACTACTGACACTGATGTCATCATAGTCATCACCATCATTAGTGCATTACTGAAACAGCTTAGTGAGCTTGGGCTGCCATCACAAAATGCCACAGGCTGGGTGCTTTAAACAACAGAACTTATTTCTCACAGTTCTGGGAGCTGCAAGTCTGAGATTGGGGTGCTTGCATTGTTGGGTCCTGGTGAAGACCCTCTTTCTGGCTTGGAGATGACCACCTTTTCACTGTGTCCTCACAAAGGGATGAGAGAGAGAGAAATGCCAGCACAGCTCTCTGGTGTCTCTCTTTATGAGGGCACTAATCCCATCATGGGGCTCCACCCTCATGACCTCATCTAAATCTCACCTCCTCCCAAAGGCCAGTCTCCACACATCATCCACATTGGGATTGAGGGCTTCAGCATATGAAGTTTGGAGGGATACAAACATCCTGTTCATAACATGCAGCAATGTTTCCAAGAAAAGAAAGTGAAAATCACAGCTGTGTCTGACCCTTTGCAAGCCCATGGCCTGTAGCCTACCAGGCTCTGTCCATGGAATTCTCAGGCAAGAATAATGGAGTGGGTTGCCATTTCCTTCTCCAGCAGATCTTCCCCATCCAGGGATTGAACCTAGGTCTCCTGCATTGCAAACACATTCTTTACCAGCTCAGCCACCAGGGAAGTCAAGGCTAAAAGTCTAGCTAGCCAGACAGAACCAATAGTCAAGATCCTGAAGAATAGGGGTTAATCCTGGGGACACCCCGCTAAGAGCCCAGAGGAGTGGGCATATGCTGTAGACTCAGACAACCAGCCAAATCAATAACAAAGGCATCTTGGGCTAAGAAATCCTGAACATTTCCCACTAGACCACTCTTCCCTAACACCCCTTCACATATGTCTTGCATGTAACTCTTAGGTATAGGATCACTTGAACTTCAAGGGCACAGGGCACTTAGGAACCAGAGAGGAAGAGGAATCCCCACCTGGTCTCTGTGTCTGCTATGTCAGCTCTCCTCTCTGACCCCACAGACCACCTTACTACCTTTAAGGAGAGCACCAAAATCATTTAGCAATAAATTTCCTCCCTACCTCTGCACATTTTCTCATTATGGGTACTAGCTTCCATCCTCTTCTTTCTGACTGCCTCAGGGCACGACGGAGCTTGTACGGATTCCGAATTTGACCACACATCCTAAGCCTCACTACAAAGGGTGCAAATGTTTTGATGGTGGTTAAGAATTTGTCAAAGTCCCAGCCTATTATACTCGGGGGGAGCAGGGAAGCCCACCAGTTGGCAGGAAGAGAGATTTTTTTTTCATGCTGGCACCACAATCCAAAAAGAATATCTCCAGGCCACATTCTGTGAGACTCCAGAACTTCTAGTAAATGATCAAAGACACAGACTATTGGCTTAGAATGGGTGCTGCAGCTGATAAACAAGCCAACAGCAGCCTCTGCCAGCCTCGTGAATCAGCAAGTGTGCTGGACTGAGACAAGCAGAGTGCTTTCCGAAATAACTTTAACCAAATAATTATTTTACTGTTTGCCTTCTTGATTCAGCCCAAGGGTGTCTTGCTCGGGAAAGGGTTATGATCATTGTTTTGATGAATGGCACTCTGTAAATAAATTTGGAATAAGATTTAGCCTCGTGGAGCTAAAAGGAGACTCAAGATGAAAAAGAATTGAAGATTAAAAAAAGATCATGAGGGAATGAAGATGCTGTGACCTGACCAAGAAGGAAAATAAGAAATCTCTGAAGCTTTTCCACGATACTTGCACAGCACAACTAGTACATTTAATCTTCTAAAGCTAAATAATCAAGTTATCTGTTCCTCAGAATCCCCTAGTGTGATATAGCTTCCAGCTACCTTAGTTTTGAGGGAATAAGCCCGGCATATAGGTATTATTCTTTTCCAAGTTGATTTTACTTTGCTCTTTATACTGTAATTCTATGCTTTGATCTTCTGCACACCCATAAAGCTCAGAGTCAAAACGCAAAATTTAAGTACAAATGATGAGTGCAAATTTCCATTTTATTATGGGTTTTTCCCTTAATTCTTCTAATAAATTTTCTTAAGCTTCTGTATTTTCAGTATCTTTCATTTATGATCAAGCTAAACATTACCCACATTAAATAAACATCTTTCTATAAACACAGAAGTAACCCAGACAAAAAGATGAATATACACACACATAAAAAGAATGATATGCCGATTTTAAGAAGTCTCTTGATTGTCTCACTCTGTATTTGAGACCAGTAAATGTCAAACAGTTTAAAAACCCTGCTGCATTCCTAAAGTTACATTATAAGATTCAGAACAGTTACAGGTCATAATCTGAGTAAAACAAGGAGTGGATATTTATTAGTTCTGTATCTGCACATGAGAAGGAAGACAGATTTTAGGAGCCAATTCCCTATGTGGACTGAAGGGTTTTGACAAAGATGGCTGCAGTAGGAGACACTTAGAAAATCATTATCCATTAGAAGTTCTGAGATCTCCTTTAAGCTTCACACAGAAAAGGAAAGAAATGCATTGCCAATAGTATAACCAATGACCCAGATAATTTCCCCTCTTTAGCTTTCCTCATTTATGTCAGTGTTTCTAATAAATAAAAATGTATCACAGAAAACAACTGCTTCCATCTTTCTGCCATCAATGAACAAATGTTAAGCATCTTTATAGAACGTCAACTAGGTGATATCAACTCACAGGAAACTACTCAGTTTCTTTATCTGAGGATGTAGGGGCTCAGTCCTTAATGGTAGAAAGAAAAGTCAGCCAACAATCATAATGCAATGCAAGCACCATTAGAAGAAGGAAGGAGCTTCCTGGAAGGACAAATAATTTTGTTAGACTGATTCTGATTTTTGAATTCCCTAAAAGAACTCTGCACTCACATCTCAGCCTCATGGCAAGAGGGATTTACTTCCTACCTCTGACTCTGGGTTTGGCCATATCATTTGCAATGGCTGATGAGACATCACTGATATGAACAGACTGAAACTGTGCCTGTGAGGTTGAGCTGGCACAGTTGAGGAAATGCTTACAGTAGAACAGAAGACTCCCAGAAAATCACAGAATAGTCTCAGAGGTATGCTGAAATCAGCACAATTAAGGATAGACAGGAGCATATCTGTATTGTGGTTATTCTTACATTCATATTATTATTTATCTATCTACCTATCCATCTTCTATGTATGTATATATGCACAATACATGCAGTAAAAGTGCACATATTCACTTAAGGTGCCATCTCCTTCCCTTAGGATATTTTTCATGACACTGTAGGTGAAATATACAATACCCTCCTGTCTCTGTCTTTACTTCGTGTGTTTAAATGTACACAACATACTTGATGTTTCTGGCATGAAATGAATAAAGGGACATTCTATAATGAAAACATTTGATGTTCTGGTATATTTCTCAGTGGAAGTAATTCACCCTAACTTAATAATTGGCATGTAATCATATTTGTGTTATTGGAACAGGCTGAATTTAAATCTATTTATTAATTTTACTTGAGCTGAGAACCAAAGCATTCTTCCTCAGTTCCTCTTTTTATGGCAGGTGAATACTTGCATATTTTTAAACTAGTAACTACTAAATGGGGCTTCCCTGGTGGCTCAGATGTTAAAGAATATGCCTGCAATGGAGGACCCAGGTTCGATCCCTAGGTTCAAAAGATGTCGTGAAGAAGGGAATGGCAACCCAGTCCAGTATTCTTACCTGGATAATTTCATGGACAGAGGAGCCTGGTGGGCTACAGTCCCTGGGGCTGCAAAGAGTTAGACACAGCTGAGCAACTAACACTTCACTCTAAATGGCATGGAAATATGGACTGTAAGTTAGAACCTCTAAATAATTTTAAGTGGACCAGTAGAATCTATGAATTCAGAGGCCGGCTCTGTAGGTATCAAGTTCACAGAGCTTCAAAGAGACTAATGGAGAAAATTAGTGTTAATAACTCACAGAGGCAATTATCTGCCTATAAGTTTTTAAAGGCCCATTTCATTCAAAATTTAAAATAATTAAGGTTCAAGAGATTACAATGACTTAATGCTCTTAGACAAAAAATAATGAGTATATAAAGGCAAATATATGAATCCCTTTGGCATGTTTATCCCTGCTAAATGATAAGAATTTGCCAAATATAGTCATTTAGAAATGAGTTAGTTTGACCTTCACCTGATAAATGTTTCATGTGAAGTACAGATTGTCAATAAAAGTAAAGAAATTATAGTAATCTCAGAACTGGGAAAGATGATTGCCATTCTACTAAAATGATATAATCCACCTGAAAAGATACTTAGTGCCCATCATAAAGGTCTCACACAAGTCATAGAAAACATGACCCGGGACTCTTAGACTAGCTAACTTGTACACATTCAGAGTCGGTGCTACATCACATAGGTTAAGGGGGCATTTGTCTTGATGTCATCATAAGAAAACTCATTTTGGCTGCCTGTGGCTAACACCTAAGAAAAGGGAAGGGAGGTTGAAATTGTTTTGCATATTTGAAGAGAGTCTCAGAATGCTTCAATTTGAACCTCTGAAGGAAGAGTTTGGTTGATGTGCCAAACTTTATTTGGTTAACTTTTAAATGAGATTTAAAAAAAATATAAAGATTTTAAACTTCTCATGTATCAACTAAAACCATACAAAGATATCTCACAAATTCCAAACCAGTGTTTTTTAATAATGAAAGTGGAAGTGAAAGTAAAATTAGCCCAGTTGTGTCTGACGCTTTCCAACCCCATGGCCTATACAGTCCATAGAATTCCCCAGGCCAGAATACTGGAGTAGGTAGCCTTTCCCTTCTCCAGGGGATCTTCCCAACCCAGGGATCAACCCCAGTTCCCCACATTGCAAGTGGATTCTTTACCAGCTGAGCCACAAGGGAAACCCAAGAATACTGGAGTCAGTAGCCTATCCCTTCTCCAGCAGATCTTCCTGACCCAGGAATCGAACCAGTAGGTGGATTCATTACCAACTGAACTGTTATCTAAAACAATACATTTAAAATCATTTGTTATTAACTTTTTAAAAATCCTGTAATATGGTGTATATGTTGATACATTGTTAGCGTTCCCAGAGACTGAAATATTGTTATAATCAAATCAGCTTCTTTAGAGAATACACAGACACACATACATACAACTTTGTTTTAGAAGCTAAATTACCCATCAGTCAATTCATCCATTTCAGAAACAGAAAATAGAGAAACTGAAGATTATTTTTAGTGTTAACTTTTGTTTCTTACGTCTTTTCTGTTGCCTACTAATTTTTGTTCCAGTTTGTTTTAGTATTTTCCATTCATGTTAAAAAAAAAATACTACTCTGCTGGAGATTTTCTCAGACAATGAAACAAAACTAAAAACTATTTATTTCTATGTCTTGATAGAATACCTAGAGTTAAATTACAAATTCAGGGAACTGTTCAAAAAACTATATAATATATATTTTTATTATTATTTTAGAGTAAATTTTCATTTATTTATGATGTTTATGGCATCATAATTTTCCATAAAAGGTTTTTAAATCCAAATAGTCAATACAAGGAATGTGATTTTTTCTTAACTGTTGAACATTTCTCATCTTCCATGCTGAATATAATTGTACCAAATAGCTGGCTGAAAAAAAAACAATGGATATTTTAAGTAAAACATATTTAATACAGAGAGCTGCTAAGGAATTTGAGGTACACTGACAGGGTAAAAGGGGAAGCTCAGGTAATCCAGAGATCAGTGACTCGGGGAAGATGCACCAATCCTCGGGTTACCACATTACCCACTTGTGGGTGTTTATCCAAAGGAATTGAAAGCAGGACCTCAATGAGAGGTCACTGCACTCACATGTTCATGACAGCATTATTCCTACAGCCTAAATGTCCATGGCTGGATGAATGAATGAAGAAAATATGGTCTATATATACAATGGAATATTATTCAGCCTTTAAAAATGAAAAATCCTGCCATTTGCAATAACATGGGTGGACTTAAATGGCTTTATTATTTATGCTAAGTGAAATAAACCTGACACAGAAAGACAAATACTGCATGACCTCATTTATACATGAATCTAAAAAGGTCAAACTCATGGAAACAGAGTGGAATGCTGGTGCCCAGGGTTTACGGATAGGGGAGATGGGAATTTAAAGTCAAAGGATATAGAATTTCAATTATGCAAGGTGGATACATTCTTGAAATCAATACACATCAGAGTGGTTATAGCAAATAATACTGTATTGGACACTTTACATTTTGTTCTTATTTAAAAATAAGAAGAAGAACCAATAGGGTGGGAGGAAACTTTCAGAGTTGATGGACCTGCCTACACCTTGATGGTGGTGGTGGTCTCACAGAACTATGCTGCTGCTGCTGCTAAGTCGCTTCAGTCGTGTCCAACTCTGTGCAACCCCAGAGACAGCAGCCCACCAGGCTCCCCTGTCCCTGGGATTCTCCAGGCAAGAACACTGGAGCGGGTTGCCATTTCCTTCTCCAATGCATGAAAGTGAAAAGGGAAAGTGAAGTTGCTCTGTCATGCCTGACTCTTAGCGACCCATGGACTGCAGCCTACCAGGCTCCACCATCCATGGGATTTTCCAGGCAAAAGTACTGGAGTGGGGTGCCATTGCCTTCACTTCACAGAACTATAATGATCCCCAAATTTAAAGAAGTGTATGTATTAAATAAGTGTAACTTTTCACATGTCAGTCAACCTCAATAAAGTGATTTTTTTTAAAAAGAAAATTATGAAAGAAACTCAAATATTAAAGCCAAGGAGTGCTTAAAAAAAAATAAAGCCAAGGAGAAAAACAATAGTTGATATATTAATTAAAAGTATTATGGCATCTTATTTTCAAATAAATAATTTTATAATTCCTATTGAGTATGATTGAAGACCATAGGAAAAAAGGAGGAGGAAAGGAAGGGACTAGCACTCATGGGTATCAGTCAGGAGCTAACATGGGCTTGTATTTAACATAAAAACTATGTGCTAGTTTTGTTCATGAAACAACTGTGGCTCCACAGAGCTACATAACTTGTCCAAAGTCACTCAGATTTCACAGCTGAGAGAGAAATCCACATCCCTCTGAACCCAAATATTTGCATTTAACCCTAGTTCTGCTCCTAACAGTTATAACCCCTCTCTGTGCACTGGTTTAGCAGTTTACAAGAAGAACTTCGGGTAATTATTGGATAAACAATGCATTTTTGTTTAAATAAATGAGTTTTCTCCAATTGTAAAACTCTAGTATTCATAGAAGATCATTTGAATGCCAAGTTGATAGCTTCAACCCTTCAGAAGCACTGGAAAAGAGATATTTTTAATGAAGAAAGCATGAAAATATATATTACATTTTAATTTTGTTAAAATATACTGATACATATTTATTTGTTCAATTTAATAATTAAACAAAACCATTTTATGGTTCTGAATATTACTGAATGTGATTAACTTCAAAAATTTGTTTAACTCTTTATAAGATGGCAATTTGGAGATCTGGATCTAAGTTCAGATTGTTTCAATGTTTGCAGGCTATCATAACTAGGAAACTCTGTGACTTCAAAAATGGAAGGTGGGGATCATGGCCTACATTTACTATCTCATCCATCAAATACACCAAAGTTTTGTAAATTATCGTTTCCCCTTGTGTATATCAGTTTTCTAACAAATCAGTTGGAAGGTGTTGTATTTTATGTCTGAAACCAATGTATTTGAGATATAGTAACTACTGTTTCAGGTGACCAAAGTTAATATTTACAAGTAAGATCGTGTTCTTGGTAATACCCTTGACATGATGTGGTGAACATGGCACTTCACCTCTATGATATTCCTCCACAAAATCCATAACCATAACTAATCATGAAGAAAGGACACCAGACTAATCTCGATTGAAGGGCATTCTGTAAAATGCCTGGGTTTCCCTAATGGCTCAGTGGTAAAGAATTCACTTGCCAATGTAGGAGACGTGCATTCAATCCCTGGGTCGGAAAGATCCCCTGAAGGAGTAAATGGCAACACACTCCAGTATTCTTGCCTGGAAAACCCCATGGACAGAGGAGCCTGGCTATGAAAGGGTCACAAAGAGAAGACAACTGAGCAACTAAGCATGCACACATGCTATAAAATGCCTCAATGGCATGCCTGAAACCTCTCAAGCTTATTAAGACAAAAGAAAATCAAGAAACTGTCATAGCCAAACAGATCCTAAATGCACTGTGGTATTTTTAGATGAAACCTTGGAGCAGAAAAAACAACATTAGGTAAAAACCAGGGAAACATGACAAAAAATAAAAGCTTTAATTAATAGTAATGTGTCAATACTGATTCATTAATGGTAACAAATGTACTATATTAAATAGGTTACCAAGAGAAGAAATTAGGTACAGGATATGCAAACTCTTTGTACTACCTTACCAATTTTTCTGTAAATCTAAAATTGTTCTAACATAAAAAATATTTCATACCACTCTCATTTCAAGGATTTTAAATTTTATTTGCAAGGCTGTTTCTTTCAGTGTGTAACTATGAAGTTTTTAGAGCAGACAACTCTCATTTTCTGAAATAGAAATCATGAAGAAAAAACAGATAAAAATTTTCAAAAAAGTTTTTTTTCCAAACTAAGACTCTCCGTAGCATAAGCTTTCCCACCTCAAGACAGTACTTCCTTTAGGATGCATTAGAAAATAACTATCTTGAGGACTGAATGAAGTCTGATTTAGGACAAGTCTCTGCTCTTTTCTTACTGTGCTTGCCTCACTGGTATTATTTTCATTCTACAGATTTCCTATGAGAATATTTTTTTCACTTCTTTTTGTCATTTTGTGAGTTTTAGTTTGGTAAAAACCGGATACCTTACAAATCTACATTATTAGTGTTCATTTGCTCAATCGTGTTTGACTCTTTGCGACCCCATGGAATGCATCCCGCTAGGCTCCTCTGTCCATGGAATTTCCCAGGCAGGAATACTACTCCAGGGGATCTTGCAGACCCAGGGATCAAACCTGAGTTTCCAGTGTTTCCTACATTAGCAGGTGGAGTCTTGACTGCTGTGCCACCCGAGAAGCACATTATTAGACAAAGGTCAATTAAAATATGCTATAAAACTTGTGAACCCAATGATGGAGATGGCCCCATCCACCTCTTCCTATCATGGAAACCCCACTCTTCCATCAGGGCACCTCACTCCCAACTCTAGATGTTCTAACTCATACTAACACATAACCAAGCAAGAGTCCCTATGACCAATGAAAAATAGTAAAAACTCTCTATTTAGAAAAAATATAGAAAATAACTGCTAAAATTTTCTTTTTGAATCCAACATATATTCTCGTAAAATTTATTTTGGGATCAGCCTTTATACCCTTCCCTCTCACTATATATTATAATAACTAATAAAATTCAAATACTTTCTATTTTTTTAATTTTTGCCTTTTTAAAATTTTTATTTTATATAGTATAGTTGATAGAGCTAAGATGGACATCTGGACAGTCATTAGTTAAATAAAAATTATTTTAAAGTCAAACCTAGATATTGATACAAACCCTACACACATATCTACTGTTCTAGGGAATAAGTTTTATATACAGTGTATCTTGGGAATGTAATCATTTTAGGATGAAGAAGCGTGTCCTAATAAATAGCTTCCAAGCAACGAAGGATAAAGATGCAGGGCTAGATACCTGAGATCTGCCAGATCCTCCTGTTTTCACAACCATCTGACCTCAAAGAACCATGGATCTGCCCCTCGGGAAAACCCAAGTGGAATATGGCTCTTAAGCTAGGGAGGAAAAGCCTTGGCGTATTTCAACTCTGTGCTTTCATTTTGTTTAATTATATTCTTGTGGGAAGAAGTTATTTTATATTGCCATCCTAGAATGACCAAGATACCTCTGATATTAGGTCCTCTGACAAAATAGACTTCCCTGGTGGCTCAGACGGTAAAGCGTCTGTCTACAATGAGGGAGAGCTGGGTTCTATCCCTGGGTCGGGAAGTTCCCTGGAGAAGGAAAAGGCAACCCACTCCAGTACTCTTGCCTAGAAAATCCCATGGATGGAGAAGCCTGGTGTCCATGGGGTCACAAAGAGTTGGACATGACTGAGCGACTTCACTTTCACTTTCTTTCACTTTGACAAAATATGAAGTGACCATAAGTAGCCAGGTAGAATTTGATTGACTGACTTACAGAAAAATGACAGAATGCTCGTACAGCTCACAGGGAATTATCTCATAAAGGCAGAAAAGAATGTATCAATAATAATGTAATGTTAATCTAAAATCTTAAAACAAAAATTACTAAAAATAATATTTGATAATTGGTTTAAAATCTAAAATATTATTAATACAACGTTTAACATATTTTAATACACATCTATGTGTTCTTTTGATGTGTGGATCACAACAAACTGGAAAATTCTTAAAGAGATGGGAATACCAGACCACCTGACCTGCCTCCTGAGAAATCTGTATGCAGGTCAGGAAGCAACAGTTAGAACTGGATATGGAACAACAGACTGGTTCCAAATAGGAAAAGGAGTACACCAAGGCTGTATATTGTCACCCTGCTTATTTAACTTATATGCAAAGTACATCATGAGAAATGCTGGACTGGATGAAGCAGAAGCTGGAATCAAGACTGCTGGGAGAAATATCAATAACCTCAGATATGCATATGACACCACACTTATGGCAGAAAGGGAAGAAGAACTAAAGAGCCTCTTGATGAAAGTGAAACAGGAGAGTGAAAAAGTTGGCTTAAAACTCAACATTCAGAAAACTAAGATCATGGCATCTTGTCCCATCAATTCATGGCAAATAGATGGGGAAACAATGGAAACAGACTTTATTTTCTTGGACTCCAAAATCACTGCAGATGGTGACTGCAGCCATGAAATTAAAAGACACTTACTCCTTGGAAGGAAGGTTATGACCAACCTAGACAGCATATTGAAAAGCTGAGACATTACTTTCCAACAAAGGTCCATCTTAGTCAAAGCTATGGTTTTCCCAGGAGTCATGTATGGATGTGAGAGTTGGACTGTGAAGAAGGCTGAGTGCCGAAGAATTGATGCTTTTGAACTGTGGTGTTGGAGAAGACTCTTGGGAGTCCCTTGGACTGCAAGGAGATCCAACGAGTCCATCCTAAAGGAAATCAGTCCTGAATATTCTTTGGAAGGACTGATGCTAAAACTGAAACTCCAATACTTTGGCCCCCTGATGCAAAGAACTGACTCACTAGAAAAGACCCTGATGCTGGGAAAGACTGAAGGCAGAAGGAGAAAGGGACAACAGAGGATGAGATGGTTGGATTGCTTCACCAACTCAATGGACATGCATTTGAGTAAACTCCAGGAGTTTGTGATGGACAGGGAGGCCTGGCATGCTGCAGTCCGTGGAGTCACAAAGAGCAGGACACAACTGAGTGACTGAACTGAATACACATCTAGGATATATTTTTCATGCTGCAAATTATTATATACTCTAATAAGAAATCTTGTTTTGTATAACTAATTCCTTATTATTGAGCATTTATTTTTAAAGTATATTTTATTTTCAAAATTATCCTAAAACAAAATTGATTTTTTTCCTCTTGGTATACATTTTTATGGATTTCTAACAATTGCATATATTTGTACAACCCCCACCATAATCAGATGGAGAAATGTTTCATTTTCTATAAACTCCCTTATGCTGTCCTCTTTATAGTCATATCCTTATCCTGCTGCTGCTGCTAAGTTGCTTCAGTCATGTCCGACTCTGTGCGACCCCATAGACAGCAGCCCACCAGGCTCCCCTGTCCCTGGGATTCTACAGGCAAGAACACTGGAGTGGGTATTCATATCCCCTAACAATCACTAATTTTTTTTCATCACTATAGTTTTTGCCTCTTCATGAATATTAAATACGTGAAATCATCTGGCCCGTAGCCTTTTGACACTGTCTTCTCTCACTCAGCATAATGCCTTTGCAATTCATCAAAGTCGATGCATGTATCACTACTTTTCACTACTCAGTAGTATGCCATGGTATGGATGTACCACAGTCGCATTAAGCATTTACCCACTGAAAGATATGTGGGCTATTTGAAGTTTCTGACTATTATAATAATTCTGCTACGAAAATTTATGTACAAGTTCTTCTGTGAACATGTCTGTTTCTTTTGGATATATACCCAATAGAATCACTGACTCATATTGTAATGATGTTTAACCTTTTGAGGAACTGCCACAGTATTTTCCAAAGCAGTTGCATTATTTTATCTTCCCATTAGTAGTGTATCAGAGTTCTAATTTCTCTACATCTTTGTCAACACTTATTATTTTCATCAACATTTAGTATTTTTTTTTTTTAGTATAGCTCTTCTAGTATGCATGAAGCCATATGTCATTATGATCTTGATTTGTATTTTCCTGGAGAAGGCAATGGCACCCCACTCCAGTACTCTTGCCTGGAAAATCCCAAGGATGGAGGAGCCTGGAAGGCTGCAGTCCATGGGGTCGCTGAGGGTCGGACACGACTGAGCGACTTCACTTTCACTTTCAGGCATTGGAGAAGGAAATGGCAACCCACTCCAGTGTTCTTGCCTGGAGAGTCCCAGGGACGGGGGAGCCTGTTGGGCTGCCGTCTATGGGGTCGCACAGAGTCGGACACGACTGAAGCAACTTAGCAACAGTAGCAGCAGTGACTAATGATGGTAACCACCTTTTTATATGCTTATTGACCTTTTGTATATCTTATTTGGAGGAATGTCTGTGAGTTTCTTTATAAATTTTTCCTGAGGCTAATGTATGACACATAAAAGGGCTGGAAGGAAGGAAACTAATACTTAAATTTGCTTTTTCTTTTCTAAGTAGTCTATATGCTTCACACTTCTTTTCTATATCTTATCTGTATTTTTAAATAATGTATTGCTTTTATAATTTAAAATGCAATTTTAATATTCTAAGTTGTTAATCAAGGCCTCTAAACATCTCTATCAAATGTAACATTACCTTCCTACTCTGGTCCCCCATCTAATCTACTTTCACTGAAAATTCACCTCATCTAGCAATCCCACTTCTAGGAATATATCCAAAGGAAGTGAAATCACTATTTTAAAGATGTATCAATATTTCCACTGAGAATTCACCTCATCTAGCAATCTCAAGGACGGGGGAGCCTGGTGGGCTGCCGTCTATGGGGTCACACAGAGTCGGACACGACTGAAGCAACTTAGCAGCAGCAGCAGCAGCACCTGCTCCCAGGGAAGGCAGAGCCTGGTGGGCTGCCATCTATAGGGTCGCCCAGAGTCGGACACAACTTAAGTGACTTAGCAGCAGCAGCAACAATCCCACCTCTAGGAATATATCCAAAGGAAGTGAAATCACTATTTTAAAGATGTATCAATATTTCCACTGAGAATCCACCTCATCTAGCAATCTCAAGGACGGGGGAGCCTGGTGGGCTGCCGTCTATGGGGTCACACAGAGTCGGACACGACTGAAGCAACTTAGCAGCAGCAGCAGCAGCTGCTCCCAGGGACGGCAGAGCCTGGTGGGCTGCCATCTATAGGGTTGCCCAGAGTCGGACACAACTGAAGTGACTTAGCAGCAGCAGCAATAACCCCACCTCTAGGAATATATCCAAAGGAAGTGAAATCACTATTTTAAAGATGTATCAATACTCTCATGTTTGTTGCAGCATTATTCACAATAGTCAAGACGTGCAAACTATCTATAGACAGATAAATGGATAAAGAAAATGTGGTATATATACATGCTGTTGCTGCTGCATCACTTCAGTCGTGTCCAACTCTGTGTGACCCCATAGACGGCAGCCCACCAGGCCCCACCGTCCTGGGATTCTCCAGGCAAGAACACTGGAGTGGGTTGCCATTTCCTCCTCCAATGCATGAGAGTGAAAAGTGAAAGTGAAGTCACTCAGTCGTGTCTGACTCTTAGTGACCCCATGGACTGCAGCCTACCAGGCTCCTCTGTCCATGGGATTTTCCAGGCAAGAGTACTGGAGTGGGTTGCCATTGCCTTCTCGTATGGAAGACTATTCAGCCTTTAAAAAGAAGTCCTGCCACTTGTGACAAGATGGGAATCTTGAGGGCATTATATGAAGTGATATAAGTCAGACAGAACACACACAGTCTGATCCCACTTATATGTGGAATCTAAAAAAGCTAAACTCACAGAAACAGAGAGTAAATTACTAGTTGCCAGGGCTTGGGGGTAGGAGAAATGGGGAAACGTTGATCAAAGAGTACAAACTTCCAGCTACAAGAGGAATAAATTCTGGGAAACTAATGTACATCTCGGTGACTATAATTAATAATAGGTATCGTATAATTGAAAGTTGCTATGAGAGTAGATCTTGAATGCTCTCAACACACACACACACACACACACACACGAAGGCTAACTATGTGAAATGTTTAGTGGGTTAACTAACCTTTTTGTGGTAATCATTTCAGAATATATATGCATATCAAATCACTATGGTATACAATTTAGTATTATATATCAACTATAACTCAATAAAGCTGGAAAAATACTTTCTGAATGTCAATATAGAAAATTTTAATTTTTTTCTATTTTAAAAATTCAAAAATAAATAAATAAAATCTTAAGACAATTTGCTCTTAACTTTCCTTTGTTAACTATTTTTCCTTATCCTCTTAAGAATCAGTAGAAAAAATATGTATGTAGAGGCATACCCCATGTGCATGTTTCTGAAAATGGTACATGGCAATGTTATTTGGTAAATTATATTTCAGATACAAAGGGAAGGTCTGAAATTTGAGTATGCAATATAAATTACTCTTGCTTCCTGTGCATTATACTGGTTTTCCTAACTAAAATACCCATGACAATACGGAAGAAGAAACTAAACTTTGTCCAAGGTGTGAAAACAGTACATTATGGGCACTAGTTTTTTTAGATCTGTTGATTGTATGTTCGAGATGGTTGGCCCTGATTACAGCTATAAGTACAAGGCTCCCCTGTGAGAAAAGTAAGACTTGTGAAATGTAAACAGACTGGTAGAAATGCAAACACATTTTCATTTACTAATTGCTGTAATCAAAGCAGAGCTTGTAAATCATTAGCTTTGGAAAGGTATAAACAGAAGTAATAAATTGATTAATCATGTTCTACAAAGGCATTAAAAAATGCGTTTTAACTCTATTAACTTTTCAGATAGGAACACTGGGATCAGAGATAAAAATTAATTTGTGGAATCTTGCATTCTGGAAGGCGAGGCCATCTGACTCCAAACCTCATTCTTTAATCTCCATGCAAACCTTTCCCGAAACATCAAAATGCCTTCTGTTCTCTCTTATTCTGTTTTATTTTTATTTAAATGCTAAAAAGAGACCCACTAAACTAATTTCATGACCCACTCATTTGATTTGCTGTTTGAAGAATTCTGCCCCAAGCAATAGGCTTAATTACAAAGCCATTGAGACTTTAGGAAATGCTTTTATATATCGAGATCATCTTATTCACAGAACATTGCTTTGAAGAAGATCGAGTAGTTAGGGAAACTATCAATGCCATAGTCAGGCTCGCCCAGCTAGTTTATCACAGAATTAGGACTTAAACCCACAGCTCTGACTCAAAATCCTCCCCTGTCCTCGGCCCTTCCATCTGTCCTGCACTGACCCCAGCCACAGTCCTCACTTGCCTGGGCCCCTACAGTCACGGCCAGTGGGCCTCTGGCCTGTCCCCTTCCCTCTGAAAGGCCGTTCTGCCCAGAACAGCCTCCGTGATCCTTGCAAAACTAAGTTAAGTTCTAGCTCTACTCTGCTCAAAGCCCTCACACTGGTGCAGACAAAGCGTACTCTAGAAGTCCCCCATGACCTGGCTCACAGCCTCTCCCCACCACACACAGACACAGTCACATATACACATGCATGTATACACACAATACACATAAAACATACAATATATGTCCATAGGCACACATGCAAATATGGGCACACACGTGTGCACACCTACACACAAAATACAAATACACACTTGCACACAGAAACATGCATGTACACACATGTTCACATGCCAACACACCCAAACATAATGCATGTATGTGGACATATACATGTAAACACATAAATAAACACACACAAGCATGCATTCTGCCCTTTCATTTGGTTGATATGTTTCTGGCTTGTTTATCTTCAGTGGGAAAGAATAATCTTTTAAATTATCCTGTTGCTTAAATGTGTCTAAAACCCACACTGGGGAGGGGATATCAGGAAGCAGTTTAGCCTGAGACAGAGTTTGGAAATAATGTCAAGATTGGTTTAAAAAGCAATATTTGAATTTTATTAGTTACTATAACACACAATGCAAGTGAGAGTTATGGAGTTGTTGTTCAGTCGCTAAGCTGCTTTCGACCCAAGGACTGCAGCATGACAGGCTTCCTTGTCCTTCATTATTCACTATTTCCCAGAGTTTACAGCATACAGTAACACTCATTGGAGGTGGAACATTTTAGAGCTTTCTTTCTATATTTATTTTTTCCAAAGGGAAGAATTTTCACTGTTTTCCACAGACGGTGCTTGGTGCCCCTGCCTGGTCGCACAGCAGGCTGCCGTGTGTCTACTACTGAGGAGGCTGTTCTAGAACAGGAGAGGGTGAGCAGGCAGCCCCGGCACCAGGCTCACGAGTGTGTTCCGTAGTGTATGTGCATCATCACAGTGTCCTGCTCGCGCTGCCAGGGCCCCTGCACAGCCGGCTCATGCCTGTCTCAGCACCTGCAGACACACTCTCCTCTCCCCAACGTCCTTCCCTCGGTCCCAGCTCAGCCCCTCGCTCGGCTCTTTCAGACTCTGCAAACCCGGCATCACGCTCCCATCATCGTGTGTGAAATGCTCCAATCTCCCTCCTTCATTTGTCTGTTTCTCCCACTTAAAGGACTAAGACACAGTCTCTTTCAGTCACTGAACTATACCCTGTGCCCAGCTCCTAATGGTTCTCAGCATGCTGCTTTTGCAAGAATGAATGAAGTGTTACACATTGCAAACTGCTTTTTACCAATTCACAATGAATAAGATAAACTTGAAAATTCAATTTCTTATGCCTTGCCTTGATTAGGGGCTAAGTTTTAGATTTTTTTATACACACACACACACACACACATATATAAATTTTCAAGATAAAGATAAAAGAAATCTTTTCTGGGCTTCATTCAAATTTCAGTGTACCCCTGCTGTTACATCTCTAAGATGAAGGTTCCCGACTCCTAAATCAACATATTCCCTTTAAAATGCCAACAGCATCATGTGAAATACAGATTTGCTTTCCACAGCAGGCTTGCTTTCTCCAAATGTTTCCTTGCAAAAGCCTCCTTTTACTCTGCAATCTGCTTTTCCTTCCCAATCGCTAGCCACCCAGATGCCTGTATGCTTGCTTCCTCTTAGCAGGAAGAACAATTCACCTTTCACACTGAGAACAGAAACTGGATGAAAAAACACGCAGAACCAAATCTCCTACACTAGAATTCCAGTGCTGGGGTGGAAACGCAGTACTCCAACAGCAAGTTGGAACTGGCAATTTCACACCTGGCCCATTCACATATTCATTCATTCGTTTCTTCAAATGTGTTCACCCAGGCAGGCGAGCTCGAGGGCTGTCAGAGTGGACGGTACTAAGCAGTTCCTGTCATCAGGAAGTCACAGTCTTGTTACCAAGGAAAACCCAGTATTTATCACAAGGATGCTGAAAAACCTTGAAATGCCCAATTCATGCGATCAAAGGGCCCTAAGGTCCTCTCATACAACCTTTCAGATATACGGGTAATATATTAATAATATATTAAAAATTTCAGATATACGGGTAATACAGCATTCACAGCTATTTAGAGATTCATACTTCAGTTTTAGAGCTAATGACAGTAAATTTTCAATGTTTATTTATTTGCTACGTCATGTCTGACACTTTGTAACCCTATGGACTATAGCCTGCCAGGATCCTCCTGCCGGTTGATTTCTAAGGGATATTTCCCAGGCATTTGCTCTAGTGACATATCGATTTCTTGTTTTCATTTCTATGAGAAAAAGGAGAGCTACTGCCTTAAAACAGCATGTGGGGTTTATGAGTAACAACACAAAGAATCCAGCAAGGGGAAGCAGTGCCAAAGTCAGGGTGCCAGGCAGGGCCCAGGCAAGGGGAACAGTGCTGTACGTTATGCTCAAGGCAAGAGCTGCTGATGTTCTCACACTGACCACTCTTGGAACTGAACTAGCCTCATAAACCACTCGTCACTTACAAACATATTTTGCTAAAGATTGCTAAAGATACCAGAATCCAAGAGATTCACTAGAGAGATCTCAGGATGTCTGAATTTGTGGAAGTAAACTTACAAAGTCTAAGAAGGCACTGATGCTTTTCCTGAACTGCCTGGAGCATTCACAGCTATCTGGGGATTCATAGTTCATTTTTAGAACCAATGACAGTAAATATTCAATGTTTATTTAGTTGCTAAGTCATGTCCGACACTTTGCAACCCTTTGGACTATAGACCGCCAGACTGCTCTGTCCATGGGATTCTCCAGACAAGAATACTGGAGCGGGTTGCCATTTCCTTCACCAGGGGATCTGCCCAACCCAGTGATGGAATCTGGCTCACCTGTACTGGCAGGCAGATTCTTTACCACTGAGCCATCAGGAATTCCACTGGGAGAAGGCAATGGCACCCCACTCCAGTACTCTTGCCTGGGAAATCCCATGGACAGAGGAGCCTGGTAGGTTACAGTCCATGGGGTCGTGAAAAGTTGGACACGACTGAGCAACTTCACTTTCACTTTTCACTTTCATGCATTGGAGAAGGAAATGGCAACCCACTCCAGTGTTCTTGCCTGGAGAATACCAGGGACAGGGGAGCCTGGTGGGCTGCAATCTATGGGGTCACACAGAGTCCAACAAGATTGATGTGACTTAGCAGCAGCAGCAGCAGCAGCAGCACCAGGAAGCTGCCTACCATTTCTTATCATTGTTCAGTCGCTCAGTCCCATCCAACTCTTTGCGACCCCATGGACTGCAGCACGGCAGGCCTCACTGTCCTTCACCATCTCCTGAAGCTTGCTCAAACTCATGTCCATTGAGTCAGTGATGCCATCCAACCATCTCATCCTTTGTCATCCCCTTCTCCTCCTGCCTTCAATCTTTCAAAGCATCAGGGTCTTTTCAAATGCGTCAGCTCTTCCCATCAGGTGGCCAAAATATTGGAGTTTCAGCTTCAACATCAGCCCTTCCAATGACTGATTTCCATTATGATGGATTGGTTGGATCTCCTTGCTGTCCAAGGGACTCTCAAGAGTCTTCTCCAACACCACAGTTCAAAAGCATCAATTCTTGGGTGCTCAGATTTCTTTATGGTCCAACTCTCACATCCATACATGACTACTGGAAAAAGCACAGGTTTGACTAAGATGGACCTTTGTTGGCAAAGTAATGTCTCTGCTTTTTAATATGCTGTCTAGGTTGGTCATAACTTTTCTTCTAAGGATCAAGCATCTTTTAATTTTATGGCTGCAGTCACCATCTCCAGTGATTTTGGAGCCCAAGACAATAAAGTCTGTCACTGTTTCCATTGTTTCCCCATCAATTTGCCATGAAGTGATGGGACCAGATGCCATGATCTTCATTTTTTAAATGTTGAGTTTTAAGCCAGCTTTTTCACCCTCCTCTTTCATCTTCATCAAGATGTTCTTTAGTTCCTCTTTGCTTTCTGCCATAAGCATGGTATCTTCTGTGTATCTGAGGTTATTGATATTTCTCCAGAAAGTCTTGATTCCAGTTTCTGCTTCATCCTGCCTGGCATTTCACATGATGTACTCTGCATATAAGTTAAATATGCAGGGTGACAAAATACAGCCTTGACGTACTCCTTTCCCAATTTGGAAGCAGTCTGTTGTTCCATGTCTGGGTTCTAACTGTTGCTTCTTGACCTGCATACAGGTTTCTTAGGAGGCAGGTAAGGTGGTCTGGTATTTCTATCTCATTAAGAATTTTCCACAATTAGTTGTGATCCACACAGTCAAAGGCTTCAGCATACCATTAGCCGGCAGAAATTACATCTTAATATTTGACTTATTTTCTCAGAAGTTAGTTTTCCTTTTTATAAGCATGTTAAAACAAAGAAGAAATATTCAACTATCTACCAGTTACAGACACACACAAGACTTTATTACTTTTAATCAAAAGGCATATTTAAAAAAATCTTATACATAGTCCTGGGCATTCACTGGAAGGGCTGATGTTGAAGCTGAAACTCCAATACTTTGGCCACCTGACGCGAAGAGCTGACTCATTTGAAAAGACCCTGATGCTGGGAAAGATTGAGGGCAGGAGGAGAAGGGGATGACAGAGGTTAAGATGATGGGATGGCATCACTGACTCAATGGACATGAGTTTGGGTGAACTCTGGAAGTTGCTGATGGACAGGGAGGCCTGGAGCACTGTGGTTCATGGGGTCGCAAAGAGTCAGATATGACTGAGCGACTGAACTGAACTGAACTATACATAAATTAATGATGAGTCTCAGTTTGTTAGTTTTCTGCATTTCTGTGTGTGTGTGTGTGTGATTGGAAGTTGCTGTTCAGTCACTTCTAAGTAATTCTCTTAATAGTACTTATGTTTTCTTATGGTAACCTGATTTGGGGTTCAATATCACATGTGCACATGTGTGTGTGCAAATGTATGCGTATGAATATGTACACAGGTATAAGATTAATAGCATATATTATACATTTAATGTAAAAACATTTTAATAATAATACCAACTATAAAAATAATTCATCATGTTAGAAAACAGGTTTTAGGTTGTTGTGTTTTCATTTTCATTCATTTCTATGCAAATTTTGATTTATTTTTTGATTTCTTCTGTGATTTGTTGGTTATTCAGCAGCGTGTTGTTCAGCCTCCATATGTTGGGATTTTTAATAGTTTTTCTCCTGTAACTGAGATCTAATCTTACTGCATTGTGGTCAGAAAAGATGCTTGGAATGATTTCTATTTTTTTGAATTTACCAAGGCTAGATTTATGGCCCAGGATGTGATCTATCCTGGAGAATGTTCCATGTGCACCTGAGAAAAAGGTGAAATTCATTGTTTTGGGATGAAATGTCCTATAGATATCAATTAGGTCTAACTGGTCTATTGTATCATTTAAAGTTTGTGTTTCCTTGTTAATTTTCTGTTTAGTTGATCTATCCATAGGTGTGAGTGGGGTATTAAAGTCTCCCACTATTATTGTGTTATTGTTTTTTTTTTTTTAAACTTTACATAATCATATTAGTTTTGCCAAATATCAAAATGAATCCATCACAGGTATACATGTGCTCCCCATCCTGAACCCTCCTCCCTCCTCCCTCCCCATTGTTAATTTCTCCTTTCATACTTGTTAGCATTTGTCTTACATAGTGTGGTGCTCCCGTATTAGGTGCATATATATTTATAATTGTTATATCTTCTTCTTGGATTGATCCTTTGATCATTATGTAGTGACCATCTTTATCTCTTTTCACAGCCTTTGTTTTAAAGTCTATTTTATCTGATATGAGTATTGCTACTCCTGCTTTCTTTTGGTCCCTATTTGCATGGAAAATCTTTTTCCAGCCCTTCACTTTCAGTCTGTATGTGTCCCCTGTTTTGAGGTGGGTCTCTTGTAGACAGCATATGGAGGGGTCTTGTTTTTGTATCCATTCAGCCAGTCTTTGTCTTTTGGTTGGGGCATTCAACCCATTTACGTTTAAGGTAATTACTGATAAGTATGATCCTGTTGCCATTTACTTTATTGCTTTGGGTTCGAATTTATACACCGTTTTTGTGTTTCCTGTCTAGAGAATATCCTTTAGTATTTGTTGGAGAGCTGGTTTGGTGGTGCAGAATTCTCTCAGCTTTTGCTTGTCTGAAAAGCTTTTGATTTCTCCTTCATACTTGAATGAGATCCTTGCTGGGTACAGTAATCTGGGCTGTAGGTTATTTTCTTTCATCATTTTAAGTATGTCTTGCCATTCCCTCCTGGCTTGAAGAGTTTCTATTGAAAGATCAGCTGTTATCCTTATGGGAATTCCCTTGTGTGTTATTTGTTGTTTTTCCCTTGCTGCTTTTAATATTTGTTAACTTTGTGTTTGATCTTGGTTAATTTGATTAATATGTATCTTGGGGTGTTTCGCCTTGGGTTTATCCTGTTTGGGACTCTCTGGGTTTCTTGGACTTGGGTGATTATTTCCTTCCCCATTTTAGGGAAGTTTTCAACTATTATCTCCTCAAGTATTTTCTCATGGTCTTTCTTTTTGTCTTCTTCTGGGACTCCTATGATTCGAATGTTGTAGCATTTAATATTGTCCTGGAGGTCTCTGAGATTGTCCTCATTTCTTTGAATTCGTTTTTCTTTTATCCTCTCTGATTCATTTATTTCTGCCATTCTATCTTATAATTCACTAATCCTATCTTCTGCCTCTGTTATTCTACTATTTGTTGCCTTCACAGTGTTTTTAATTTCACTTATTGCATTATTCATTATATATTGACTCTTTTTTATTTCCTCTAGGTCCTTGTTAAACCTTTCTTGCATCTTCTCAGTCCTTGTCTCCAGGCTCTTTATCTGTGATTCCATTTTGATTTCAAGATTTTGGATCAATTTCACTATCATTATTCGGAATTCTTTATCAGGTAGATTCCCTATCTCTTCCTCTTTTGTTTGGTTTGTGGGCATTTATCCTGTTCCTTTATCTGCTGGGTATTCCTCTGTCTCTTCATCTTGTTTAAATTGCTGAGTTTGGGGTGTCCTTTCTGTATTCTGGCAGTTTGTGCAGGTCTCTTTATTGTGGCGTTTCCTTGCTGTGTGTGAGTTTGTATGGGTGGCTTGTCAAGGTTTCTTGGTTAGGGAAGCTTGTGTCGGTGTTCTGGTGGGTGGAGCTGTATTTCTTCTCTCTGGAGTGCAATGAAGTGTCCAGTAATGAGTTATGAGATGTCTATGGTTTTGGGGTGACTTTGGGCAGCCTGTATCTTGAAGCTCAGGGCTGTGTTCCTTTGTTGCTGGAGAATTTGCTTGATATGTCTTGCCCTGGAACTTGTTGGCTCTTGTGTGGTGCTTGGTTTCAGTGTCAGTATGGAGGCGTTTGATGAGCTCCTGTCAATTAATGTTCCTTGGAGTCAGGAGTTCCCTGGAGTCAGGGTTTGGATTTAAGCCTCCTGCTTCCAGTTATTGGTCTTATTTTTACAGTAGTTTCAAAACTTCTCCTTCTATACAGCACCAGTGATAAAACATCTATGTTAAAGATGGAAAGTTTCTCTACCGTGAGGGTCACCCAGAGAGGTTCACAGCATTACATGGAAAAGAGAAGAGGGAGGAGGGAGTTAGAGGTGACCTGAATGAGATGAGGTGGAATCAGTAGTGGAGAGAGTGGACTAGTCAACAATCACTTCCTTATGTGCACTCCACAACTGGACCGCTCAGAGATGTTCACGGAGTTATACAGAGAAGAGAAGAAGGAGGAAGGTGACAGAGGTGGCCAGAAGGATAAAAGGGGGGAATGAAAAGGAGCGAGACAGATCCAGCCAGTAATCAGTTCCCTAAGTGTTCTCCACCATCTGGAACATACAGAAATTCACAGAGTTGGGTAGAGTAGAGAGGGGTTAGGGAGGAGACACAGGCGACCTGGTGGAGAAAAAGGAGAGTCCAACGGGAGAGAGAGCAGTTAAGCGAGTAATCTCGTTCCCTAGTGAAAAATGGGTACTAAAGATTGGGTTCTTAAAGGTAAAAAATTGGTAACAAATACATAAAAGCAAAAATTAAAAATCTAGAGTAGAGTTTGGAATTTTAAAAATACGATGTTATAGAAAAGAAAGAGAGAAAAAATGAACAAACAAAAACAAACAAGGTCGTGAAAATTATAAAGAAAATATAGGTACAAAATTGATAACTAATACCAAAAAGCAAAAGTTAAAAATCTAGAGTAAAGTTTGGAATTTCAAAAATACAATGTTAAAAAAAAGAAGAAGAAAAAGAGAGAAAAAGAAAAAAAAAAAAAAACAATGTCGCAAAAATTATAAAGAAAATACAGGTACAAAATTGATATCAAAAAGCGTAAATTAAAAATCTAGAGTAGAGTTTGGAATTTCAGATATACAATGTTATATAAAAGAAGAAGAGAAAGAAACAGAGGGAAATAAAAAGTCACAGAAATTATAAAAAAACTATAGGTACAAAACTGATAACAAATACCAAAAAGCTAAAATTAAAAATCTAGAGAAGAGTTTGGAATTTCAAAAATACAATGTTAAAGGAAAAAAAAAAAAAAACGAGGTCAAAAAATTATAAAAAATATATATATGAAGTTTGCTGAAAAAAAAAATAGGGTCTTTTTTTTTGCAAAGTAATAGGTTATAAAAGTGAAAATTAAAGGAATAATAGAGGACTTACAATTTTTTTTTTTAATTTAAAAAAAAAAGAAAGAATGATCATAAAAATATATCGAGGACTTTCTCTGGTTTTGTTGTGAGTATTGTGGGTTCAGCTCATTTTTGGCTAGTTCCCTGGTCCGACTTTTATTTCTCAAGATCTATAGGCCTCTTCCTATGTAGTCGGTTAACGACAGGGTTTTAATCTATTGCCTGTAGCTTCCAAGGCGGTTCCCTCTGTTATAGCTTCTTCTGTTTGCTGGACTCTTCAGGGTCTGGTTTCCGCCCTGACACAAAGTGGACGGTGGAGGATACTTTTTTTTTTTTTTTTTAGGCTCACTTGTTCAGTCGCGCTGTGGAGAGGGAGGGAGGGACGCTGCAAACAAGTAACACTGGCGTGTGCTCGCAGTGCCTCAGCCACACTGGGCCTGCCCCCGCTCACGGTAGGTGTAGCCTCCCTACCCACACTGCTCGGGCTCTAGGTTGCTCCGCCGGGAACAATCTGTGGCCGGCCCTGGGCTGCCTGCACCTCCCAGGTCCAAGCCGCTCAGGTTCAGGCATTCGGGTAGTCCTCAGAGGTGCACACTCGGTTGGGCCTGCGTTTTGTGCCCTTACCAGGTCCGAGCAGCTCAGGTGATGAGGTGTTTAGCGAGCGCGATTGCTGCGACTTATCGCCTCCCCGCTGCTCAATTATCTAGGTGTACAACCAGCGCACCTTCTCAGGGAGATGTTGACCATCCAGACCCCCAAGAAGTTTTAGTTAGCAAAGAAGCCTGCTTACAGTTTTATAGATAATGTCTCTCTGGGGCTGCGATTGCCCCCTTCCGGCTCTGGCTGCCTGTCACCGGAGGTGGAAGGTCTGTAGCTGGCTATCTCTGTTCAGTCCTTTGTTCCGTGCGCGGGCCTGGCGGTGTCTTAGGTTAGGGCTGGCTTTTCACGTGATAGATATCCCACAGTCTGGTTTACTAGCCCAGTTTATTTCACTCAGATAGCGCTCAGGGTATTCAGGCCAGGTCCTTATCTAAGCGATGCAGTCCCAGGCTGCGCCTCCCTGCCCAGCCCCCGCTTGCTAATGGCATGTGCAGGCATCTGCGCTGCTTCTCCGCTGGGGAGGTACCGTAGGGCTCGCAATCTGCAAGTTTTAATTGTTTATTATTTTTTCTCCCTGTTTTGTTGCCCTCTGTGCTTCCAAAGCTCAGCACAGATTCAGCAGTGAGAAGGTTTCCTGATGTTTGGAAACTTCTCTCTTTTTAAGACTCCCTTCCCGGGACGGAACTCCGTCCCTCCCTCTTTTGTCTCTTTTTTTGTCTTTTATATTTTTTCCTACCTCCTTTCGAAGACTTGGGTTGCTTTTCTGGGTGCCTGATGTCCTCTGCCAGCATTCAGAAGTTGTTTTGTGGAATTTACTCGGCTTTTAAATGCTCTTTTGATGAATTTGTGGGGGAGAAAGTGTTCTCCCCATCCTACTCCTCCGCCATCTTGGCTCCTCCACCTGAAAAACGTAAATTTAAATTTACCTAACAGAGAAGAGAAATACAATTTGTTTTACAATATTGTATATAACTGTCACCTATGTTTTCCTAGGCTTCATAAAGTATGAATAGTATTAGTAATTTTAAATTGCACATCCCTGAGAATTTCCATCCACTGTTGCAGAACTCTTCAGAACTGCAGCATCATTTTGAGAGTTGGTCCTAGGGAGAGTCTGTATGTGTTCACAGATGCTCTCCTATGTCAGGAGGTGTCCCTCAGGATAGCCCTCATCTTATTCTCCCATAGAGAATTCAGCCTAGTCTCCTAAGAGAATGCAGCACAGTGACCATTTTATAGGATACACTTGTTTAAAGTTTGTAAACTCAGAGCTTGAGAATGGCCATGGGGCTACAAATACCAAAAAAAAAAAAGAAAAGAAAGAAAGAAAGAAAGAACAGATATACTAGCATGGAAAATAAAAGAATTTACAAAGTTTGCACTGACTGTCTCTAATAAACCAGGAAAATTACAGTAAGACGCTATTTAGCCTTGACTCCAAGGACTTAAGTGTTAAATATTCTGTTGAACAGACAGCTGCTCTTGATCGAGACCCACTCGAAACAATTCTGTGAATTCACTGGCAGTGACTGCAGTCTTAGAGAGGAAGAAAGAAATTCTGTGCAGAGGCTAACCTGGCCTACTCTCCAATTTAGACAAAGCAAACATGCTCCTCATCTTTACCTGAGTTCAACCCAAAGCGAAAACCCAGAGCAAAATGTTATTTAGCAGTAAGAACGTACACACCAAAGAAGATAAGAGAAAGACAGACCTTTTGATGCACCTCAAGTATTTATACATTTAGTCAAGAAAGGAAACAACTTACCACAGAGTTCAGCTGTGTTTTTCTTTCAAACTAACTGGAAGGTTTAATAAACAAGATGAGATCTTGGGGGCACAGTCTTATGAAGGATTCTACTGAGACTGAGAGAAAGCTAAACTGAGAAATAACAAAAAATGAACAGGGATTATACAATTTTTTCCTAGTTCAAGACAGGAAGAACATAGTCTTGGGAAAGAGTGTCATGTCAGCATCTACAGAGACACAGGATTTTAGGAGGACCACTGGTGAGCGAGGTCTCTGGAAAATAGAGCTTGAGGCAAAACTCAAAATCAAATATTTCATTGGGAGGTACAGTCTCAGCAAAAGTGTGTGAGAATGGTAAGTGAGGCAGGAAATCTTGGATGGGAAGCAAATAACTTGGCATGCAACTGAACCATTCATTTATTTATTATATAAAAACTTACTGTATTCAAATCTAGTTGATTTACAGTGTTGTGTTAGCTGCTATACAGCCAAGTGATTCAGTTAAACATATATATTATTTTCCATATTCATTTCCATTATGGTTTATCACAGGATACTGAATCTGGTTCCCTGCACTATACAATAGGACCTTGGTGTTCATCCATCCTATATATAATATGAACCATTTATTTATGATATTCACTTATGAAAAAGAGAAATAAATCTGACAGGTGTTCAGCACTACAATACACCTTTGGACATACTGGGTTAAGCCAGAGTTCATTTGGGTTTTCTTAGCATCTTTCTCAGATGCAGTGGAAAAACCCAAACAAACTTTTCGACTAACCCAATAATTTCATGAATAGCTTGCCACCAAACCATTCATTAAAGAGAGAGATGGAAGGAAATGTAACTGTGGGCCCCATCCTTTCTTCAACTGCTTATTTGTAGGGTTTCTGTATTATTTTATTAGATGGTCAGCCAGGTATGGACTCTAAAGGGGGCAGAGGAGAGATTCAGGTTAAAAAAAAAAAAAAGTCTCATACTTACAGGTCCTAGAGATGGGAGGCACTGGGATGGTCAGAAGGTGAAGAGAGTACTCAGGCCATAGTCTTTATTGGGGTTCCATGGAAAAAGCAGGGTGAACAGTTAGAATTGACTTGTCTGAAGAACTGATCAGACTCGGGGCTATACAG
The DNA here is from genome assembly GCF_029378745.1 of Bos indicus. NCBI lineage: Eukaryota > Metazoa > Chordata > Mammalia > Artiodactyla > Bovidae > Bos > Bos indicus. The sequence continues at coordinate 4,927,947 of NC_091786.1, forward strand.
ACAGTCCCTACTTGTCTGCTACCTGGCTGCAGGGATGATTGAAGCAGGAGAACATTGCCTCCTGGGCTGCACAGGCCAGAGAGTGGAGTAGGCTCTTGATGAGTTAGTTTTGCAAGAGACATGCTCCTGGCCAAGACCTTGTTATCTCTAAGAATCAGCCAATAGGGAGAGGCAGCCATAAAGGTTTTGAAAGATGTCAAGGCATAATAATATATACAAAATACAACATTATGCACAATACAAGTTCAACCTCCTACCCTTCCAGCCTGAGAACTTCAGCAGCCCCAAGAAGCATCAGATTCTACACCCTTAACTCTGGTACTTCCTCAAGGAAATGCTCAAAATTCCTGAGGTGCCAGCCAGAAATGCCACTTCCTTTCATGCCTGCTTTTTCAGTGGAATCAGAAGCTCAAATCAATCAGCAGTTTGTCAAAAACTGCTATCTCTTGTAGAAGAAATGTTTCTCCTTTGAGAATCAAGCCCCCATAACTTATAAAAGTCCAAGTTTAACCTGTAAGAGAGTCAGAAGAGACTTACCAACTGAAAAACAACAACCTGTGAATGACTGTAAGAAAAAAGAGACTAACACACTCCTTCCAAAGGTTACCTCTTCCTGGAGATGTTTTGCAAGACTGAAGACCACTTCACTTTACTTCCCCACTGCCTTTTCCTCTCTTTCTGCCTTTTGACTTTAGTTCTTCATAGCCCCTCTCTCTGGTTCTGTAAAAGAACCTGACTTCCAGACCCCAACAAAATGGTTACTCTCAGACTTTAGTTTGCCATCTTCTTCTTGGTTAACTGACTTTTTCAATAAAGTATCCTTTGCCTCAAAACCTCATCGTTCAGTTTCATTAGCCTCTCATGCAGCAAGCAAAGCAAGCTTGGACAGGGTAACAGCAATAGCACCTCCTTCCCTGCAAGACTGCATTCAGTTTCAGTTCAGTTCAGTCGCTCAGTTGTGTCCGACTCTTTGCGACCCCATGAATCGCAGCACGCCAGGCCTCCCTCTCCATCACCCACTCCCGGAGTTCACCCAGACTCACGCCCATTGAGTCAGTGATGCCATCCAGCCATCTCATCCTCTGTCGTCCCCTTCTCCTCCTACCCCCAATCCCTCCCAGCATCAGAGTCTTTTCCAATGAGTCAACTCTTCGCATGAGGTGGCCAAAGTACTGGAGTTTCAGCTTTAGCATCATTCCTTCCAAAGAAATCCTAGGGCTGATCTCCTTCAGAATGGACTGGTTGGATCTCCTTGCAGTCCAAGGGACTCTCAAGAGTCTTCTCCAACACCATAGTTCAAAAGCATCAATTCTTCAGTGCTCAGACTTCTTCACAGTCCAACTTTCACATCCATACATGACCACAGGAAAAACCATAGCCTTGACTAGACAGACCTTTGTTGGCAAAGTAATGTCTCTGCTTTTGAATAGGCTATCTAGGTTGGTCATAACTTTCCTTCCAAGGAGTAAGTGTCTTTTAAGTTCATGGCTGCACTCACCATCTGCAGTGGTTTTGGAGCCAAAAAAAAAATAAAGTCTGACACTGTTTCCACTGTTTCCCCATCTATTTCCCATGAAGTGATGGGACTGGATGCCATGATCTTAGTTTTCTGAATGTTGAGCTTTAAGCCAACGTTTTCACTCTCCACTTTCACCTTCATCAAGAGGCTTTTTAGTTCCTCTTCACTTTCTTCCATAAGGGTGGTGTCATCTGCATATCTGAGGTTCTTGATATTTCTCCCAGCAATCTTGATTCCAGCTTGTGCTTCTTTCAGCCCAGCGTTTCTCATGATGTACTCTGCATATAAGTTAAATAAGTAGGGTGACAATATACAGCCTTGACAAACTCCTTTTCCTATTTGGAACCAGTCTGTTGTTCCATGTCCAGTTCTAACTGTTGCTTCCTGATCTGCATACAGATTTCTCAAGAGGCAGATCAGGTGGTCTGGTATTCCCATCTCTTTCAGAATTTTCCACACTTCATTGTGATCCACACAGTCAAAGGCTTTGGCATAGTCAATAAAGCAGAAATATGTTTTTCCGGAACTCTCTTGCTTTTTCCATGATCCAGTGGATGTTTGCAATTTGATCTCTGGTTCCTTTGCCTTTTCTAAAACCAGCTTGAACATCAGGAAGTTCACGGTTCATATATTGCTGAAGCCTAGCTTGGAGAATTTTGAGCATTACTTTACTAGCGTGTAAGATGACTGCAACTGTGTGGTAGTTTGAGCATTCTTTGGCATTGCCTTTCTTTGGGATTGGAATGAAAACTGACCTTTTCCAGTCCTGTGGCCACTGCTGATTTTTCCAAATGTGCTGGCATATTGAGTGCAGCACCTTCACAGCAACATTTTTCAGGATTTGAAATAGTTCAACTGGAATTCTATCACCTCCACTAGCTTTGTTCATAGCGATGCTTTCTAAGGCCCACTTGACTTCATATTCCAGGATGTCTGGCTCTAGGTCAGTGATCACACCATCGTGATTATCTTGGTCGTGAAGATCTTTTTTGTACAGTTCTTCTGTGTATTCTTGCCATCTCTTCTTAATATCTTCTGCTTCTGCTAGGTCCATACCGTTTCTGTCCTTTATCGAGCCCATCTTTGCATGAAATGTTCCCCTGGTAGCTCTAATTTTCTTGAAGAGATCTCTAGTCTTTCACATTCTGTTGTTTTCCTCTATATCTTTGCATTGATCTTTGAAGAAGGCTTTCTTATCTCTTCTTGCTATTCTTTGGAACTCTGCATTCAGATGTTTATATCTTTCCTTTTCTCCTTTGCTTGTCACTTCTCTTCTTTTCACAGCTATTTGTAAGGCCTCCCCAGACAGCCATTTTGCTTTTTTGCATTTCTTTTCCATGGGGATGGTCTTGATCCCTGTCTCCTATACAATGTCACGAACCTCATTCCATAGTTCATCAGGCACTCTATCAGATCTAGGCCCTTAAATCTATTTCTCACTTCCACTGTATAATCATAAGGGATTTGATTTAGGCCATACCTGAATGGTCTAGTGGTTTTCCCTACTTTCTTCAATTTAAGTCTGAATTTGGCAATAAGGAGTTCATGATCTGAGCCACAGTCAGCTCCTGGTCTTGTTTTTGCTGGCTGTATAGAACTTCTCCATCTTTGGCTGCAAAGAATATAATCAACCTGATTTCAGTGTTGACCATCTGGTAATGTCCATGTATAGAGTCTGCACAGGTACCCAGTTTTGAATTCAGTTCAGTTCAGTCACTCAGTTGTGTCTGACTCTTTGTGACCCCATGCACTGCAGCAGGCCAGACTTCCCTGTCCATCACCAACTCCCGGAGTCCACCCAAACCCATGTCCATCGAGTTGGTGATGCCATCCAACCATCTCATTTTTTGTTGTCCCCTTCTCTTGGGCTTCCCTGGTTGCTCAGAGGTTAAAGCATCCACCTGGAATGCAGGAGACCCAGGTTCAATCCCTGGGTCGGGAAGATCCCCTGAAGGAGGAAATGGCAACCCACTCCAGGACTCTTGCCTGGAGAATCCCATGGAGGGAGGAGCCTGGTAGGCTACAGTCCACTGGGTCTCAAAGAGTCAGACTCGACTGAGCGACTTCACTTTCACTTTCTCTTCCCACCTTCACTCTTTCCAGCATCAGGGTCTTTTCTAGTGAGTCAGTTCTTTGCATCAGATGGCCAAAGTACTAGAGTTTCAGCATCAGTCCTTCCAATGAATATTCAGGACTGATTTTCTTTAGGATAGACTGGTTGGATCTCCTTGCAGTTTTGAATTAACTGGTTCTTTTTCAAGAACATTTATTGAATAGCAGGAACAGATCGTTAGCTTATCAGTTGCATCAGTATTATTTGCATGGAATTTAATTTGTTCTCTGCAAGCACTACAGATATTTTAAGAACAAATTTGATCAAAGTTAAATCTAGGATAAAGACAACACATATAATCATTTGCAATATTTCCTATATTGAAGTTGCTGAAGGTCTATATAAGAAGAAACAATTGCAATGAATATCATGAATAAGCTGATCTCCTTTCTGATAAAAGCCTATATAATTTCAAGGGGAAAAGACTTCGAAGCTTTTTGAGTTGCAATTAAGGTAAATGTGCTTTGAGATAGGAAGTCCGGCTTTTTTCAGAGCCCAAGCTGGATATTGATGACTTTCATTTGTATTCAATCTTCTAATTAATGCAAAGAAGTTTCTCAGTGCTTAACATCATTCCCCAGCACATTTGGCTTAGATATTTAAATACCTGAAATGTTCAAGAGCATTCTGGGTTCTTTAATTACTTCTTCTTGCATTATGGCCAGTTCTAATCAGGCAGAATGGTGTGGCCAAAGCATAACTAGCTCTTCACAAGGCTTCTGCTCAGTGGCTACTGTGTAATTGCCAAGGCAGTCTTCTTGCGTTCTTTGTCTAAATTCTTGGCCAAAGTTTCACAATTTTCATTAACCTTCCTGACTTTTATACTTACTATTCCTCCTTTTATTATGTGGATGGAGCTGACTTTGGATTTTTGTGGGACCTTAGTTCTCCGACAGGGATTGAACCCATGCCCCCTGCATTGGAAGTGCAGAGTCTTAACCACTGGACCACCAGAGAAGTCCCTATCCTTTGCTGTCTTAAAGCACCCGTTTTTACTACTTTATTTCAAACAGTGAAAGTGTTGTGATATGTAGATTTTCCTAGTCACTAAATGTAGCTCAGGCTTTTATCCATCTGCTTTTTATTTGTGAAAAACTAATTTTGAGTCAGATGAAGATACTTGTAACCACGGATCTGCTGAACATCAGAGTCAGGGCTGGAATGTTAGTCTCCCCGTGCCAATGCTAGTGATTTTGACAGCACATTTACACCTTCCTTTTAAAGCATGTTAGACCAAGAGTAAAATGATTTTAGGTCAATGTGGCCTTAACGTGCACCTCTTTTTTTTTTTTTTAACCTGGAAACTAATACCAATTTTGGAAGAATACCTCATGTAAGTTTCAATCTGTTGCAGGTTCTACTAGGACTGTTCTTGATTTTTTTCTACCCTTAAAGAAAGTCTGTACAAAGCTATAGCTATTGGGTTCTAGGGTGATAAAAGTATAAATATTTATGAAAGTGAAAAAAAAAAAAAAAGCAACCATATATTTTAAGGTCAAGAGCCTGGAACCTTCTTAGTTCCACGACCAGGGATCAGATCCATACCACCTGCACTGGAAAGTGATGTCTTAACCACTGGACCACCAGGGACGTCCCTCAACCGACTCTTAAAATTATGGTGCTGTAACTGTCACACCCTCACCACTCACTCAAGTGGTCAGATTTTCTCCTCCAAGTAGAACTTACTGTCTTACCTATTTGCAAATGGACACTTCTCTGAAAACAAGCAATTACATTTACCTAATGGCCATGAAAAAGAATCTTAAGTTGTGTCTTGGACATAACAAAGTTATAATTATGTTTCATGAGCCTTTAATCTCTGTGAAAAGCAATAAAGAGGAATGCTACAGAATAATTAGAAAATAGGACAGTAATATGTATTTCCCTACTTGATACTGAAATCTGAATTCACCTATTAAATTTAATAGCTCACCATCATCACTCAGAGCCTTATAATATTTATAGCAATCTAGAACTTATCAAGGAGAAGGAAATGGCAACCCACTCCAGTACTCTTGCCTGGAAAATCCCATGGACAGAAGAGCCTGCCAGGCTACTGTTCATGGAGTTGCAAGAGTCAGACACAACTTAGCGACTAAACTACCACCACCATCAGAACCTATCAAAGTTTCAATTCACTAATGTATTTGCTATAGAACAATTTAAAAATATTAGCAAAATAAAATATGTATGTAATGTCCCTTAATTAAATGTTCAATATTCACCTCTATATGGATCACAACAAAGAACAAAGAAAATTAATAAAGAAAAACTTCTGAATAATTATAATTGGTACCACAAAAATATATGTACTAAAATTCATATAGTAATACTTTACTGAGAAATTCTTCATTTAGACTCTTATCTGATATCCTAACAGGCATAATATTCAAAAGACAAGACCTAAATCTGTATCTTTGTCACATGAATTTGAGTTAGTTGGTTTCAAGCAATTTTATCAGTCACCATTACCCCTAATCTTTTCTTCATGATAATATCTGAAATTTATGCATACCATGATAACAATTTAACAAACAGGTTCACACAGATAAGCCTACATTATACAACACCTGTACAGAAAAACATAGTTTTATTTGAGTCTCAAAGTGATATGCCATCAAGTAGCCAACAGAAACAAGCCTTTTTATTGGGAAATTCACTTAAAAATCAAGTGACAAGAAATTCTACTATGAAGCAGAGAGTTCCCAACAAAATGACCAGCCTGAGACAGCAACTATGAACTCTGGGCAAGATTAAAAACAAACAAACAAACAACAAAAGCCTTTCTGAGCACTCTGGAGCCTGCACAAAGTTGGCAGATTTTTAGGGGAGTTGAAACTTAAAGGAAGCAGTCAGCTACAGATGAGGTCCCCATCTTTTCAGCTTTTCCCCAACTACTGGACCAGTCATGAAGGCTGCACGATGGGAGAGATTCTGCTATAAATTCTGTTCCATTTCTTGTTGAAGGAACTGGCAAACGTGCCTGGGGCAACCAGGACTGCAGAAAGGAGAGAGCCATAAAGCTGAAGTTCAAGTTATGTATATAAACTCTGCTTTTGTCTCCAGCTGAACCATGAACTCCTGTGTAGAGTCCAGACAGAAACAAAGCAACCCAAGGTCTGAAGAGTTACCTGCCACATATGCAACAGAAACTGCAACATGAATGTAGCCAGTTGATCGCCTTCTAAGGCAAAACTGCCATATTCTTACAAAGACTATTACACAATCCATATGTCTACAACATAATATCCACAATGTTGAGGATATATGCCATCACTACACAATATACAAAGGGCCAGAATCATATATTCAGTATATTCTCATAGAAAAAGAAAATCATCTAAGCAAACACTTCATGTTGGAAATAGCGACCTTAAATGTGTTTAGTGGTACAAAGGGAAAAATTATATATTTATATAAATGAAAATTAGGAAATCTCAACAAAGCAATTGAATAATATATAAATATACGAGTATGCACATCACCACCAAAGAATTGATGTTTTGAACTGTGGTGTTGGAGAAGACTGTTGAGAGTCCCTTGGACTGCAAGGAGATCCAACCAGTCCATCCTAAAGGAAATCAGTCCTGAATATTCATTGGAAGGACTAATGCTGAAGCTGTGATACTTTGGCCACCTGATGCAAAGAGCTGACTCATTGGAAAAGACCCTGATGCTGGGAAAGGCTGAAGGCAAAAGGAGAAGAGAGAGGCAGAGGATGAGATGGTTAAATAGCCTCACCGATTCAATCAATATTAATTTGAAAAAACTCTGGGAGATAGTGAAGGACAAGAAAGCCTGGCATGCTGCAGTCCGTGGGGTCACAAAGACCTAGACACAGCTTAGTGACTGAACAACAGCAACAAATACACAGAAATATACATCTAGAAATAAAAAAATAATCAATATCTGAAATGTTAAAAAAAAAAAATTACTGAAATTGAGCAGTACCATCCTGGGCCTTCCAGGGGATGGAACTCTGCCACATCCCACCCCACCCCCACCGTGGGCAGAGGAGCTCTTGAACCCTGGCTGAGTTCTAACGTTCACACATAAGGAGAAGATTTCTAAAGTCTGGAAAGAACTATAAGCCAGGTTTGAGATGAACAAATTCCTAGAGTTCACCTAGAACTCCAACCACAGTGGAAAATCTTTATAATACACGGGGTAGAGTCTTCATGAGGATTCTGCCTTACTAGAGAGGTAAATTCACCCTACACTGAAGGCTTATCTGGACTCACCCTAAAAAAGTCAAAAAAGAAGTCCTGAAAGGATCCCAATCACTTAAGTGCATGCTAGAACAAAATCTAACAGTGTATTAATGAAGCAAAATCCAACAACAAACAACATAAAGTCCTGCATGTCTGGCAACCAATAAAAATTTATGAGGCATGAAAAAAATGAACAATGTTAAAATGACAGAAATGAATATCTAGTGGGAGATAAAACACAGGAATTAGAAATAGGCTCTGCATTTTCAAGAAGGCTGAGAAAACTGTGAGTGTGGTGAGGAGACAAAAGATATAAAAAAGAGCACAATAGAGCTTCTAGATACTAAAAATATGATATTAGGCATAGAAAACATACTGGCTGGGATGAATAACAGATTCTGTATTTCAGAATTTAAAAAAAACTAGTAAACTAGAAGACACAGCAATAGAAAATGATCAAATTAAGATGTATGGAGAAAGTAACACGGAAACTTACATTACCCTATGTAAAATACATAGCCAATGGGAATTTGCTGTATGTCTCAGGAAACTCAAACAGGGGCTCTGTATCAACCTAGAGGGGTGGAGTGGGGAGAGAAATGGGAAGGAGGTTCAAGAGGATATATGTATACCTATGGCTGATTCATGTTGAGGTATGACAGAAAACAATAAAATTCTGTAAAGCAATTATCCTTCAATTAAAAAACAAATAAATAAAAAAAGAAATAGAGGGAAAAAAGATAAAAGATCATAAACAGATCTTAAGTAAGTTAGAAAGTAATATGGATTCATTTTGATATTTGGCAAAACTAATACAATTATGTAAGGTTTAAAAATAAAATAAAATTAATTTAAAAAAAGAAAGTAATAGTATGGGGTCCAATAAATATATTAATTGAGGGTAAAAAAAATATTAAAGTACTTTAAGATATAACACCAAATTTTTTCCAAATTTTATATAAACTATAAATCCAAAGATTCAAAAAACTCAAATTGCAAGGAGAATAAACATAATCAATACCCACTCTGAGGTAATCATAATCATTTTGCTGAACACCAACAATAAAGAGAAAAAATCTCAGAAGCATCTCAAAGGGCTAGGGTTGTGGGCTTACTACACAAAAGACAAAGACAAGAATGAGAGATAATTCATCAAATACCACAGGCAACAGTCAGGGGTGAATAAGAAAGGAAACTGCAATCCAGAGTTCTTTACTGAGTGAACTCTCTTCTAAAATAAAAGGCAGAAAAGAGATAGAGAGAGGTAATTAGCTGCCAGTAACATATCATCTTTGAAATAAAGATTAAATGAAGTTTATCACACCAGAGAAAAGTATGCCTGTTGAAAATTTGAATGCATACAAAAAATGAAAAGTGGCAAAATTATATATACAAATGTATATATACATCTATATACATATATACATCTCACACACACTTATAATGCTGTTTATCTATACATTATGCTGTGTATATATACATAATGGTATGTTTATATTTATATGTGTGTGCCTGTGTATATATACACACCATATATCTCTATGACAGCCTTTTCATTTTCATGTCTTTAAAAGATAAAACCTCCAGTTAGACAGCATGGGAGGTTGCAGAATGCCTTTCACACACAAAAAGAAACTTTATAAAACAGACAAAAACAACATTATTAAAGGCTCAGAAATTTTTTGAAAGGGCAAAACAAATGACAAACTTTAATTCCTGAGAAGCTAATGGAACTTTGGGCGAGAAAGGTACATGTCTCTGACTTTCTTGCCCAGTGATTTCTCAAGCACCCCAAACTCAGTCAGTGACAGTGAAATCTTATTCAGGGCAGAGCTGACAACTAAAACAAGTAGTCTTGCTGCCAGAGGAGGCAAACATGACTTGAGGTGATGAATGAAAATGCATGGTGACATTATTAGTGAAAATATCAAATTCTGTTGAGAAATAAATGGGAAAATTTGCACCTCTGCTAGCCTGAGGTCTAGTCCAGTTGCAGAAGTGAAGCACAGCCATATGTGTAACATGGAGATCCTGGAAATGAAAGAGCCATAGAAGCTCACCACAGACTCCAGGCTGGATAAATTTTCATGTGGAGGGAAGAACTGGAGAGAGCAGCAGAAAGTAAAAATTCAGAGATTTAAGAACATTTAACATACTTCTCCTGCCCCACTGCACAAATCCATCTGTAGAGGCTGGAAAACTTATCACCTCAAGAAGACTGAACACAATTTTTTCCCCAAATCACTGGCTGACCAGTATGTTATTAAGTCTTAGGATCAACCCCTAGAAAACTAGACTGAAAAATAAGAATTCAAAAACACAGCACAAAAGTCAGACCTGCACATTCCTCAGGAAAACAGGTACTTGAAAATAGGTAGTTGAACTTGAAATGTTAGTAGCTTAGTCATGTCTAACTCTTTGTACCTCATGGACTGCAGTCTGCCAGGCTTCTCTATCCATGTGATTTCCCAGGCAAGCATGAAACATATATGCAATGATAATCCCATAGAGGAGGAGAGAGAAAGGGGTAAAAAAACATAATAACTGAAAACTTCCCAAATCAGATGATGATTATTGATGTATACATCTAAGAAACTCAAATAATAACAACTAGGTTATACCTAGACATATCACAGTCAAGCTGCTACCGGCCAATGACCAAGAGATGATTATTGATGTATACATCTAAGAAACTCAAATAATAACAACTAGATTATACCTAGACATATCACAGTCAAGCTGCTAACGGCCAATGACCAAGAGAAAATCTTGAAAGCAGCAAAAGAATAGTACTCATCACATACAGAGGAACAACAGTAGGATTATTAACAGCTGACCTCTTATTAGAAATAGCATAGGTGAGAAAGGAGTGGAATGACAAAGCACTGAGAGAAAAAGCTGTCAACCAAAAAGTTCACCTCCAGCAAGACGATCCATCAAAAATGAAAATAAGACTGCCCTGCTGGCTAAGATACAATGATAAAGGAAGGTATTTACACTGCAACCTCAAATCAACTGACAAAAAAAGAACAAGATATGTGAAACAATGATTCACAAGACACTGAGAATCAGGTAAAAGAGAACAATGATCCTGGAGAGAATAAAAATGGTTCAGGTGAACCCAGATTTTTCCATAAGATGATACAGATGCTGGCTGAACTTCTTGGCTAACACAACACATGTTTATTCTAATATATGTGCTAAACATATGTAAGTATAAATTACATATAAAATATATACTATATGCTATAAACTATATGGGCTTCCCTTGTGGTTCAACTGGTAAAGAATCTGCCTGCAATGTGGGAGATCTCAGTTCCATCTCTGGGTTGGGAAGATCCCCTGGAGAAGGGAATGGCTACCCACTCCAGTATTCTGGCCTGGAGAATTCCATGGACTGTATACTATAATAACAAAAGGTTCCTGCCTGGAGGTAGATTCAAGGATGTAGCAGAGACAGGATCAATCAGGCAAAGGTTCTGGTTCAGGTTCAGGCTCCAAATTTGGAAAGGAGTACGTCAAGGCTGTATATTGTATTCTTTCTTGTTCAACTTATATGCAGAGTACATCATGAGAAATGCCAGGCTGGATGAAGCACAAGCTGAAATCAGATTGCCGGGAGAAATATAAATAACCTCAGACACAGAGATGACACCACCCTCATGGCAGAAATCAAAGAAGAACTAAAGAGCCTCTTGATGGAAGTGAAAGAGGAGAGTAAAAAGTTGGCTTAAAACTCAGCATTCCAAAAATGAAGACTATGGCATCCAGTCCCATCACTTCATGGCAAATAGATGGGGAAACAGTGGAAACAATGACAGACTTTATTTTCTTGGGCTCTAAAACCACTGCAGATGGTGACTGCAGCCATGAAATTAAAAGTCGCTTGCTCCTTGGAAGAAAAGCTATGACCAACCTAGACAGCATAGTAAAAAGCAGACACGTTACTTTGCCAACAAAGGTCCATCTAGTCAAAGCTATGGTTTTTCCAGTAGTCATGTAGAGATCTGAGATTTGGACCATAAACAAAGCTGAGTGCCAAAGAATTGATGCTTTTAAACTGTGGTGTTGGAGAAGACTCTTGAGAGTCCCTTGGACTATAAGGAGATCCAACTACTCCATGCTAAAGGAAATCAGTCCTGAATATTCATTGGAAGGACTGATGTTGAAGCTGAAACTTCAGTACTTTGGCCAAATGATGTGAAGAACTGATTCCTTGGAAAAGACCCTGATGCTGGGAAAGACTGAAGACAGGAGGAGAAGAGGACAACAGAGGATAAGAGGGTTGGATGGCATCACTAACTCGATGGACATGAGTTTGAGCAAGCTCCAGGTGTTGGTGACAGACAGGGAAGCCTGGCATGCTGCACTGCAAGGGGTTGCAAAGAGTCAGATATTACTGAGCAACTAAACTGAAATGAATGTGCCCAGATTGTCCAGGTAAGAACAACAGAAGGAATAATATGCATAGATGGAGAGACAGCCAGCAGTCTCAACATGGTACCCTTCCATGTTCATCTGAGGGAACTATAGGAGGTCAAGGTTAAATTGATCATGTAGAATAAAAATGATAGAAAACAGGTAGAAATCTAGATCTGTGCAAAAAAAAAAAAAAAGAAAAGAAAATTGCAAATAGTAACAACGTGGGTTATTATAGTTTTTTTCTCATGAAATAAAGCTCTCTAAAAGTTAACAAAGAATCAATGAAACAAATCAAAGATGACACAAATAAATGGAGAAATATACCATGTTCATGGACCAGAAGAATCAATACAGTGAAAATGAGTATACTACCCAAAGCAATCTATAAATTCAATGCAATCCCTATCAAGCTACCAACGGTATTTTTAAGAGAACTAGAATAATTTCACAATTTGTATGGAAACACAAAAAACCTCAAATAGCCAAAGCAATCTTGAGAAAGAAGAATGGAACTGGAGGAATCAACCTGCCTGACTTCAGACTATACTACAAAGCTACAGTAATCAAAACAGTTTGGTACTGGCACAAACACAGAAATATACATCAAGGGAACAAAATAGAAAGCCCAGAGATAAATCCATGCACCTATGAACACCTTATCTTTGACAAAGGAGGCAAGAATATACAATGCAGAGAAGACAATCTCTTTAACAAAAGGTTCTGGGAAAACTCATCAACCACTTATAAAAGAATGAAACTAGAACACTTTCTAACACCATACACAAAAATAAACCTTAAATGGATTAAAGATATAAATATAAGACCAGAAACTATAAAATTCCTAGAGGAAAACATAGGCAAAACACTCTCTGACATAAATCACAGCAGGATCCTCTATGACCCACCTCCAGGAGTAATGGAAATAAAAGCAAAAATAAACAAATGGGATCTAATTAATCTTAAAACCTTTTGCACAATGAAGGGAACTATAAGCAAGGTGAAAAGACAGCCTTCAGAATGGGAGAAAATAATAGCAAATGAAACAACTGACAAAGAATTAATCTCAAAAATATACAAGCAGCTCCTGCAGCTCAATTCCAGAAAAATAAATGACCCAATCAAAAACATAGGCCAAAGAACTACACAGACATTTCTACAAAGAAGACATACAGATGGCTAACAAACACATGAAAATATGCTCAATATTCATTATCAGAGAAATGCAAATCAAAACCACTAGGTACCATTTCACTCTGGGCAGAATGGCTGCTATCAAAGTCTACAAACAATAAATGCTGGAAAAGGTGTGGACAAAAGGGAACCCTCTTACCCTGTTGGTGGGAATGCAAACTAGAACAGCCACTATGGGGAACAGTGTGGAGATTCCTTAAAAAACTGGAAATAGAACTGCCATATGACCCAGCAATCCCACTGCTGGGCATAGACACTGAGGAAACCAGAATTGAAAGAGACACGTGTACCCCAATATTCATTGCAGCACTGTTTATAATAGCCAGGACATGGAAGCAACCTAGATGTCCATCAGCAGATGAATGGATAAGAAAGCTGTGGTACATATACACAATGAAATATTATTCAGCCATTGAAAAGAATACATTTGAATCAGTTCTAATGAGGTGGATGAAACTGGAGCCTATTATACAAAGCAAAGTAAGTCAGAAAGAAAAACACCAATACAGTATACTGCTGCTGCTGCTGCTGCTGCTAAGTCACTTCAGTCGTGTCCGACTCTGTGCCACCCCATAGATGGAAGCCCACCAGGCTCCCCTGTCCCTGGGATTCTCCAGGCAAAAACACTGGAGTGGGTTGCCATTTCCTTCTCTAATGCACGAAAGTGAAAAGTGAAAGTGAAGTCGCTCAGTCGTATCTGATTCTTAGCGACCCCATGGACTGCAGCCTACCAGGCTTCTCCATCCATGGGATTTTCCAGGCAAGAGTACTGGAGTGGGGTGCCATAACATGTATATATGGAATTTAGAAAGATGTTAACGATGACCATATATGTAAGACAGCAAAAGAGACAGATGTAAAGAACAGTCTCTTGGACTCTGTGGGAGAAGGTGAGAGTGGGATGATTTGAGAGAATAGCATGTGAGTGAAGTTGCTCAGTCGTGTCCGACTCTTTGCGACCCCATGGACTGTAGCCTACCAGGCTCCTCAGTCCATGGAATTTTCCAGGCAAGAGTACTGGAGTGGGTTGCCATTTCCTTGAAACATGTATATTATAATATGTGAAACAGATCGCTAGTCCAGTTTTGATGCATGAGACAGGGTGCTCAGGGCCGGTGCACTGGGATGACCCTGAGGGATGGGATGGGGAGGGAGGTGGGAGGGGGGTTCAGGATGGGGACACATGTACGTCCATGGCTGATTCATGTCAATGTATGGCAAAAACCACTACAATTTTGTAAAGTAATTAGCCTCCAACTAAAATAAGTTAATTAATTTAAAAAAAGTTAACAAAGAATTTATTACATGTATGATATAAAGATATATAACTATTATAGCATATACTGTGAATAGTATAACATTCTTAATATGTATGCCACCAATTATGTAAGAGGAAAAATATGAAACCACAGGCATACATCATTTAATTGTGCTTCACTTTACTGAACTGTAAAAAAAGATACTCATTTTTTACAAACTGAAAATTAGTGGCAATTCAGAATGGAGCAAGTCTATTGATGGCATTGTTTCAACAGCATTTGTTTACTTTGTATCTTTGTGTTACATTTTGATAATTCTCATAATATTTCAAATGTTTTCATTATTTATTATATTAGTTATAATGATCTGTTCCCAGTGATCTTTGATGTTACTCTTATGATTTGCTGAAGTCTCAGATGATGGTTAGCATTTTTAAGCAATAAAATATTTTTTTAAGTAGGCTATGCACACTATGCTTTTAGACATGATGCTATGACACACTTAATAGACTACAGGGTAAGCATTACGTTTATATGCACTGGGAAACCAAAGAATTTTGTGTGACTAGCTTTACTGTGATATATGTTTTTTTGCAGTGTTCTGGACTAAACCTGAAATATCTCCAACACATGCATGTATTCCGTGTTATGTTCTAATATATTTTATGGATAGTGGTCATTATTATTTGAAGACAGGTTTCAATAAATATTTATATTTATAACATATAATAGCATATACATTGGAATATGTACTATGTAATGTAGTATATATGTATAAGTAGATTTACAATGGGTACATATATACTGTATTATGTATTACTGGATTGGCCAAAATGCTCACTTGAGCTTTTCCATAAGATGTTATAGATGTTGGCCAAAATTTCTGGCCAACCCAATACATATTTATTCTAATATATATGCTAAACTTACATATCAGTATATATAACATATAAAACATATGTAACTTACTATATGCTATAAGCTATGTATTAAAATAATACCAGAAAGATTTGTAGCTAATAATCCAACAAATTGGACAAAATTTTTTAAAACATTCAATTCAAAATAAGGCAGGAAAATAAGTACACAGGAGAAAAGAAAAATAAAACAAATAGAAATCAAATAGCAAAATGGTCAATTTAGACTCTGCAATATAAGTTATCATATGATATGTAAATGGTCTATACATCTAATTAAAGGTATAGATTGTAAGACCAAATATGATGCAAGACACACTATTGACTACAACAGGCACAGTTCAACAATGACATGTCTAGTTTAAAGTAAAAGAAAAGAAAAAGATCTCCCATAATAAAGCTTTTTTTTTTTAACTGGAGTGGCTATATGAGTATCAGAAAAATATATTTCAGAACAAAGGATATCAGCAGGGACAAAGAAGGTATTTCATAACAGTGAAGGGTGAATTAATTCATCAAGAAGACATAACAACCCTAAATATTTATGCATGAAATAACAGAGTTCTTACATGAAGAAAAACAAGGAATAGTCAAAGAATTCAATACTGATAAGTGACAGAATAGTGGACAATAGGCTTTAGAATAGGTGAATGCTATGGATGGGTTTTAATATATATTTAGCGAACAGTCTAGTCAAAATCAGCAGAATTCAGTCTTTTAAAATATAAAGGAAGCATTCACCAAGACTGAACAGATCTGTGCCATAAAAAGTCATAATCAAATTAAAAGAAATAAAATCAAACAAAACAAATAAAATCAAACAAATGTTTTGTTTGAACTCAATAAAATTAAAAATCTATAATATAAAGATATCTGGAAAGGTCAAAATCAGGGTCAGTTGTAACAATATGGAAAGTTAAGTCTCCCTTGGACTGCAAGGAGATCCAACCAGTCCATTCTGAAGGAGATCAGTCCTGGGATTTCTTTAGAAGGAATGATGCTAAAGCTGAAACTCCAGTAGTTTGGCCACCTCATGCGAAGAGTTGACTCACTGGAAAAGACTCTGATCCTGGGAGGGATTGGGGGCAGGAGGAGAAGGGGACAATAGAGGATGAGATGGCTGGATGGCATCACTGACTCAATTGACATGAGTCTGGGTGAACTCCGGGACTTGGTGATAGACAGGGAGGCCTGGCGTGCTGCGATTCATGGGGTTGCAAAGAGTCGGATACAACTGAGCGACTGAACTGAACTGACCTTGAGTGAAAAACACTTCACGGTTCAGTATTGCTGGAGACATGCAAACATTAATTGCATCTAATAGAGAGGTTTTAATAAATAAGGAAATTACTTCTAATCTATAACATGGGGAAATATAGTCTTCCTTTCTACATGATAAGCTGATTACGGCAAAAAAAAAAAAAAAAAAGATTATTGCTTTTTTTCTTTCCACTCCTCTTCCCATTGGGTACCCAACAGAATACTTTACATAAAGTAATAAGTGAACTGAAAGAGAATTCAACTATAACTATTCAGAGTTTATGATCTTATTTTTTATGGGCAGATAATAGTGGATAATGGTCACTATAACCCAGAAAAGTCAATAAAATACTTTATGATTAAGCCTTTATATTCTTGAATTCAGAAGCATCAAGGAGGGAATCAAGATGATGATCCAAAGATTATCCAAGGAAATAAGAATCTTGTCATTTCCATTAGCTTGGACATATGCCAGAGCTATACAGAATCATTCAGTAATAGCGCAGGGGAAAGGGAGAGAAAAGACCGACAGACAGACTCACCTGTGGTCAGAAAGGAGCACAATCAAAATGTTAAATGCTCACAGGAAACATAAATATTAGGGCATTTTTAGGGCTGTTATTTAATGTCACTAGAGTTTGTGGAACAAGATGGAAAAGACAGAAAATGAGAAAGGGAGAGAAGATTAAAAAATTAAAGAAAGCATTGCTTATTCAAAATTGCCAGCTAGAAAATAGGCATTTTCATATACTGACTATGTTATACAGGGCAGAGCAAGGCCAAGAATAGCAGAACGTGGGCTACAATGCATCAGACAGACTAAAGCTAAAATTAGCAGTAGAGAAAACTATATGCAGTTTTAAAAGGAATGAAGAAGTTTTCATGTACTAATAATCAAAAAGGGCAGAACTGTGTTTATAGGATAGCGTCTCACATATATGAGATGGGGAGATTACTCTATCTCTTGTTATATTATTTTGATTTTTAATCCTTTCCATGTATTACCTATTCAAAACAACAAATTTCACACACACGGGTTCCCAGTTAAAAGGTAAACCTCCCTGATCATTGTATTTGCTTTGTATATGCTTCATTCTTCACATTTCAACATTAATCATGAATATAAGATTCAGTTGAAGTTTTAAGTCCATAGATCTAGCAAGGCTCAGAAAATGGTAGGAAATAACAACAACAACCACAGGAAATGTTTCCTGCTTATGTCTGGGTGACATGCCTCAGTATTTATGAGCCTGTGTGTATAAACTCAGCCTTCCCAACCCCTGCCCACCCCAGAGAGTTGCCTTTGCTGCTTGGTGTGAAAAACTGGCACAACAAATACAGAGGCAAAACCAAAGACTCTTGCAGGTCAGGTTGATTTACTTTGAGAGAGTACAGTTCCTGAAGAAAGGTATATAATTTATCCAGAAGTTGAAGAAACCACTGAGGAAGAAGGGAATTAGCATAATCAGCTGTTTGCATGGAAAGAGGGATTGTTGCCATGAATGCTTTTCTTTTCTTGCTCAGTTAACAGATTAGGGATTTAGTATTCTTTAATTTTTCTTTTTTGAACCCTAAGAAGATACACACACACACACACACACACACACACAATTATATATGTAGTACATTACAATGACAAAATGAGAAAACATTATGTGAAAGTGCTTTATAAACAAATACAGAAATATTTTACATATATACAAGTATATAAAATATATCCAGACATATACATAGAGACATAGAGATACAAAATAAACATATAGAAATAAATGTAATAAATGCAAATAAAGAAATTAATATAATATTTTCAAATTGCAGTGCTGGAGAAGACTCTTGAGAGTCCCTTGGACAGCCAGGAGACCAAACGATTCAATCCTAAAGGAAATCACCCTGAATATTCATTGGAAGGACTGATGCTAAAGCTGAAACTCCAATATTGTGGCCATTTTATATGAAGAACCAACCCAAGGAAAAAATCCTGATACTGGGAAAGACTGAGGTCAGGAGGAAAAGCGGGCGGTGGGGGGGGGGGGGGGGGGGGGGGGGGGGGGGGGGGGGGGGGGGGGGGGGGGGGGCGGGGACGGGGGCTGGATTGGTGACAGAGGGTGAGATGGCTGGATGGCATCAATGACTCAACTGACATGAGTTTGAGCAAACTGGGGGAGATGGTGAAGGACAGGGAAGCCTGGTGTGCTGCAGTCCGCAGGGTCTGACACAACTTAGAGACTGAACAACAACAATGATATTTTTTAATTAATTTATTTTAATTGTAGGCTAACTATTTCACAATAGTGTAGTGGCTTTTGCCATATATTGACATGAATCAGCCATGGGTGTACATGTGTCCCCATCCTGAACCCCCATCCCACCTCCCTCCCCATCCCATCCCTCAGGGTCATCCCAGTGCACTGGCCCTGAGCACCCTGTCTCACGCATCATCAAACTTGGACTGGCGATCTGTTTCACATATGATAATATACATGTTTCAATGCTAGTCTCTCAAATCATCCCACCCTAGCCTTCTCCCACAGAGTCCAAAAGACTGTTCTTTACATCTGTGTCTCTTTTGCTGTCTCACATATAGGGTTGTTGTTACCATCTTTCTAAATTCCATATATACGCATTAATATACTGTATTGGTGTTTTTGTTTCTGACTTACTTTGCTCTGTATAATAGGCTCCAGTTTCAGCCACCTCATTAAAACTGATTCAAATGCATTCTTATTAATAGCTGAGTGATATTCCATTATGTATATGTACCACAGCTTTATCCATTTGTCTGCCGATGGACATCTAGGTTGCTTCCACGTCCTAGCTATTATAAACAGTGCTGTGATGAACATTGGGGTACACGTGCCTCTTTCAATTCTGGTTTCCTTGGTGTGTATACCCAGCAGTGGGATTGCTGGGTCGTATGGCAGTTCTATTTCCAGTTTTTTAATGAATCTCCACACTGTTCTCCATAGTGGCTGTACTAGTTTGCATTTCTGCCAACAGTGTAAGACGGTTCCCTTTTCTCCACACCTTCTCCAGCATTTATTGTTTGCAGACTTTCTGATGGCAGCCATTCTGACCAGCGTGAGATGGTACCTCATTGTGGTTTCCATTTGCATTTCTCTGATAATGAGTGACGTTGAGCATCTTTTCATATGTTTGTCAGCCATCTGTATGTCTTCTTTGTAGAAATGTGTTTAGTTCTTTGGCCCATTTTTTGATTGGGTCATTTATTTTTCTGGAGTTGAGCTGCATGAGCTGCTTCTATATATTTGAAATAAATTCTTTCTCAGTTGCTTCATTTGCTATTATTTTCTCCCATTCTGAAGGCTGTCTTTTCACCTTGCTTATAGTTTCCTTCATTGTGCAAAAACATTTAATTAGGTGATCCTCTACAAAGAAAACCCTAAAGACTCCACCAGAAAATTACTAGAGCTAATCAATGAATATAGTAAATTTGCATGATATAAAATTAACACACAAAAATCCCTTGCATTTCTATACACTAACAATGAGAAAACAGAAAGGGAAATTAAGGAAACAATTCCATTCACCATTGCAACGGAAACAATAAAATACTTAGGAATAAATGTACCTAAAGAAACAAAAGACCTATATGTAGAAAACTATAAAACACTGGTGAAATAAATCAAAGATGACACAAATAGATGGAGAAATATACCACATTCATGGGTTGGAAGAATCAATATAGTGAAAATGAGTATAATACCCAAAGCAATCTATAGATTCAATGCAATCCCTATCAAGCTACCAATGGTATTTTTCACAGAACTAGAATAAATAATTTCACAATTTGTATGGAAATACAAAAAACCTCGAATAGCCAAAACAATCTTGAGAAAGAAGAACAGAACTGGAGGAATCAACCTGCGTGACTTCAGACTATACTACAAAGCTACAGTCATCAAGACAGTATGGTACTGGCACAAAGACAGAAATATAGATCAACGAAACAAAATAGAAAGCTCAGGGATAAATCCACGCACCTATGGACACCTTATTTTTGACAAAGAAGGCAGGAATATGCAATGGAGAAAAGACAATCTCTTTAACAAGTGATGCTGGGAAAACTCATCAACCACCTGTAAAAAAATGAAACTAGAACACTTTCTAACACCACACAGAAAAATAAACCTTAAATGGAGTAAAGATATAAATGTAAGACCAGAAACTATAAAACTCTTAGAGGAAAACATATGCAAACATTCTCTGACATAAATCAGAGCAGGATCCTCTATGACCCACCTCCCAGAGTAATGGAAATAAAAGCAAAAATAAACAAATGGGACCTAATTAAACAGCAGTATTTTATATAACAAATATATTTAAGGTGATACTTATAAATTTATTAACTTTGTTACAATGTCCTAATGTGAAAAAAAAAAATGTGAAAGCGTAATAGAGAAGCACTTTTTGTATTCTATAACAAGTTAATCACTAAAGGGATGCTGCCTGTAAGCCTAAATTACACATAATGGCCAGTTTCTGAGAATCCTGCCTCTTAGGTAATGAGCTTTAAGCTAAAACACCTTTGTTTCACTCACAGGACACATTCTAACCAGGCCCACCTATGACTGGCTACAGGTGGGAGGAATCCACACACCCCCTCTGGAGACTGATGTGAACCAGTAAGTGTTTGACTTCTTCCCTCCCTTTTTAGTATAAGAAGAGCCCGAACTCAGGAAGATGGTGTTTTGAGACAGAAGCCCACTATCTTCTTGGTTTCCTGGGCTTTCTGGATAAAGTTGCTATTCCTTTCCCCAACAATTCGTCCCTCAAGACTCATCTCTCAACCACTTGCATGTCATGGGGTGAGCAGTATGAGCTTAGATCCAATAATGAAAGTGCTTTGTACATAGTATTTTCCTCATCTGGTCATTGTAACAAATTTTAAGCATTCTTTTTCTCCCAAGTTTAACTGAGAAATTATTTATTTTTATAAGATTCCATATGTAAGTGAAGCACAGTATATCTGTCTGTGTATACTTTCACTTAGCATACTGCTTTCTTGGCCCATTCTTTTTGTTGCAAATGGTAGAATTTCCTCACTTTTTTTTACAGCTGAATAGTATTCCATTGCATGCATGGAACTCCCTTCAAGTTACTGTTTTCATTTCCTTTGGCTATATTCCCAGAAGTAAAATTGCTGGATCATAAGGTAGTTCCAGTTTTAGTTTTTCTGAGGAAACCCCATGCCTTTTTCTGTAGTGGTTGTGCCAGTTCACATTCACACCAACAGCATCCAGGTGTTCCCTTTTTTCCACATCCTCACCAACACTTGTCTTTTTGTTGATGGTAACTCCAACAGGCATGAGGTGATATCTCATTGTGGTTTTATTTTGCATTTACCTGATGATTAGTGTGGAGGAGGAAATGGCAACCCACTCCAGTACTCTTCCCTGGAAAATCCCATGGACAGAGGAGCCTGGCAGGCTGCAGTCCATGGAGTCACGAAGACTCAGACACAACTGAGCGACTTCACTTTTCACTTTCATGCATTGGAGAAGGAAATGGCAACCCACTCCAGTGTTCTTGCCTGGAGAATCCCAGGGACGGGGAAGCCTGGTGGCCTGCCGTCTATGGGGTCACACAGAGCCAGACACGACTGAAGTGACTTAGCAGCAGTGGCAGCAAATTAGTGATGCTGAAAATCTTTGTATGTACCTGTGACCTTTCCTATGTCTTTGGTGAAATGCCTATTTCAGTCCTTTGCCCATTTTTTTTAAATGAGGTGATTTGTTGTTTTTGCCATTTAATTGTGTGAGCCCTTTATAAGGAAAAAACTTTCATGTTTAAGATAAGGAAGCATGATCAAATAGTTTAATGACCTGTTCAATACAACACAGTTAACAGTCAAGGAGAATTTAGTCCATTCATTCATTCACTTATGTATTCATTTGCTCATTTATTCATTTATGTATTCATCTGCTCATTCATTTGAGAGCTTTCCAGTGACAAAGTGCTGTTATTTTTGAGGCCACAAAGACAAGCACAGCCTCTGCCTTCAGGGAGCTCACATTCTGGCAGAGGACAAAGTCAGACATCATGTGTTTTTGGAGAAATGTGGGTCAGGACACAGGAAGCACACAGTCCTCAAGTTCGGTGCTGCCGAGTGAGCTGGCATTTTGGACAAGGTCACTGAGGTCTGCTCTGGGAGGTCAGCCAGTATTCCCAGGGAGGGACAGACAGGGGAGTGCCTCCTGCAGAGGAGTTTATCGAGCATGAAAGGACTGATGCTTCTGATGGACAAGACACAACCTGTGCCACCAGAGAAGTGATGGAAGACATTCTGCTAGGCTGGGGCATCCATTCACAAAAACCTTTATCTTCAAAGGCAATCTCTGCCTTTTGCTCTCAAACTCCTGTGAGCAAACCACCTGGGATGACCATTCAAATTCTCTGGGACCACCTGGGGATTCTGATTTTGACTATGCAACCGAAGCAACTCTTGCAAAGTACATGGGTTGAGGGGAGACTGTGGATGAAAGCAGCCCCTCTGACAGGGGACAGAGGGGACAGCAGGTGACAGAGGGCACATCGGCCAGCCTGGCTCTGCCACCACCCGGTCCCTGCAGGTCCCTGTTCAGCCCTCCTTCAAATGTCTGCAAAGGGATGGTCTGTGCCCGGGAAGTCGTTCCCAAAACCTCGATTTTTGTTTGTAGTGGAATTTTTGTTGTTGTTCAGAAACATGACACACAATAAAAATAGTAGACAAATAGCGAAGAGTTGGGTGACTCAGAGGTGAAAAGAAAAAGCACTCGTTTCTCCTCCACTGCTCATGTGGAATACTTCTGTGACTGGTTTTGTGGGTGTTCCCCACACCAATCAATTCTCCCATTCTCCAGACAAAAGCTGGGTGACCTAGGATTCAATTTAGCTCTGACACTATCTACCCCAGGGTTCACACAGACGCCACCAGTTAGGAGCTTGGTCTCAAAAGACCCCTCCCAGCTCAGAAGCCCTTCCTCAGGTTATCACATGCACTTCTGATCAACCAGCTGTAAACCAGGGTTCTCACAACCATTCTTTGGGTTCAAAAATTTGCTAGGATGGCTCACAGAACTCAGGGCAGCACTACTTATGTTTACCAGCTTATTATATAATAAAGGCAATGACAAAGGATACAGATGAACAGTCAGATGAAGGTGACTAGGGCAAGTCTGGAAGGGCCCAGAATGTCTGCTCCCACGGAGATGCAGTACTCCAGTACTCTTCCCTGGGAAATCCCATGGACAGAGGAGCTTAGAGACAACTTAGAGACTAAACAACAACCCTCCCAGTACATGGATATGTCCACCAACCCCAAAGCTCTTGGAAAGCCATTTGGTTGGTTGGTTTAGTCGCTAAGTCATGTCCAACTCTTGTGGACCCCACAGATTGTAGCCTGCCAGGCTCCTCTGACCATGGGATGGATTCTCCAGGCAAGAATACTGGAATGGGTTGCCATTTCCTCCTCCAGGGGATCTTCCCAACCCAAGAGTCAAACCCAGGTCTCCTGCATTGCAGGCAGATTCTTTACCAATTGAGCTATGAGGGAAGCCCATAATTTAGAGATTTTTTAGAGGCCTCATCACATCAGCATGATTAATTATTAACTCAGTTTCCAGCCTCTTTCCCATCTCTAAAGGACAGAGGTGAGACTACAAGTCCTAAGTTTTAATCACACCTGATTTTTCTTGTGACAGTCCCCACGCAGGAGTCATCAGAAGTCAGCTCATCTAAACAAAAGATGCTTTTACCACCCAGGAAATTCCAAGGAATTCAGGAGCTCTTGTCAGGTGATCCTATCACACCCATGGCTCAGAAAATTACAAAGGTTTTAGGAGCTCCATGTCAGGAACCAAAATCAAAGACCAAATATTGGCATAAAATGGGTGTACATGTGTGCTCAGTAATGTCTAACTCTTTGAGACCCCATGGACTTAGCCCACCAGGTTCCTCTGCCAATGGGATTCTCCAGGCAAGAATACTGGAGTGGGTTGCCATTTCCTACTCCAGAGGATGTTCCCAACCCAGAGATAGAACCAGAGTCTCCTACATTGGTGGGCAGATGCTTTACCACTACACCACCTGGGAAGCCAGCAGAACATGGAAACAGAGACAAACATAATATTTCCCAGGAAGGAATTCTAGATGCTCTCCCAGATCTACTCCCTCCTGAGAAAAAGAATGCTCAGGAAGAGCCCCAGAGCACTGCCACAGATGATAAACTATGGAGTTAATGGAAGACATGGTCTCCTGCTAACTCTTCAGCAGTTGAAGCAAGAATAGGTTTCAGAATATAGCACAAGATACAGACGTACATTAAAGAGACGGCACAGTTGACAAGTTCCCCCACAAGCCTTCAAGGGACACTATCCAGAGTCAGGCTGATGATGCCCCAAAGTGTAACTGCAATTTTTTATTCACAAGATAACACTTGCAGATACCCTGAAGATAATCTTAAAATGAGGTACTCCCCCCCCAAAGAAACAAGTCTCCAGGTCAGACGCCATGCCCACCTTGCTCATCACTGTACCTCCATCACAGAAATCCACGTATGGCATTTTGTAGCTTCCTAACGAGTGGCTTTGGAATGACAAGATGCAATGAGACAAAAATTAAGAGCAAATACATTCAAACTAAAATGTATGACAGGGAAGTAAAAGTGGGAAGTCTAAAATTATTGTATTACATATCCACTGTTCTTACGTGGGAAGGAACGAGTCTATGAAAGAAAAAAAAAAGGATAAGCAAATAAAATAAAGAATAAACAACTCAATGTAATTTTCACCCTGGAGTCTATCAGCCCCTCCAAGAAACTGGGGGGACATTAGATTAAACTGTATCTTACAAAATGTGTCTGAAAATATCCCCAGGAAATGCCACAAGAAAAATGGGCCTCACACATGCACCTCTCACTCACATGCATCTGTAAGTCAAAGAGCTGATAAATGATGGAGTCTCTGACCTGCTTCAGACTTTCTCATTGAAAGTGATGAATTGGGGAAGGAGAACAGCTGAGACATGGCTGGAATTAGTTAGTACCTAAGCTGCATATTTTAGAGTTGATATTTACTTTGACCTACAAGAGCAGCCTTGACCATCCTTATTCATTAACACATTTCCTTCAGGGGCTCAGATACAAATCCTAGGAGGTTTTGTTTTGTGGTGGGGGGGGGAGGGAGGGAGTTAGCAATAACAAGTAAAAATGTATTTGGTCATCCCTAAAAATTATGAAGAGCCTGTAGAAAAGAGAAATGACTTACAACGGCAACCACAGGGAGACTTGATACCATGAAGGAGTTAAGACATGTAATAATAGAGGAAACAGCAGGACTTGCAAGGCCAGTTCCCCTTGTTGATCCATCACCTGCCGTGTGTCTGATTTAAGAAACTCTACAGGTAGCGAAAGAGCACTGATAAGCACAAACAGATGATAAGGTATCGATATATGAACACTGGGATAAAACTCACAAATCAATACATTTTGACTTCTTCCTAAGTGTAGAGTGCCCAGAGTAGCAGAGCTTATGGTGATTACACAGTAATTGTTAATACATTTTGAATCACACGATTCTGATGTAATCACACGATTCTGATGTAATCACACGGTATTAGCCGAGGTTCCCTTGCAGCCAGCATGGAGCTGATGCTTAATATATACTGATGACTCAATGAATAAAGATGAATGACTTAAAATGGAAAAAATACTGAAGTACCCTGTGAAGAAATATTGGAATTAATTGAGATAAATGCTGTCACAGCTACTATCTATAAACAATTAACAGCTGTGTTCATCTAACTTTCTGTGCTTCAGAGTTTTTAAAGCAATCAAAACGAACTATCAATACTTTTGTTGTATAAGCCCATGTTGTATAAATTATTTTAGTCACTTAAGTATTTAAGTTCCTGTTCGTCTGGCTGTCATTCAATAGTTTGTCCATTGACTCATGTCCGTATTCCTCTATTCACTAGTTCTTTCAGGCATTCATTCACACATACTTGCATTTTTCATAACTTCCACTCTTCACCCTGTCTTTCTCCTTCTATGTCCCTTCCCTTCTTGACTTCTCTGGGAAATGCTGCAAATCTGTCTCCTGTTTTTTCTCTATTGTGCTTTCAAAGTAGAAAGTCCCCCATTAAATTGTAGCCACTTTCCCTCACCACAAGACTTTGCCTGGAAGACCCCATGAAAAACTTTCAGAGCAGTTAAGCCCAGAATTGCTTATTTGTTTGCCATCTTCTTAACCCCTTGGTGGCTCAGCTGGTAAAGAATCTGTCTGGAATGCAGGAGGCCCAGGTTCTATCCCTGAGTTAGGAAGATCCCCTCGAGAAGGGAATGGCTATCTATTCCAC
The DNA here is from genome assembly GCF_029378745.1 of Bos indicus. NCBI lineage: Eukaryota > Metazoa > Chordata > Mammalia > Artiodactyla > Bovidae > Bos > Bos indicus. Next base: position 4,955,192 of record NC_091786.1, read on the forward strand.
TATTTTTGTCTAGAGATTTCCAAGGAGAGAGAAGCCTGGTGGGCTACAGTCCATGGGGTTGCAAAGAGTTGGGCACAACTGAAGCAACTAATGTTTTTCTTAACCCCTTAAGAAGAGCTTTTGAGACTTATCTCTGTTTCTATGAACTATGATAAATATCATGTTAATCACAACATACATGAATTCATAGCTACTGAAAAATAACAGAAAAGAAGTTCATATCAAACTTAGAAAAATAAAGAAAGGATGCCAACTCAAATAAATGTCAAATTATCAGAAGCAGTATGGAAAATGCAATCATCTTCCTTTCCTCGCATTTATCAATATATTCTACTGAGTGAAAAAAAAGAACAGTTAGCCAATAGTGCTAATAGGAAATGTGTAACACCAATGACACTATCCTTTCTGAGCATGGTGATAAGATGACAATTCTCAGGGCTCCTGTCTCCATCCTTGACTGCTTTTCACTTTAACTATTAAACTGGTATGTGTTTCATACTTACTTATTCTTCTGGGTTTCAGAATCTGCATACATACTGGACTTGCAAAAAAAGAAAAAATCATTTACCTGCAGAAAATTTATTCCCACACTATGCCCACATGGATTCTTAGAATATTTCATTTCATAACTGTGGACTTTAATGAATGGGCATAGAAGATTTCTAAGCAAAGAAATAACAGGGTTGTCTTCTAGGAAGATTTTGAAGCACAATGTGTTTCTCTAGATGTGGGATGAATTTAAATTATGTTTAAATCATTGATGTACCTAATTCATAAAGGTTTGTGGGATGACATTGCATTACAGAGGACTATTTGAAACTACTAATACCTTATATTTGCAGAGTGCTTCATAGTTGAAAATACTTTTTGTTATCTTACTATATCTTTTGGAGAAGGCAATGGCACCCCACTCCAGTGTTCTTGCCTGGAGAATCCCAGGGATGGGGGAGCCTGGTGGGCTGCCGTCTATGGGGTCGCACAGAGTCGGACACGACTGAAGTGACTTAGCAGCAGCAGCATTAAGTGGGTAGCCTAATCCTCATTTATAAATACAGAATAAGTTTCAGTCATCAATGTTTTCATATACATTACAGTTAGGAGATTTAGGACCAGAATCCAAAGAGTGAGAAGATCTCATGTGATATCAATGATGTCAGTATCAATGGCTCCATTACTTTAATGTCAGGGAACAGGAGACACTGGAATTAACAGCAAATAAAGAAAAGTAAAATTTAAAGATGCAGGTGTGTGCATGCTAAGCTGCTTCAGTTGTGTCCAACTCTGCATGACCCCCATGGACTGTAGCCCTCCAGAGGCTCCACTGTCTATGGGATTCTCCAGGCAAGAATACTGGAGTAGGTTGCCATGCCCTCCTCCAGAGGATCTTCCCAACCCCAGGAACAAACCCATGTCTCTCGTGTCTCCTGCTTTGGCAAATGGTTCTTTACCACTAGCACCACTTGGGAAGCCCTAAAGATGCAGCTACCTAAACTTAAAGCATTTAAATAGGGGCAACTCATTGCTTCTACTTCTGTTCTAATCAAACACTTAATTTCACTTTAAGAAAAAAGAATAGGGTCAACTTAGCATTTTGAGTGGGAGATCACCAGGAGGGAATCACCCAGGACTCTGGGCAGGGACAGTGTCTTCTCCCTCAACTCTCCAGCATATTGACGGCAGATCATGGAGATTCTCAGTCTCCATAATCACACGAGCCAATTTCTGACAACATTTTACAATCTATACAGATGAGACAGAGATACAGAAATGATTTTATCATAAAATGACTATATATGCAAAATACATAGATGATTATATATAAATAATATAGATGAGTATATATGATACATGTAAATCATACATACATACATGATTCATTATAAGTAATTGGCATTTTTAAAGTTTTTAATTTTTATTTCAGATTTAGTGTAGATAATTGGCATTTATACACACACAAACTGTTTAGTCCTGTTTCTCTGGAGAACCCTAATACCCTCTCCCCTACTCCAGCCTGAAATATTTACATACATTTCATGTTTGGTGGCTCATAGGGTAAATAATCAGTCTGCAATGCAGGAGACATGGGTTCGATCCCTGGTCAGGGAGATCCCCCGGAGAGGGGCATGGCAAACCACTCCAGTATTCTTGTCTGGAGAATCCCATGGACAGAGGAGCCTGGTAGGCTACAGATCATGGGATCACACACAGTCAGACACGACTGAGTGATCAACACTTTCACTTTTTTTTCCCCCAACTTTTTACCACATCCAGACCTACGTGCATATCTGTGCCCTCTGCCCGGCCCCACTGCCAAAGTCTTAGTGCACAACTAGGCAGTCCATAACCGTACATGTACCTGTCCAGCTGCGATCGTTTAGGAACCAGAGGGAGGGGAAAGGGCATGGCACCTCAGGGTGGACAGCGGCCCCCGATTCATTCCTTCACCAGGCTCTTACACAGCGGACTCGCGCGTCTGGCATGTCTCTCCGCCTCCCGTCTCATTTTACCCTCCTCCTTCGCTGGTTTACTTCCTCGAGTTTCAGTTTCTGCACTATACTCATGGGGTTCCTTCCTTTGCTGACATTTTGGCCTCCAGGATCCCCACACGTGACCTCAACAATTGAATTACATGGAGCAGTTTATACACACTCATCCTAAAAACAGGTAGTCAGCTTAGAGCAGTAGATATATTTATTTTTAGTTGTTACTGTTCTTAATGCAAAGAAATAGATGAAAACAATAGAACAGGAAAGACCAGAGATCTCTTCAAGAAAATTAGAGATACCAAGGGAACTTTTCATGCAAAGATGGGCTCGATAAAGGACAGAAATGGTATGGACCTAACAGAAGCAGAAGATATTAAGATGAGGTGGCAAGAATACACAGAAGAACTGTACAGAAAAGATCTTCACAACCCGGATAACCATGATGGTATGATCACTCACCTAGAGCCAGACATCCTGGAATGTGAAGTCAAGTGGGCCTTAGGAAGCATCACTATAAACCAAGCTAGTAAAGGTGATTGAATTCCAGTTGAGCTATTTCAAATCCTTAAAGGTGATGCTGTGAAAGTGCTGCACTCAATATGCCAGCAAATTTGGAAAACTTAGCAGTGGCCACAGGACTGGGAAATGTCAGTTTTCATTCCAATCCCAAAGAAAGGCAATGCCAAAGAATGTTCAAATTACTGCACAACTGCACTCATCTCACATGCTAGCAAAGTAATGCTCAAAATTCTCCAAGCCGGGCTTCAACAGTACGTAAACTGTGAACTTCCAAATGTTCAAGCTGGATTTAGAAAAGGCAGAGGAACCAGAGATCAAATTGCCAACATCCACTGGATCATCAAAAAAGCAAGAGTTCCAGAAAAACACCTACATCTGCTTTATTGACTATGCCAAAGACTTTGACTGTGTAGATCACAACTGTGGAAAATTCTGAAAGAGATGGGAATACCAGACCACCTGCCCTGCCTACTGAGAAATTTGTATGAAGGTCACGAAGCAACAGTTATAACTGGACATGGAACATCAGACTGGTTCCAAATTGGGAAAGGAGTACATCAAGACTGTATATTGTCACCCTGCTTGTTTAACTTATATACAGAGTACATCATGAGAAATGCTGGGCTGGATGAAGCACAAGCTGGAATCAAGATTGCCAGGAGAAATATCAATAACCTCAGATATGCAGATGACACCACCCTTATGGCAGAAAGTAAAGAGGAGCTAAAAGCCTCTTGATGAAAGTGAAAGAGGAGAGTGAGAAGTTGGCTTAAAACTCAACAGAAAACTAAGATTATGGCATCTGGTCCCATCACTTCACAGAAAATAGATGGAAAACAGTGGAAACAGAGACAGACTTTATTTTTCTGGGCTCCAAAATCACTGCAGATGGTGACTGCAGTCATGAAATTAAAAGACACTTACTGCTTGGAAAACAGTTATGACCAACCTGGACAGCCTATTAAAAAGCAGGGACATTACTTTGCCAACAAAGGTCCATCTTAGTCAAAGCTACGGTTTTTCCAGTGGTCATGTATGGATGTGAGAGTTGGACTGTGAAGAAAGCTGAGCACCGAAGAATTGATGCTTTTGAACTGTGGTGTTGAAGGAGACTCTTGAGAGTCCCTTGGACTGCAAGGAGCTCCAACCAGTGGATCCTAAAAGAAATCAGTCCTGAATATTCATTGGAAGGACTGATGGCAAAGCTGAAACTCCAATATTTTGGCCACCTGATGTGAAGAACTGACTCATTTGAAAAGACCCTGATGCTGGGAAAGCTTGAAGGCGGGAGGAGAAGGGGACAACAAAAAATTAGATGGTTGGATGGCATCACCGACTCAATGGACATGAGTTTGAGTCAACTCCAGGAGTTAGTGATGCACAGGGAGGCCTGGCGTGCTGCAGTCCACGGGGTCACAAAGAATGAGCAACAGAGCAACTGAACTGAACTGTTCTTACTAGTGTCAGTTGGCATCTCAATATAATTTTAGTTGAATCAAGAATTTTGAAAACATGTTTCAATTAAAACATACTTTTGTTTTGTCAGCAACAAAGTTTTAAAAATCACAAATCATTAGATCTCAATTAAGAGTATGAATCTTTGAATGTGATAATGCTAACAGCTAGCAGCCACAAAAAAAAAAAAAAAAGGAAAGAAAGAAAACGATTATTCCCCAAGCTGAGGTTCACGTTAATACAAGAGCTGAATACAAGTGCAAGTTTAAATGAAGGAAGAAAACTTCTTTAATCTTACTTATAGGTAAACCTATAAAACTCAAAAGGTATCCCATCCCAGAGAATTTTCATTGCTTAAAACAGATTTTTTTTTTTAGAACTTTTATTATGTCCTTAAATTCTTTAAGTGATTTGAATTTCAGTTATGTTTATCAATCTAAAAAATTTCCACCCATTGATTTTTAGATGATGGCTTGAATTAAGATGATACTGAGTCATAGTCAATTTGTAAATATGTACCTATAACACAATTTTCTTTTAAAAGTTAGTAACATGTAGATTAGGCAACTGAAAAAAGCTAACTTGCTTTTATCAGCACATTTTTAAATAACAGCTAATCAAAGAGTAGACATTCATTTGCTCTGAACAAAAAACACTTGCTTCATTAAACAACATGTCGACAGTTCACATGATAAATTTAAATAACAAATACAAATTCTGCAAGCACATTAAATGATAACGAGAGGCAAAAGAACATACTTTTGAAAAAGGTGATTTCTTTATGTAGATAATTTTATCACATTTACTTGAAATACACATGAAAGAGCACTGATGTTGAATAAGTTGTTACAGAAACCCAACTTTAATTTCTATTATAATACTATCAAAAGAAAAAGACTGTGAGTAGCAGATGAAGAAGAGGAAATAACAGATCAAATAAACTTAAGTTCAAAGGGTAAGCAAAGTATTCAAAGAACACTTTCATCCCTAAAGATACATTTTTGTTGAAACAAGATAGGAAAAAGAGTTACATGTATTAACTGCTCAATTGAAATTTGAGTACCCTATTATTGAAGATGGGCTTCCCAGGTGGCACAGTGGTAAAGAACCCTCCTGACAAGCAGGAAAAGCAGGAGATGTGAATTCGATTCCTGGGTCAGGAAGATCCCCTGGAGAAGGAAATGGCAACCCACTCCAGTATTCTTTCCCGGAAAAGTCCACGGACAGAGAAACCTGGTGGGCTACAGTTCATGAGATCACAAAGAGTCGGACACTACTGAGTGCACACACGTACATTACTGAAGATCTCTTCCTCCATCCACTGCTTCCAGAATAAATCACATCTTTTTAGCAAGATATAAACACTTTGCTTCCTAATATGATTTCAGTGAAAACTGCAAGAATCTCAAGTGTCTTACAACAGCAAAATCTCTAGTTTGTGAAGCGGTTTTAAGCTCCAGGAGATGGTGAAGGACAGGGAAGCCTGGCATGCTGCAGTCCACAGGGTCAGAGTCGGACATGATGTTGGACATGACTGAGTGACTAAACAACAACAAATTCCAAACAAAATGCTTAATTTATGGAGAGAATTCTTGTGCCTTTTTATTGCTTTTTAATATTATTGACAGAACTTAACTAGCACATAATAACCCATTTGTTTTCCGAGCTCCTGAGTTACCCAAATCAGCTAATAACTAACTTGTAGTGAAATTCTTATAGGTTATTTCATTTCTATCAGTTCAGTTCAGTCGCTCAGTCATGTCCGGCTCTTTGTGACCCCATGGACTACAGCACGCCAGGCCTCCCTGTCCATTGCCAACCCCCAGAGCCTACTTAAACTCATGTCCATTGAGTCGGTGATGCCATCCAACCATCTCATCCTCTGTTGTCCCCTTCTCCTCCCGCCTTCAATCTTTCGCAGCATCAGGGTCTTTTCAAATGAGTCAGTTCTTCACATCAGGTGGCCAAAGTACTGGAGTTTCAGCTTCAGCATCAGTCCTTCCAATGAACACCCAGGACTGATTTCCTTTAGGATGGACTGGTTGGATCTCCTTGCAGTCCAAGGGACTCTCAAGGGTCTTCTCCAACACCAAAAAGACAGGACACTGAAAGTTGAACTCCCCAAGTCAGTAGCTGCCCAATATGCTACTGGAGATCAGTGGAGAAGTAACTCCAGAAAGAATGAAGGGATGGAACCAAAGCAAAAACACACCCAGTTGTGGATGTGACTGGTGATAGAAGTCAAGTCTGATGCTGTAAAGAACAATATTGCATAGGAACCTGGAATGTCAAGTCCATGAATCAAGGCAAATTGGAAGTGGTCAAACAGGAGATGGCAAGAGTGACCATCAACATTTTAGGAATTAGCAAACTAAAACGGACTGGAATGGGGGAATTTAACTCAGATGACCATTATATCTACTACTGTGGGCAGGAATCCCTTAGAAGAAATAGAGTAGCCATCATAGTCAATAAAAGAGTATGAAATGCAGTACTTGGATGCAATCTCAAAAACTACAGAATGATCTCTGTTCGTTTCCAAGGCAAACCATTCAATATCACAGTAATCCAAGTCTATGCCCCAACCAGTAATGCTGAAGAAGCTGAAGTTGAACGGTTCTATGAAGACCCAGAAGACCTTCTAGAACTAACACTCAAAAAAGATGTCCTTTTCATTTCATTTCTATAGTAACTCATTAAACTGGTTTCTGCAAATGTCTTCTCCAATGCCAGAAGCCAACTTACTGTATAATAGAAAAAAAAAAAACCAAACTGATTCCTTATTAGATTTGTTTCTTTTCTTTAAACTTTATGCTTACTCATGCAACTCTGATTTAAGAATCATTCATCAGAAACATGCTAGCCATCACAATCTGTATGTGTTCCAAAATCTCAGAGGCTTAACATAATAGGTTTACTTGTTTCCCACAAGAAATTCAAAAAGAGTGTCCATGGTTGTCAGGGAGCCTTCCATCTAGTCATGAGAAGACCCTGGATCCTTCTGTTTCAGAACGTCCTCTAGGGTTCAGTCAGTGCATTTGGCCAATAGTTCGAAAAATCAGGTCCATCACTTCTAGTCCATTCTACTGTGTGGAAATCAGCTATATGATGTACACCCCTGAGAAAGGAGTATAATATGTTCCGTAACTGTATGACCAGAGAAGAAAGAAGTGTAGTGGACAGCTAGACAGTCACTGATACACAAGTGACTTGCCTGCTCTTCCTTGTGTTTTACCCTCTGAAGAGGTGTTATATTCCTTTGGCCCATACATAAGGACTCACAGGGGAACACAGCACAGAAACTATACTTTAGCATTTTACTTCTAAATTGTTCAACAATTACTTTCCTCAGTCTTCATATACTTTCTTAAAAATGTGAGTTAACACTCAAAATCCTCTCCCATGAGAAATGCAGTTGCTGTCACTCATCAAGATTTCCCACAGATGCATTGGTTTTTGGTCTGTTTGCTTTTAGAAACTGTCAAAGAAATTTGTTCTGTGAATGTATTTGCTTCAAACACACCTCTGTTCCAGCAGCTGCATCAGCCTTCATCTCGTGAGCCAGATCTGCACCCAGCTCTCTGCGGGCCCCTGAACCTTGGAGGCACACCCCCCTGTTCTCAAGCCAGGTCAGAATGACTTCACCTCAGGTTGGGTTTTCACTCGCTGCCTCATAAAGCTGTCCTCGATGTAATTTAGGAACCATCTGATGGCTGCAGTTATAACCCAGCAGATGTCTAGGTAGTTACAGCCCCCTGGAGCACGGTGCCATACAATTTGGAACTCTGAAAGTGCTCCAGTATTTTGCACTGTTGCTATTTGCTTTGCCCCAAGGGACTCAAGCAGATGCCACAGATGCCCCTGGCATTTCTTCTCTCATCTCCATTCTTTATATACTCTAACACCCAATAATTTTCTTTTTATGAACCAACTACAGTCCCTTGGCAATACCAGTCAAAACAGCATCTTGAATGTAACTAATCCCTCCTCAAGAGGTGAAAAGGCTTCATACGTGACGTATTCTCAATATGTTACACGAGACACAAAAGATGAGGTTGCTTCATTATACTGAACCAGCATTTTGAGAATTCAGAAGGAAAATAGCACTCTTATAATCTAATAATATTAAAATTTAATATTATGCATGCAATAATATTAAAGTTTATGTACTCTATTTCAACCTTCAAAATGAGAATTCATAGGGGAAAAAAAGTAATTTGGATTTTTAACAGAGGCAACTGAGTTCTGCTACCTTGCCAAATACTGTATTAATTATTCCTCTATGTGCTCTTGTTTAAATTGATTTCCATTGTACAACATGAACTGTCTATCACTGATTTAGAATGCAACATCCATACAAATTTTCTAAAACCCTCTTTCCTACCCTTCTCCTTCACACAGACACACACACTCAACACAGCACAGCCCCCTACAATCCAAACTACCCAGAAGTAGCATTAAATGGAGTTGAGGGTACAGATGCCAAGAGCCCCATGTCATGTTCTGCAGAGCAGAATATTTTAACCAACACTTATTTATGATAGGATCTGTACTTGTTGATTTGCCAAGATGAAACAGGCTCAACCTAGAAATTGGAATCTGAGTTTAATGAGAACCTGACAATCCTTTAACTAAAACAGAAGGAAAAAATATTGTTACAGGATCATAACAACAACTATATGAGTATGCACCCCAAAGAGAAGCCAAAAAATTTTGGCAATATTCTCCACTCACAGAACAATTTATTATAATGAAATAAATTTCCTCTCACTAAGACGATGTGAGAGCAGTTTTATTTTGGAGCTCCTATTTTTCACACCATACAGAATATTTTCAAATTCATAGGCCATGTTTCCATAGACATAATTATTTAATTCACCTACGCACTGCATAAATTCCACATCAAAATAAATAGCGCATATTAAACAGTGTATTTGTTTCAGAATTTCAATATTTATTAAATAGATTTTGAGATTTTAGGAGAATTTTTCTTTAGAGAGATTTTTTTTACCCAACTCTCCATAGCACCAAAACAAAGCTACACAAGGTAAGGAGCATCTTATGGTGATAATACTTTATTTTAATGAGGATATCACACATATTTAACAGAAAATATCCGCACTTAACTCATCTTTCACTCCTAAGCCAGCAAAAATAAACAAGCCAAATATTTAATTAAGCATTGGTAGAACTCTTTGCTGATTCTTCTGGGATTGAATTGGCAAGTGGATATCAAAGTTGATTTACTGAAAATATTGTATCCAGTTCCTTGACTATAATTTACCCAAATGTCTGAAGAAGAAACTTAAGTTGATGCCTTTTATTTGTAAGCAACTTTGTTTACATAGTTGTTTGTGATCCTAAAACACAGTTTACAAAGAAACATTTTTTTTAAAAAAACATATTTATTACAGGCTCCCAGACTTGGGTTTGCACTGTGATTCTTACCAGGAGGTACCTTCCACAACTTCTTCCACACGGTTTCTAAACTTTAATTCTGTCAATAGTTATGTAAATTTACACAATCAAGTGAGCTGAATAATGCCACATCTCTATTTTGACCACACCATACTTCTTCATTTGCTTTTTCCAGACAGAACTAAGGGAGGACGTGTGGCTCCCTGTTGCTCAGTTTTCTGTCTTCATACTCAGAGCTGCTAAGTACCTACACTTCATTTTAAACATCTAGGAACAATGCAGTTGAGAGAGAATTTCACAACAGTTTTGTCTATAACAGTCCAAACAGGAAGTTAATGGGAATTTAATTCTCCTGCATAAGCCCTCACAGGTCTTGCCCCTGTGTTCCTGGATTAAACAGTGAGACCTGAGGTGTGGGAGAAGGAGCGGGAGGAAGCTGAACTTCCAGACAGCCCCCAAAACCACCCTACCCGGGGAAATAAATGATACCAGACAAACGCCAGGACCTACTTTTAATGTGAAAAAGTGGAAGTGTTAGTTGCTAAGTCATGTCCCACTCTTTGCAACCCCTTGGACTGTAGCCCGCCAGGCTTCTCCATCCATGGGATTTTCCAGGCAAGAGTACTGCAGTGGGTTGCTGTTTCCTTTGACCCAGGAATCAAACCCAGGTCTCCTGCATTGAAGGTGGATTCTTTCATGACTGAGCCACAAGGGAAGCCCTATACAGGAGTGGGTTGTCATGCCCTCCTCCAGGGGAACTTCCTGACCCAAGGATTGAATCCAGAGTTCCCGCTTTGCAGGCAGATTCTTTACCATCTGAGCCACTATAAACACAGATAAACCAGGACAAGAGGCTTCTCCCACCCCCACCATGCTACCTGAATTCCCACCTCCTCACAGGTCTCTATGCACACTTGGAACAAAAAGATCTTCCCTCCACTAACCTGTGTTTGCAACCAAAACAAGGCAATTGTAAAGAACAAAGTTTAATGAAGTAGGAAACAAATATAGCCTAGAAAAAGGCAGCAATGCTCAACTGATGGTTTTTTTTTTCTTAAATAAAATAAATAAACCCTTAGTAAGACTAATAAAAAGGTAACAGTACCAATATCAGGAAATAGGAAAAAACAACAGTATAGATCCAACATATATAATATCTTTTATAGGAATATGAACAATTCTTTGCCAGTAAATAAAACATTTAGGTAAAATTGACAACTATAATTTTAGAAAACACAAATAACCAAACTAAGCATTTTAAGAATTTTTAATGAGATTTTCTTCTGTGTACTAAAAAATTAAATATAGAACTAAAGGCTTCTCTAAAAAGAAAACTCTTTGCTTACATGGCTTCATTGGTGAATTCCTCCAAAACTTCAAGGAAGAAATAAAGCCAGACATTTACAGAAACTAAAAAAAGGTGGACAAATTCCAATTTTAATTTGTTAGGAGGCCAGAGGAGCTCATTACTAAAATCTGATGAGGGCATGATAAAGAAAAAACATCCTCAATAAAACATTAGTAATAAAATTGAGAGATATATTGAAAGACAATATATTTCTGCTTCTAGGGAGAGTGGTGCAAATTGTGGGAAATCCTAAATCACTAGAAAATAAAATGAACTATTCTCCCCACAAAAGAAAAAAAAAAACAAACCTATTTGAAAGCACAGAAGAAATGCCGCAAAGTGAGAATTAGTGGACTTCAGATCCTAACCAATGTTGTGAACTCACAGGATGCCTGGGTACTTGCCAGTTTTAGATGCAAAGCAAAATGATAAGAATTTGGGGCTGCTGCCCCTGCAGAGTTGACAAACCAGCAGAATTTTTGACCATCCTCCAGGGCCAGAAAGACAAAAAAATGAATGCTTGACAGATGTACAAAAGCATGGGCATTTTCCCCCAAAACATCTCCTGTACCTTGAAACTGCCTGGACAGGAAACTATATTTCTAACGGGATAGGCTTTGCAAAGCAAGTGGAGTTTTCCAGTTCTCACAGTGCGACAGAGACAAAAACTGGAGTTCAAGAGACAGCCTGCAAACAGAAGAGGCTTTTGGCCCCCAGGTGGCATGTCTCTATGCCCCAGCACCTGCGAGGAATGGCACGTCACCCTGTCCAGAGTGTGGCCCACCTGCCATCCAGTCCAGCTCCTAATTTCGACCATTCTTTCTCCCCAGAAGAGGATAAAGCAGGGATCCTCTATATTATTTATAAGAGCTTTCTCATTCAATAAAAATGAATAAGCACACTAAGATAAAACAACATGAAACCAACCCATCAATAAAAATAATAGAAATAGATTTATGTTTCATTCAGATATGAAACTTAAAAGGATTTAAAGTAACTATGATGAATATGTTTGATGGAGAAAAACAATGAAAATTTGGAGAATCTCAGAAGAAAAATAGGCTCTCAAGAAAGATTAAAGTTGGTTCTTTAGGAGAAAAAAAATAATACCAGTAAACATGTAGCAGTGAAAGTGGAAAGTCACCCAGTCGTGTCCGACTTCTTGTGACCCCATGGACTATATAGTCCATGGAATTCTCCAGGCCAGGATACTGGAGTGGGTAGCCATTCCCTTCTCCAGGGGAATTTCCCAACCCAGGGATCGAATCCAGGTCTCCCATATTGCGGGCAGTGTTTTTGCTAGCTGAGCCACCAGGGAAGCCCAAGAATACTGGAGTGGGTAGCCTAACCCTTCTTGAGCAGATCTTCCCAAACCCGTAATTGAACCAGGGTCTCCTGCATTGCAGGCACATTTCTTTACCAGCTGAGCTATCAGGGAATCCCAACATCTAGCAAGAAAAATATTGAATAAAAGTGGAAAAAAAAAAACATTATAATATCAGGAATGAAAAGAGAGTATCACTAGAAGTCCAAGGAATACTAAAATATAACAGTTCTATTATAAATGACTTCAAGCATAGAGTTTTGAAGACTGCTTGAAAGAACTAAATTCCATGAAAAATATAATTTATAAAATAAGACAAAAGAAATAGATGTGATTGCTTATAATGCTATTTTAAAAATTACTTTGTAGTTAAAAATATTTTCAAAAACTCTAGGTGTCTTCATCAGTAAATTCCTCCAGTAACTAAAAATAATGCCACTCTAATTAAAGTTATTCAGTTAATTTGGAAGGAATAAAAAGGACTTCCCAAATTTATCATGGTGATCAACTTGATAACTGCAGAAAAAGCATTTGATAAAATTCAAACCCCAGTTATGGTTTTAAAAATTAGCAGACAAGGAATAAAAAGTAATTTACTTAATCTGGTAAAAAAAATATGCAGAAAAATGCCTACAGACTGCAGCATACTCATTGATGAATTATACATAAAAAGCTTTCTCACTGAGAATGTATCATGACACTCACCACTGCTATTACTATTTAACACTTTACTGAGGGGATAGCCAATGTAGTAAGGCAGTAACATGGAAAATCTGAAGACTGCAAATAGGGAAAAAATTAGTCATTTTCCCCATGTGATATTTTCTTTACAGAAAATCCAAAGGAATCTAGAAACAAAGTATTAGGATTAGTGAAAAAAATTAGCAGTCTTTGAATGCTATTTTTAAAAATATCAGTTATTGCTACTCAATGAACAAACTGGAAAAGAATTTTAAATATCTTCATTACAATAGCATCTGAAAAGTATCAAATTTCAGAAGATATGCATGATCTCTACACAGACAAATAGAGCTAACAAATATGATAAATAACCCCCAAACTGGCCTTCACCAAAGAGCTTCCTATATTTTGACAAAACTCTAGGAGAAGTGCAGTGGAGAAAGAGTGATTTTTTTCAATAAATGGTTCTGGAGCCAACACATACAGACAAAAAGGAAAAAAACTAACTTTGACTCCTATACCTTGGTGGGAAAAATAATTTCCAAGGGAATTCTAGACCCAAACACAGAAGCAAAGTGATGTGGTGAATGCCAAAATTTTCAACAGAATACATAAACAATAAACATAAACAAAGGTAGTAATTGACAATATCAATTTAAGAACATCTCTTCATCAAAAAAACACTACTAAGTGAAAAAGCAAGTCTTAAACCTCCCTTTCCCTCATTCTGTGCAATAGCTGACAGTGAGAGACCCAGTGCAACAAGGCAGCTTCCAGTGGTTTGTGTCACAACCAGTAATCCATCCACTGACCCTCCATTCACACACCCACCCATCTATCCATTGACCATCTGCACACCCACCTGTATTTACATGTATACATGCATTTCTGTGTGTATGTATTTGAAGTGTAAGCGATAGAGCCATTAAAGGCAAATGGATTTACATCACTTTGAATTTGTACATCAAATCTCTTGATTGATGTCCCTGGGTCACTAAGTGAATGACTTTCAAGTCTGTAGAAGTACGTATAATAATACCTCATCCCATAGCTGTGTGACTCAATTGAAAGCACCATGAATCATATGAAGCATTATCTAGAGGGCAGCATATTTTGTCATATTTTTTTTAAATACTGAAAGTTCTTTAGTTCTGTGACTAAATTCAGCATACATTGTCCTGTTCTTATGCTTATCACCACATAAATTTTGACCTTGGATGAATGATGGGATTTTTTTTCATATAAATGAATTCTCCAGAATCACAATCATCTTGTGATCTATCTTAAGGCTAAAAACTATCTGACGATGCTTCTAGCTACATAAGTATATGTTCCTCTGCCCTCAAGACACAAGGGGCCAACCAGAGGCCTGGTTCAGAGAATCAAGGTATGTATACACCCTAAGCAAAGACTGTCCTTCCTTTTCTTCCCTTATGATGGATTTAATATGTTATCTTACAGACATGGTTGCACAAAATTTGAGAACTGCTCTGGAGTCACCTTTCTCTCCTTCTACCGTGACCCAGACAATCACTTGATGGAGAGTAATACACGGCAGAATTCTAAGAAGTCAGTTTATGAGCATGTTTTCATGATGCCATCATATTCTTCGCTTACGAGGTGGAAATTCAAATGTTTCTAAACTCCTGAAGCTATGTATTACCCTTGGAAGTTCTTTAAAAAAAAAAAAAAAAAGAATGAAATGTGTTACTTTTAAAAACTGATTAATGTTCACATAAGAATTTTGAGCACACTGTCTAAATAATAACTATTACTCATAATACACTGGCAAAAACAGTCATACAATGGATAGTAAATTCCACTTCACTGAAAACAGTTAGCTGGTGAGGTTGAACTTTTTTGACAATATGAAGTAATAAGAAACTTAGAAATACACTGCTTTTGAAGATGGATGATCATGCACCAGTCTACTGCAAAATGGACCTGAAACATTTTGATTTCTCACTTAGTTACAAAAAATGTTTCATATAACACTGAGCTGAGAATGATTCCAAGATGGACTTTGAGCTTAGAGTCAAAGAGAGATTGACTCATGGAGTCCCCCACAGACACAGGCAGATGCCAAGCCTGCAAAGACTTGTCACTCAGATATACAGACCATCATTCTGTATGTTTAGGTGGTTTTCACAATCTTCTTCTCCTGTTCAGACCCCTATAACCATCTGTGACCTGGGCAGTGCTATCTAGCTCCACAAGGGAGACCCCCAACCGAGGTTTCCAATAGCATCAAATACAACAATGTACTGCAAAAATTGTATGTTGTTTATATGATTAACAGGCTTCCCTGGTAGCTAGCTGGTAAAAAATCCACCTGCAATGCAGAAGATCCCAGTTTGATTCCTGGATCAGGAAGATCCCCTGCAGAAGGAATGGGCTACCCACTCCAATATTCTTGGACTTTCCTGGTGGCTCAGACAGTAAAGAATCCAACTACAATGCGGGAGACCTGGATTCAATCCCTGGGTTGGGAAGACCCCCTGGAGGAGGGCATAGCAACCCACCCCAGTATTCTTGCCTGGGAAATCCCGTGGACAGGAAAGCCTGGTGGGCTACAGTCCATGGGGTCGCAAAGAGTTGGACACGACTAAGCGACTAACCACAGCATATGATTAACAAAAGGTTATCAAGTCCAAAACCTGAACGTACTACCTATTGCCAAATCTCTTTTACTGATGTTTTCTTTTTCTGAATTGTGTCATTCAAATTCAGGGCCACTATGTACAGCTGTATAAGGCTCTTCTAACTCCCTGGTACCATTCACATACCGGGCAGTATTAAATGGTCCCCTAGAGGTGTGTATTAAATGGTCCCCTAGAGTTGGAGAAGGAAATGGCAGCCCACTCCAGTGTTCTTGCCTGGAGAATCCCAGGGACGGGGGAGCCTGGTGGGCTGCCATCTATGGGGTCGCACAGAGTCAGACACAACTGAAGCGACGTAGCAGCAGCAGCAGAGTTGTGTAGGGGCTTCCCAGGTGGCACAGTAGTAAAGAACCTACCTGCCAATGCAAGAGACACAAGAGATGTGGGTTTGATCCCTGGATAGGGAAGATCCCCTGGAGGAGGAAATGGCAACCCACTCCAGTATTCTTGCCTGGAAAATTCCATGGACAGAGGATCCTGGCCGGCTTAGAGTCCATGGGGTCACAAAGAGTCAGACACAACTACGTGACTGAACTAACACACAGAGTTGTGTGGCACAGGCGACCTGTCACTCCCCCTAGAGTGACATCAAAAACCTAGACTCCACCATGTCCTTAAATCCAGTGGCCAACACATCCTTGCATCTCAACATCCCCACGCCCACTGCTTCCAGTAAGCTGTCTGCCTCTAGCGTGACCAGCGTGAGAAACTGCCTCCATCTGTGGTCCCTTCTAAGCCAGTAACCAAAACAGGCAGAGTCAAATGTTTAAAACACATGCTTGTTGTGACAGTCCCTTATTTAAAACACTCCAGCGCCTTCCCCTCCATCTACAGCATAAAGTCCAAACTCCTCAGCTCGGCACTCCGGCTTCCAAGATCAGACCTGCCTCCCCCTCCATCCTCTCCTAAGAGCAGTCCCTCCTCTGCTGAAGCCCTGCCCCACACCCCCCAGCTCCAGCCTCGGTGGAGAACACAGGCTGCCTCACACACGCTGTGGTGTGTGTCCACGTCACGCCTTCATGTCTCCGCAGCTCCACCTTCCATAAAATGCACGTTTTCAACTGTCCCCTCGTTGAAGTTTCCTACTACTCCTCCCTCTGCCCCGCGTCGCTGCTAATTCACCTTATTAATATCCACCCACACTGAGAGTAACTGTGTCCATGTCACTTTTCCTTACCAGACCGTTAGGTCCTTGAGAACACGTCAAAGGCACGAGCTACAGTTATATCCTAGGCGGCTACCACAGTAACTGGTACTCAGTGAGGCCCAATAAATGCTGCTGAATGCATTAACAGAGGTTTTAAATATCACCAACTTCCTGCTTCTATTGTTCAAGTAAACTCATAAAATTAGTATTAAGAAAGAGGAGCTAGCCTATATACAGTAAAATCATACAGATACTGAATAGAAAAGATACAGAATACATAAGTACTTCAAAGAAAATGAAGGTAAGTTGCAGAAGGAGATTAACCTTGGTTAATACAATTTTTATTTCATGAAAAGCATCTCATTGAGAATGCCATCATGGAAGATTATTGACCATTCATGGCATCTTGCTTTAATTCAAAGGTCAATGGGTTTCTTCATTAGAAAACCTATTTTCTTGTTTCAAAATGAGATTTGAAAAAGAATAAAATCTCATGGTTCTAATTCATAATAAAATATTTGAATAAATTTCATAAGCTCCATTTGAAAGGATAATTTTTTTTGCAGTGGATTCTTTTTTTTTTTTTTAATTGGAGGATAACTGTTTTACAAAGTTGTGTTGGTTTCTGTCATACAACAATGAATCAGCCATAAGCATACAATGTGCCCTCCCTATTGCCTGTACTGCAGGAGACCCAGGTTCTGTCCCTGGGTCAGGAAGGTCCTCTGGAGAAGGGCATGGCACCCCACTCCAGTACTCTTGCCTGGAGAATCCCGTGGACAGAGGATCCTGGTGGGCTGCCATCCATGGGGTCGCACAAAGTCGGTCACGACTGAAGCTACTAAGCAGCAGCATCAGGATACCACAGGGAACAAACACTCCATATTGTGTAATTAAGGGGAAAGAATCTAAAACAGAAAAATATATACACACACATATATATAAATGAAGTGCTATGCTGTATACCTGAAACTTACATATTGTAAATAAACTATACTTTAATAAAAAGCAAATAAACATTCCCTTTTATAAATTCGACTATTTTGACTTTCTCTTTGAGCCTGTTACATCATCTGCCTTGGGCCCCTATATCATGAATTTAAAAAATCCCTTAACCCACACATACAGTCACACATATACATACACAAATCAGAGTCTGAAATGCAGCCACAGCTTTGTTGTTGTTCAGTTGCCAACTTGTGTCTGACTCTTTGCGACCCCATGGACTGCAGCACACCAGGCCTCTGTCTCTCACCATCTCCTGGAGTTTGCCCAAGTTCATGTCCATTAAATAAGTGATGTCATCCAGCCATCTCATCCTCTGTCGTCCCCTTCTCCTCCTGCCCTCAACCTCTCCCAACATCAGGGTCTTTTCCAATGAGTCAGCTCTTCACATCAGGTAGCCAAAATATTGGAGCTCCAGCTTCAGCATCAGTCCTTCTAATGGATATTCAGGGTTGACTTCCTTTAGGATGGACTGTTTGGATCTCCCTGCAGTCCAAGGGACTCTCAAGAGTCTTTTCCAATACCACAGTTCAAAGGCATTGGTGCTCTGCCTTATTTATGGTCTAACTCTCAGCCACAGCTACATATCCACAAACAACCATCCATTGACAAGGAAATCATGACTTGATACACAATCATCATCTTGCAAAACTCCAGGCTACTGCAGCTAGATGTTCAGTCAGGTTACAGTGGACATATGGTGAAGCCCATTATTCTGCCAACTCCTGCTTTAATTCAATCTAAAAGTATCCTCCAACTCAAAGCTGCAGCACTTTAAATTGTTTCAATGTTTTTAAAGGTAGACATCCAAGGACACAGAGACCTCTGAGCAGACATACCAACTCACAGGCAAGCTGAAGCACCAGGCACCTAGAGGAGAAGCTCTTTCCAACAGAATAATTGTGAGAAAAGCCACAGTGCTTGTTAATGAAAAGCACCTCCTTTAATAAGTGCTGATAAAGATTATAATTAAAATTTAGCCTTTGAACACAAAGACTGAGAAATGTTTGGAAGAAGTCTTGAAAAATCCTTATAAAAAGCCAAAACCTTTCCAAAACAGACTGGCACAAGGCAAAAAAAAGTAGCAAATGAGCCAGAAATATGGATTTAAAACAATATATAGAAGATTTCCATTAGCACAGTCGAAGGCTTTCACAATGCTTTAATAAGGCTGTAATAGAAGTTACATACAAAGCACATGCATGAATATATATGCACAGACACCTCACAAGGCGACTGTATTCCACATGGCATGAGGGTTTCATCCCCTTGGTGGAGCTCCAGTTATTCACAAAGTTTCCTTTCCACATGTGTCATACCTGGGGTCCATTTTGACTAGTAGCAGCACTGTGCTGTGCTTAGTCGATCAGTTATGTCTGACTCTTTGCCACCCCAAAGACTGGAGCCCACCAGGTTCCTCTGTCTATGGAATTCTCCAGGCAAGACCATGCATATTTGTAATTTCAGCAGCTAGAAAATATTTGCAAAGTGCCATTTTAACACTGGATATCTAAACGATGAATATTGTACTATCTGAAATTACTCTATGGATATAAGCTGCAGATTGCCTTGAAAATGCTTTGGTATAGGCAGGGAAAGTGTGTGCTTTTGTTTTCCTTTATAAATTCATCATCTAGTATGGGACAGACAAAGAAAGCTGAAATCAATAATATTAGGGACAGCCAAGAGACCTATTCTGAAACTTAATAGCATGTAAATTTGTTCCTTACAAGATAAAGAATCCCTACCTTGTTTCATATCATCTCCATCAATCTGAAAAGAAATTAAATTTAGACTGTAGTCAATCAAGATAAAATCCAGGGCACTGTAGTCCAGTTTTTTAAAAAATAGAACTAGAAAAACACAGAATGACAAACTAGGAACAAAAGCATACCACTGAAGAGGCGGTGTGTTCAGTTGCCCAGTCGTGTCTGACTCTGAGACCCCGTGGACTACAGCACACCAGGCCTGCCTGTCCCTAACCATCTCCTGGAGCTTGCCCTAGTGCATCACCACTGCAATGAACATGAATGCATGAAGAGGTCATAGGACATTAATACTGGCATCAAAAATCTGCCAATTAGAACTTACAGATATTTTACAAAAGAAGACATACAAATGGCCAACAACACTAATTATTAGAGAAATGCAACTAATTATTAGAAAAATGCAAATCAAAATTACAATGACATATCACCTCACACCTGTCAGAACAGCCATCACCAAAAGTCTACAAATAACAAACGGTGGAGAGGGCGTGGAGAAAAGGGAACTCTCCTACACTGTTGGTGGAAATGTAAATTAGTGCAGCAACTGTGGAAAACAGTGTGGTTTCCTTTAAAGGCTAAAAACGGAGTTACCATACCATCCTGCAAGCCCACTCTTAGGCATATATCTGGAAAGGATGAAAACTCTTGATGTTAAAAGATGTATGCACCACAACGGTCAAAGCAGCACGGTTTACAACCTCCAAGACATAGAAGCAACCACTGATGGATGAGTGTATAAAGATGTGTGTATGCACACACACACATACAACGGAATGCTACTCAGCATAAAAAAGAATGTGATAGTGCCATTTGCAGCAACATGCTTGGACCCAGAGATTATCATATTAAGCAAAGTCAGTCAGACAAAGAAAGATAAATATCATCTGCTATCACTTATACGTGGAATCTAAAAAACCCATACATACGATCTTATTTCAAAACAGAAATAGACCCACATAGAAAATAAACTTATGGTTCCTAAAGGGGGAAAAGGAGAGGAGGGGAAAAACAAGCAGTTTGGGATTAACAAACACACACTTCTTTAAAACAGGTAAACGATAAGGATCTACTGTATAACACAGGGATCTATAGTCACTCTTGTAATAATTTATAATAGAGGTGGGAGGGGGGTTCAGGATGGGGAACACATATACACTCATGGTGGATTCAAGTCAATGTATGGAAAAATCAATACAATATTGTAAAGTAAAATAAATTAATTAAACTAAATAAATAAATGTTAGCATCTAAAATAACTTGTAATGGAAAATAATTTGAAAAGGAACATATATATGTATATATAACTGAATCACTTTGCTGTATACTTGAAACATTTTAAGTCAACTATACTTCAATTAAAAAAATTTTTTTAAGTATAATTGAAGAATACGTTTAAGGAATTGAAAAGGCTGGAAATCCAAGTGGGCTAAGAATGCCTCAAGTAAAAATTAATAAATATAAACCAATGACAAGACAAATACTGATAAAATTCTCCAATTCTTCTAAAATTTAGGAATTCTCTGCTTTTTGAAACAGAGAGAGTGACTGAGAGAGATGCAGGTGACATGGAGACAGAATGAAGGTGGAGAGGGCAAAACTGAGATTCTCTTCATAGCAGGGGCTGCTCTAGGTGATTTTATGACAAAATGGTAATGTGAGAATGGAAGAGTATGATTGTCTAAGAATCCTTTAAAAACTGTGATGCAAGAAAGCCAGGAAATGAAAGAAGCCAAGCCGTCACTTTTTGTGAAGGCAAAATGACAGGTGCTGAGACCCACAAGCTTGAGGACTGAGGTGCTTCTCGGTCCACAGATGGCGGTGGGTGGGCTGAGAGAGGGAACAGGAATAACCTTGCATGAAGAGAGCACTGCAGAACCTTACTGACAGGATGAATAAGACCAATTAAACAATTTGGAGAAAGGAAAATATCACGAATGTAGGTGATCTATTCCTGACACAAACCAAGAATAAATAAAACTAAGCATGAAGAATGTTGCTAATTAGTATAATTAACTATAGCAACTAATGAAACAAACAGGATTTTTTTAAGGATAGAGAAAGTCTGGTTTCCAGTCTGCAAATGAAACTGATCACAAATACAAAGACAGGCAACAGGATAGCTGAAAGGCTAAAAATTCTTCGTATTCACACAAAGAAATGCAAGACAAGGTGTATGAATGGAGAATAGTTAGACAACCACAGAGATGCAGCCATAGACACAACTTCCTTTTGAAAAGGAGAAGGACCCCATGGGGCTCTCTGAGGGCAAGGTGGCAGGGACAGGATTTCCCCCACCTCTGCTGTTTTAGCTCCTCTCTGGAGTACCAAGGTAACAGTATTCGAGGCACATTTCCTGAATCATTTTGCAGATGTGAAAAACCCCCCACCAAATGGAAGACTTAACCACTTGATGGCCATGACCGCTCAGCCCCAGGCCTCCTGGAGCCTGAGGCTGATAAAGATACTCCCTGTGACACCACCCGATTGATTCCCTTACCTCAGAGAACTGTGCACAAGCTGATCACACACTCTGCAACTCCCCCCAGCTCCACCGCCATCACCTGGCTTTTAAAAGTACTTGGGGGTGGCGGGTAGCTCGGGCTTTTTAGGGCATGAGCCACCTGTCTCCTTGCATGGCCCTGCAACAAACCTTTCTCTGCTCTGAACGCTGACATTTCTGTTTGACTTCACTGTGCATCAGGCAAGAACCTGGGCTAACACTTCCAATAAATAGCAGGAAGGATCTTGATACTCAACGATGTCTCACTAAACTGAACATTTTTGCACTCATTCCACTTCAAGGTGCAATTGCTTGGACCACCTACAAGGACTTTGGGGTCCCTGAAGCCTCTTGCCAAGATGCCCAGATTTGAGGGTTCAAAGACTACATGCAACAAGTTGGGGTGTAACCAATAGGATCTGAAATAGATTTGAGCAAAAAGCTATACTTGTGAGGTGCAAGACAGGTGCCTGATGGACCACAGACTGTACAAGGGTTTTCACTTGTATATTTGACTTTCAACAACCCCGTGAGATAATTATTACCCACTACAGGAATCAAGAGAAGTAAGATTAAGCAAATTGGCAGAAATGCTGGCTTTGGTTGCTGGCTTCTAGCCCCCAATCCCTGGTACTTGCCAGTAATCCTCTTTTTCCTGGAAAATGGGGTATTTATTCTGTTCATTCTGTAAGCCTGGGGAAAGATAGTCTAGACTTACCACTAGGCTGGAATAAATGCCACCAACCACCATTTACCAAAGTGCCAGGTGTGCCCTGGTTCCCCCACACCAGAAGGGGCACATCTCAGTCTGTTCGAGCTGCTATAACAAAATACAATAGACCCAGCAGTCTGTGAACAGGAGAAATGTATTTCCCACAGCTCTGGAGTCTGGGAAGTCCAAGATCATGGTACCACCAGATTGTGTGTCTGGAGAGGGCCCACCTCCTGGATCTCAATGTGTCCTCAGTGGTGGAAGGGGTGAAGGGGCTCTCTGGGGTCTCCCTTCTAAGGGCACTAATCACATTCATGATGGCTCCATCCTCATGACCTAATCACCTAGTCCCCCGACCAAACTCGTCACAGGGGGTTTAGATTCAACATATGTATTTTGCTTGGGGCAGGGGACACACAAATATTCAGTCTCAGCAGGGCACATATGGGGACTGGTCAGCAAAGACCTTCCTATGCTAGGACACTTTGAGGCTCTATCTGCTGCCCGTTGGAGCAGATGGCTGAGAGGAGAGATGGCTGGGGACCTGGGACTCAATTTAAGAAATAATTCTTCTCTCAACCCAATACTGCTGGTTCACAATAAAGTATGTAACTGATGCCTAGATTCCCCTCAGACAAGGGCTGTAACTGCCACTGCGTTTTAATCTGTGTTTCCACATGGCAGCCATCAGCCATCTCTGGCTGTTGAGCACTTAAACTGCAGGTGGACTGAACTAAGTTGTAAATGCAAAATGCCCTGGATTTTTAAGATACAGTACCAAGAAAATGTACAACATCCAGTATAAATAGGTTTATACTGGTTACATGTTAAAATGGTATTTTGAGTATATCCAGTTAAGATGTTACTAAAATTAAATTCATCTGGTTTTTATGTTAATGTGAGTACTGGACAATTTGAAATTACATATGTGGCTCATGTTATGTTTTAGCGCTGGTCTGAGTAGCCCTTAATAGATTACAGATGAGAGCAATCAATCAATCTTTTCAACACGCCCCATGGTCTAATATTCACAACTATGATGCTCACACTTGAACACATGTGAGAACTGCCAGGAGGGGCTGGTCAGGTGGCAGACCACCGCCCTCACCCCCTCTTTCCCACAAACTGTCTGAATCAGGGGATCTGGAGTGAGCCCATGCAATTGCATTTTTAACACAGATGCCAGGGATTAGCCTTTGAGAACCACTATTACCACATGTGGTCAAATTTACTCCACCAGCTCCAGTGGCCTGAGAATAACCTTGAGAAAAATGTTTTTTTGTTTAGGTTGTGCAGTTCCTTCTAATTAGACACCCTAACATTTATTTAAAAATAAAATAAAACCTTCCAGTAACAGACCACTCACCAATGTATTCTGGGATCACACACCAAATAAGATTAAGGTCAATAAGACATTACTTAGTATTCTGAGGCTATTATTAGGTAACCTGCCTGAAGTTATCATTGATATACAATAACATAGAAAATGCTTAGGGCAAGAGTGGCCAGATTAGTGCTCAGGTTGTAAGAGGTGATGTATGCAGATGCGGAAATACAGAAGTTAAAGGAGGCAGAGGACTTATTAAAACTTGAACCTCAAAATGTACACTGAATCTATTTATCGCCTCTTACACCAAGCAGTCTGCCATAGTGCTGAGCACAGGGGTTTGCTTTTTCAGCCTAACCGAGGTTAATCTTTCCCTCTCCTCTCTTCATGTTATATTCATGACCTGAAAAGTTATTGCAAAAAAGGGAGTTCCAGGCACCGACTCGTCCCTTCTGCTAATGGGAAATCAGGGTATCTGTGAGCAAGAGTTCAAGATTGATTTATTTCCTGAGATTAGGAGCTACTGATCTCAAATGGTGATTGAAAGTCAACCAGCTTAGGTCAACCACTAAGAAAGTACTAGAAGCATAGGCCCATGGGGATCTTACAGGAGACCACCTCCACCAATTATTTCACTGGACTTCTGAGTCTTTATTTTCTATCGTTTAAAGATTTTATATTTTAATGCTACTTTGTGACATTATAAAGCTAAGCTCTCCTATAGTCAGAGGACAACCACCTGCATCTCCCACCAGGAAATGTGTTGCATTCGTTTTTAGAGTTTAATTTAGGTATGAACTTGATTTTAACTAGTTTACCTTGTTAATTCTCAATGAACTTCTATTTCACAAAGTCCACGCTGAGCACCCCAGAATGCACACATTCAATCTTGCTGATTTACACACATATCATTGGTAGACTGCAATTAACACAAACTGTGCACCCACAAAGACATTATCACTCAGCAGAGGTTTCCAAGGTGCCTGTTCAAAAGTCCTAATTCTATTGGCTATATTAATTAACATATGGAATTTTAATTTAACTACTGAAGAGAAATGTCATTCTTGAATTTAGAGAAACTATTATCTAAAGAACAAAGTAATACAGTCCCAAGTAATTCACGCAGAAAAATACAAATTAAAAATAAAAATTTGCATTCATCACTCCTCACACCAATACCACTGCCCTCTCTAAAGGCAAATTCTATTACCATTTTGATGTAAATGTTTCCAGAACATCTGATAGGTGTTTAGATGTATATCTGCACATATGCAAATCTTTTGCTTTCACATAAATGCAAGTATACTAAACACATTTTTTGAAAAAATTTGTTCCTTAAGAATATTCTAATATTTGGGATTATATTTTGTATCTTTCTGAAAATAGAATTATTACTTTACATATACTCGAACTGCATGGGGGTTGGGATGGGCTAAGATGCTGAAAATAGAATTATATGTATGTGTTAGTGTGTTTACAAGCACTCAGGCATACATCAGTCTTTTTACTACTGGAAAGTATATCAGAGTATGGATATGCCTTTGTTTTCTGTTATTAATTATCTGCGTGCATGCATGCCAAGTCACTCTAATTGTGTTCGACTCTTTGCAACCCCATTGACTGTAGCCCACCAGGCTCCTCTGTCCATGGAATTCTCCAGGCAAGAATTTTGGAGTGGGTTGCTATGCTCCTCCAGGGAATCTTTCCAACCCAGGGATCGATCCCATGTCTCCTGTGGCTGCTACATTGCAGGTGGATTCTTTACCGCCGAATCACTGGGGAAACCCATTAATTATCTAACCATTCCCTTATTTTAATTTTCTCTTCAATATTTCTTTATTGCCAATGATGCTATGATGAACACTGTGCTAATGAACAATATATCAGGCGAACACTTTTCCAAAATAGAAAACTAGAAACAGAATCGCTTAGGTGTTTTTTTTTTTTTTTTTTTTTTTTGGATGTATATTGATATTGCCCACCTGCTTTTCAGAACAATTGATCCATTTTATACACCCAGCATCAACATTCTCATGCCAATGTTAGATGTTATTTTTTACTGTTAAAATATGAGAATGAGAATGCACACAAATTTAGAATAAGTTTCATCAGATATTGTACATATCCCTGGAGAAGGCAATGGCAACCCACTCCAGTACTCTTCCCTGGAAAATCCCATGGATGGAGGAGCCTAGTAGGCTGCAGTCCAAGGGGTCACTAAGAGTCGGACAAGACTGAGCGACTTCACTTTCATGCATTGGAGAAGGAAATGGCAACCCACTCCAGTGTTCTTGCCTGGAGAATCCCAGAGGCGGGGGAGCCTAGTGGGCTGTAATTTATGGGGTCCCACAGAGTCGGACACGACTGAAGTGACTTAGCAGCAGCAGCTACATACCTATCTTTCAATGTATCTGACCCTGTGCCTAGAGCACATCTGTTTAAATACTATAGTTTTACTAAAATTGAAATTATTTATTAAAGCTGCTTCTGGCTGTCTCTTTGACCTCAAAAATGCAATCCTCAGACAAGCTGCTCCCAAGCCCAAACCACATCTCAGTCTCAATCCCAATCTTCCTCAACGTGGACACAGTGCCTCTGAGGAAGACTACTGGCCTTCTGTCAACTACATTCTCATCTGTATGGGAATAACAGATGGGGATAACTATTTGTATGGGATGGGGATAACTATTTCTCCCTCGGAGTGCCTTATAGCTGTCTGGTATACAGCTGGTGCCTAATTAATGTGGGTCCCCACACCTCACTCACTTCTGCTTCTCCAACACTCCCCCACTCTCATTAAACTCAGAGTGCCCTGACAGCGTTCCCTTCCTCACAACTCTATGCAATGCCTTAAAATTCAACTGCTTTGTCTGGCACATGCTGGCTCCTCGAAGTAGACTGTCAGTGCTGCCTCATTAGTAAAGAAACTAATCCAAAACTTGGCAAGCAGGAGGGCTCTGCTTCCTCCATCCAAAAGGACCCAAGATGGCAAGTCAGAGGCACAAAATGCCAAAGGCCTGATTGGTCCTGATGTAATCCCCCGCCAAGGTTCCACAGTCCTCAGAGAGGGCGCTGTGCTCGCTGATGACACTGAAAAATTGTGTGAAAAGAAAATCAAAAGGAACTTAGTTCTGCCTAAGCACTTCAGCACAGGCTTGCTGCTGTCTTAGATAAGGAAATGTGCAGAGTTGTGTGAAGACTGCTGGCTGGAGGCCAGCGGACATCACAGACCCTTGGAGGGGTGCCTGGGCCAGGGTCCAGAGCCAGCCTGGGCAAGGAGCAGCCTGGCAGCCATGGAAGGGCAAGCGCTATCACTGTGGGTCCAAGGGACCTTGAAGGTCCATGGTAAGGTTCCCAGATATGATCCCCTGAATTGTAGTCCAAAGTGTGCTCACATGTGTACGTTTTCTCAGGGAGAATTCCATCTCTCTCTGCAGATTCTCCAAGTGGTCCAGGACTCACAGCCAAGAAAGAAAAGAGGAAGTAGAAAAAATAGAATCCAACATCTTTGCAAAAGCAGATGAAGCTGAAAGCCTGTTTTCGCCTGTCAGTCTTTTCTGTTTCATCCTGTATTTTACACTAACTAGCCCTCTTTGGTTGGAAGCTATCAAGATACTTCACCCACTTTCACCAGCCTCCCTTAAAAGATATGTCCCAATCTTATTAGTTTCACAAACCACTACCTCAAAAAACATGAGAAAATAAGAGATCAATTTTATTCAGTTCAGTGGCTCAGTCATGTCTGACTCTCTGCAACCCCATGGACTGCAGCACACCAGGCCTCCCTGTCTATCACCAACTCCTGGAGTTTACTCAAACTAACGTCCATTGAGTTAGTGATGCCATCCAACCATCTCATCCTCTGTTGTCCCCTTCTTCTCCCACCTTCAATCTTTTCCCAGCATCAGGGTCTTTTCAAATGAGTTAGCTCTTCGCATCAGGTGGCCTAAGTATTGGAGTTTCAGCTTCAGCATCAGTCCTTCCAATGAATATTCAGGACTGATTTCCTTTAGGATGGACTGGTTGGATCTCCTTGCAGTCCAAAGGACTCTTAAGAGTCTTCTCGAACACCACAGTTCAAAAGTTCAATTGTATTAGTCTACAGTCTATCCTTCTGCCAAATTAAATATTTTTTTCCTACTTTTCCTTTTTAAAAATTTCTGTATTTGTTGTCACTCACGAGACCTGACAGTGTAAGACCTTGAACCCTTTGTCCTCCAGTCACTTTTCTACTCTCCACTGAAGCCATTCTAGATCAATCTCCATTACTCCATATTGAGGAGCCCAGAGTGAACTAGGGCCCAGAGCCCAAAAATGTCACCTGTCTGCTCCACCTGAAGGTATCCTACCCAGCATTTCAAAGGAATGCCATACTGGTCACAGCCAAACTCCTGATTATCAGAAACTGTATCTACCTTATATTTTTCCTCATGGGATTCATTTCTTTAATGCAAATCACTAGTGGTTTTTCTTCTCACATGGCTAATCTTAATTCTCATCCTTGATTTCATGCTGAACATCCACTAGTATTACACACAGCTATGGATTAACTTTGGAGAAGGAAATGGCAAGCCACTCCAGTATTCTTGCCTGGAGAATCCCATGGACAGAGGAGCCTGGTGGGTACAGTCCATGGAATAGCAAAGAGTCTGACATGACTTAGCAAATGAACCACCACTATGGATTGACTTCTGTCTGCCAGATACAGTCTGCAACTGGGCATCGTGTCATTCATACGTTGGAAGAACAAAATCCCTGACCATTAAGACATTTTCATTTGGTAGACAGGACGGGAGTTTCACAAACCACTACCTCAAAAAAAAAAAAAAAAAAAACATGAGAATATAAGAGAAATACACGGGAATGCCTTGAGGCTTCGAGCAGAGAGAACTAACACAGTTAACTGCAATCAGAAAGGCTTCCTGGCAGAGATGGTACCTCCCAGCCTTGGAAAAGGGCAGGAAACATGGATAGCACCAAGTAGTTATACTGGGCTTATGCTTGCGTTTTATTGTGAAAATGTTCAATGTAGATTGTTGCCATCTCATGAAGCTGCAGGCATGAAAGAGCCTAAGTAACTCACTGGACTTGTTAGATTGTGGCTCATTTTTCTCTATTAGTAATAAATATGGCTTTCATCATTCTCCCTGAATAATCGTTCATTAACACATAGCTAACTAAGGAATGCAGTCTTCCACAGGTGGGGTTTCCTCATATACCAAACACTTGTTCCTTCAAAGGTCGATTATTTTTTTTCATTCCTTTTAGGTTATAAATCTTTCTAAACTTTATAAAACACATCCCCGTATTATCAGTTTTCCCTCAACACATGAACTTATTTCCTTCGCGTCCAAGACCAGCCTTCACATGGGAATCCGGAGCACCCAGCACGGAACAGACGCCCAGCCATCAGCGCATGCGTGGAGGAGAGGGCGAAGCCCGCCCACTACACCCGCAGGAGAAAAGCCTGTGATCGTGGAAGCACTTCCGGTGACCCCAGAGATGGCGTCACGTGCACGCAGGCTGACCACGACATTTTGTAATTACAAAATGGATGGAGGTCTGACACCTGAGTAAGTGGAACGCTGTGGTGGATTCTTAAAGACTGTTCCTCACAAAGTAATGAGTGAATTCACAGGCCTCACATTCCAGTTTAGTACCCACGGATTTGTTAATCTGGAAAAGATTGAATATCCATTCCTGCCAAAACTCGGTGGTAGCCTGCTGATTGTTTGATATATACCAGGTACCATTTTTAGTACTTTTTCTAAGAGTTTAGTTAATCTGCACAACGCCCCACCCTGAGAAAAGTACTATAACTAGATGCCCCATTTTAAAACGAGACCAGACCAGCAAGGCACAGAGAGGGCAGGTAAGTCTCTACAGTAGCACAGCCGTTAGCGAGGAGGCTAGGAGTCTGTGAGCTTAGCCGTCTCCCCTCTTGTTTTGTGTAGCTCAGGAGTTTCCATTTTTAGTTGCCAATAATAATTTTTATTATTATTTTAATCCAGTATTTCAACAAACTTAGCTTTCATGTGCTCAACCCTATCCAAAGATTTTAATTCACTTTCTAAGTAAAGCAGAGTAAACAGTGTTAGTCCACAGGCACTTACGTCTGTTAGCTGTTTCCTAAGAGCCATGCAGTGTCCTAAGGACATTTCCAGGAATCATCAAGGAAATTGATTCCTCATGACATACTCATGGTCTAGTCCACTTTTTCCTGCATTTCAAGAGTCTTAGATCCTAGTTTCTAATTTATTCTCTGACATAAAATGACTGGCTCTTTGCAATTGGTAAAATTTTCCTAAAATACCCAAATCAGTCTGCATAATTTTAAATGGTAAACTCTGGTTTGTGATTAAATTATATATTAAAGATATAGTTGCTTCCTTCACAAATGGAGAAAGACTCCCTTAAACTGTAGCAGGGAAAATCCATTTCACAGAGAATAAGAAACTTAAGCGCATTTTGATAAAAATAAACAACTACTAAGAAAAAGAAAGTAATCCAAACTTCCAGGACACGTTCAGGCATTAGGATGCTCTTGATTGACCTCTAAGGGAGTGCAGAGCGAAGGGGTTAATCTTTAAAAATAAAGTTCTTGATGGGCACTAATGGGAAGATTAAGGGTTGCTGAAAACTGATGTCAAGTCATGATCACCCCAATGAACCAGGAATCTCAGGGCATGGGGTCCTCAGCTGTACCGCCGGACTGGGCCATTTTGCAGACAGACCGGTCAGCACAATTATTACCTTTGAAGCCAGAAACAGAGACACGGTGTGGCCCTCTCACTCGCACTGAATTTTCATCTGCATGCAAACTCGTGCGGGGCACTGACTCTCCAAGTCAGTCCAGAAAAATTCCAAGAAGTCAAGGGAACTGAGCAGAAGGACCAGATGGACTTTTGAAAAAGTCTCCCCTGACATCATCAGATGAAAGGGAACTAGGCCCACTGGAGAAGCAAGCTTCCCAAGTTCATGTAACAAGTACAGTAAGCATGATAAGTGAAGGAGCAGTTTCAAAACACAGTTCTCATCTCCTAACGCAGGCTTCGAGGGACTTCACAAAGGCAGAGCAGGAGAAGAGGTCAGCAAGCACCCCAGAGCTGTATCCGGCCCAGTCCAGCTTCTCCCTCCTTGCTGAGCCAGTGAGGATTCCAGGCCTGAGGAGGCGCAGACAATCACCGAGCATCGCCGTCACCTGGGTCTGTGTGGGCCTCGCTGCCCAGGCGATTGCAGAGCGGCCTCACCTGATCACACACGAGCCCCAGCTCTCCTAACACAGAACCTGCTTGCTGACTCAGAACAATGAGCTCTGTGAGACCCATGTCCTATTTGGCAAGGTGTGTATGCATGCTCATTCCTGTAGGATTCTTTGGGACTCCATGGACTGTAGCCTGCCCGGCTCCTCTGTCCATGGGTTTTCCCCTGGCAAGAATACTGGAGTGGGTTGCCATTTCCTTCTCAGGGGATCTTCCTTCCCAACCCAGGGATTGAACCTGCATCTCCTGCATTGGCAGGCAGATTCTTTACCCCTGAGCCACCTGTGAAGCCCTCTTATTTGGCAACCTCCAGGCTTAAATAAACCTGCGGAGACCCTCCTAGGCTTCCACTGCAGCTTTCTCCAGTTTTTCTCAAAACCCTTCCCCTTGGGCAGTTCATTTCCCCCTGGTCTCCTGAGTGGCCCCTGGAGCTAGGCTTCATTGGGAATGAACAATGCAGCCATCAACATCTTGGGCCAACTACAAACCCAAAATGCGTCTGGTGTGCTGCGAACGTGAAGGTGGCCGAGAGGCCGGAGAAAGAGCAGAATTTCCAGCAGCTGCTACAGAAATAGCACAGCCAATTAAGATGCCAGCTGCACAGAGGCAGCAATACAATCTGGAGCATTAATAACTCTGGACTGTGCATTTTTAGGAAAACAGATTTGCCTTTTACCTGCAGGTTTGGTGATAAAGATTTAGAGCAGGGCCAGCCAACTGGCATCCCATTAAGTCCCTCCCCGCCCTGTGTGTTGTAACCGGATCCTCCCCAACTACACTTGCTTGGCTCTGGCCTCCTGAGTACCTTTTGGTTCACGTGCTTGTACAGCTGGTCTTCTTGAGTTGCGGTCAAAGAGCTTAACCAAAATAGTTCTCAGGAGAAGAATAAGATTTAATAAGGAGAGAAAACTAAAGGAAAAATCGCATCCATGGAAATAGCTACATGGTGTGTGAATACAGACACTATTTCAGTGACTAGGAACAGAGTTCCATAAGTGAACGTCGATACCTCACATTTTACGTGGTTGTGGCTGAATAGATTTCCAGGGCTCTGGCATCCTCTGGCAGGGGAGGAAAACCAACCTTACGTCCAGGACCGAACGTGAGCATGGTGAATGAAGCCCTGTTTCATATCAGAGCCCAAAAGCATTTCCAGTTCAATCCAAGCCCTCATTGGTGAGAGAGTAAACAAAACATTTGTTTGTTCTCAAACTCCTGCCTGCCCGATTTTGTCCATCTCAGTCAATGGCAGCATCAGCCACCAAAGTGGATTTAAGTTGCTGAAAATACAAACCTAGATTTTTCCCTTGATTCTTCCTTTTTCAAAGTCTTCAGTAAGTCCTGGTCATGTTATTCCCAAGAAATGTTTTTAGTTGCCTTACTCTTTTTTTATGTCCACGGGCTTCACGCTGGTCCAGGCTGACATTATCTCTGCCTCTTCCCTAGACAATCACAGGGCTCCTGATACTTCTCAGGATCTTGGGTAGCATTGCCTGATACTGCCACCCGTGTGTGTGTGTGTGTGTGTGTGTGTGTGTGTGTGTGTGTGTGTGTGTGTTCGCGAGTGTGTGTGTTAGTCACTCTGCTGCTGCTGCTGCTAAGTCGCTTCAGTCGTGTCCGACTCTGTGGGACTCCAGAGACAGCAGCCCACCAGGCTCCCCCATCCCTAGGATTCTCCAGGCAAGAACACTGGAGTGGGTTGCCATTTCCTTCTCCAATGCATGAAAGTGGAAAGTGAAAGTGAAGTCACTCAGTCACGTCCAACTCTTTGGAGTCCATGGACTGTAGCCAGCCAGGCTCCTTTGTCCATGGATTTCTCCAGGCAAGAATACTGGAGTGGGTAGCCATTACCTTCTCCAGAGGATCTTCCCCACCCAGGGATCGAACCTGCATCTCCTGCTTTGAAGGCAGATTCCTTACCATCTGAGCCACCAGGGAAGCCCAGTGCCACCCTTGCCCATGCCATCTCCTCACTATCCATTTGCCACACATATCTTACATGTGAGTCAGTTATTCCCCATCATTCCCCATAATCTCCCAGCAGCTTCTCATTATCTTTAGAATAAACCCCAAATTTCCAAGCCTCTAAGCCCTCTGTGCCTGGCAGAGCAGAGCCCCTCAACTGGCCCACCGGGTACCCCGTTGTGGGTCCCCAGTGCTCCAAGCACCTCACCTCTTCCCATGACTGGCTCCCCAGACAAGCCCCCAGGTTAAGTGAGTGCAGACTTTGCATGTGTCTCTCCAGCATGTGCAAAAAGCTGGCATAACCCTGAGGTTCTGGGAGAAGGGGTACAAACTTGGGCATCCAGGGACCACCACAGGGAAAACAAAGACACTCTCAGCACCCAGCTGACTCTGTGGGATCTGGAGAAGGCATGCCATCTCCAAACCCCCATCCCAAGAAGGAACTGCTACTGCTACTGCTGCTAAGTCGCTTCAGTCGTGTCTGACTCTGTGCGACCCCATAGACGGTAGCCCACTAGGCTCCCCCGTCCCTGGGATTCTCCAGGCAAGAACACTGGAGTGGGTTGCCATTTCCTTCTCCAGTGCATGAAAGGGAAAAGTGAAAGTGAAGTCCTTCAGTCATGTCCGACTCTAGCAACCCCATGGACTGCAGCCTACCAGGCTCCTCCATCCATGGGATTTTCTAGGCAAAAGTACTGGAGTGGGGTGCCATTGCCTTCTCCGCAAGAAGGAACAAGAGGTGTTAAATAGGAATCCCCATAGACAAGGTCTGAGCAAGCATCAGAATTCCTAGCCAGGCTGACTGGTGAAGGTACTTCTCTCCTGAAGCCAATCAGTAAGAACAGGAGGGCAGAGTCCAGTAAGTGACAACTACTGTTCTCTTGTGTGAGCTAGTTTCAACATTATAAAAGGCAGGAGGTAAGAGAAAAGAAAGATATTACTGGAAATAGTGGAGTAGTCAAAACCTCCAAAAAATCGATCGTTTCCTCCCTAAAGCAAACACTGGCCAAGTTGTCAATATCAACTCTATTAGAACTCTGGAAATCAACAAAATGCTTGAAAACAATGTATCATGTGAAGATATGTTCCACTTTATTAGTTTATGCAGAAAAGGAACTGTGAACCAAAATCCAGTAAGAGGTTACTTCTTGGCAAAATGGTGCAGTCACTTTGGGAAATAGTTTAGTGATTGCTCAAAATTTACTTACAGAATTATCATATGATCTAGCAATTCTGCTCTAAAGTATAGAACCAAGGGAACTAAAAACACATCTCCCCCACAAACCTGTGCACAGATGTTCATAGGAGCATTATTCACAATAATCCAAAAGTAGAAACGACCCAAAGGTCATGATAAACAGATAAGCCAAAAAAAAAAAAAAAGCATATGCATACAACAGAACAGCATTTGGCCATAAAAAAAGAATGCTGCGACTTGCACAGGCCTTGAAAACATCAAGCTAAGTGAGGTAAGTCAGACAGGAAAGGCCGCATATTACACAGTTTCACTTTGAAATGTCCAGGATAGGCAAATCCATCAAAACAGGAAGTAGACAGGTAACTGTCAGGGCTTGGGTGAGGAGATATAGGGCTGCTAATGAAGATGTTTCCTTTTACGGTGATGAAAATGTTCTGGAATCAGATAATGGTCATCATTGCAAAATACTGTGAATATACTAAAAACCATTATGTTACATACTTTAAGTGGGTGAATTTTATGGTATATGAATTATATCATAATTAAAATAAAAGCTTCAGCTAGTATTAATAAGTATGCTGGCTACTACTTTACGCTTATTTTAAGAAATAAAAACTCACACCCACAATGGAAGATATGAAAGATCAAGACCAGCAAATTGTTCCAAGAAAGATAGAGAAGAATGGGAAGATCAATAAACTTGTAAAACAGTAACAGGGAACATTTTATGAAAAGGGAAATTTTCATTAAGTTTTTCTGGGATGATTGCATAAGTGTGGGCATATATGTAAATATCATTAGCTATACCTCTAGTGTTTATGTGCTTTACTGTACATAAACAATACTTCAATTAGACCAACAAAGAATACGTTTTGCATTAAGATTTAGTACACGTCCATGTACATACACTCATGTACACTCATACACTTGAAAATTGTTTCAAGAAACAAGATTCCTCTTTGTCTTAGGATACATTCCAATCTATTCTAATCTTGTCTATTGACACAGAGCAAACAAGGTAACAGCATTAAACACTTGAATTCATCTGGAAAACACTAGAGTCACTCTCTTTTTCTAATGAATAGGAGTTTAAGCAAAAAATTTAATTATATTTATATACATATATATCATATCCCTATAGATTTTAACAAGTCCTTCTCTCACCTGAATAAATTTTTCATTTCACTTTCAATTTATTGTCTTAGTATCCTTACGTTCCCATAACTCTTCATGAATGATTTTGATTAACAAAAGAAAGTCAAGAAAATTCTTCCACCAACAAATTTTCTGGCGCTTTAAAAAAAAATCCAGTTGTTATCCATCTCATTAGAACTGATTCAAATGTATTCTTTTTAATGGCTGAGTAATACTCCACTGTGTATATGTACCACAGCTTTCTTATCCATTCTTCTGCTGATGGGCATCTAGGTTGCATCCATGTCCTGGATATTATAAACAGTGCTGCGATGAACATTGGGGTACATGTGTCTCTTTCCCTTCTGGTTTCCTCAGTGTGTATGCCCAGCAGTGGGATTGCTGGATCATAAGGCAGTTCTATTTCCAGTTTTTTAAGGAATCTCCACACTGTTCTCCATAGTGGCTGTACTAGTTTGCATTCCCACCAACAGTGCAAGAGAGTTCCCTTCTCTCCACACCCTCTCCAGCATTTATTGCTTGTAGACTTATGGATTGCAGCCATTCTGACTGGCGTGAAATAGTACCTCATAGTGGTTTTGATTTGCATTTCTCTGATAATGAGTGATGTTGAGCATCTTTTCATGTGTTGGTTAGCCATCTGTATGTCTTCTTTGGAGAAATGTCTATTTAGTTCTTTGGCCCATTTTTTGATTGGGTCATTTATTTTTCTGGAGTTGAGCTGTAGGAGTTGCTTGTATATTTTTGAGATTAGTTGTTTGTCAGTTGCTTCATTTGCTATTATTTTCTCCCATTCTGAAGGCTGCCTTTTCACCTTGCTAATAGTTTCCTTTGTTGTGCTTATTATACAGAGTGAAGTAAGCAAGAAAGAAAAACACCAATACAGTATACTAACGTATATATATGGAATTTAGAAAAATGGTAACAATAACCCTGTGTACGAGACAGCAAAAGAGACACTGATGTATAGATCAGTCTTATGGACTCTGTGGGAGAGGGAGAAGGTGGGGAGATTTGGGAAAATAGCATTGAAACATGTATAATATCATGTATGAAACGAGTCGCCAGTCCAGGTTCGATGCACAGTACTGGATGCTTGGGGCTGGTGCACTGGGCCGACCCAGAGGGAGGGGAGGGGAGGGAGGAGGGTGGAGGGTTCAGGATGGAGAACGCGGATATACCTGTGGCGGATTCATTTTGATATTTGGCAAAACTAATACAATATTGTAAAGTTTAAAAATAAAATAAAATTTAAAAAATAAATTAATTAATTAATTAAAAAAAAAAATCCAGTTGTTATCTTTTGAAATAACCACCACGATTTCCAAAAGTTTCTCTTTGGGGGTTATAACCATCAATCATTTTTATCACTAAAGGCAAAGTGATGTTTTTAAGCTCTTTATGCCCAAAGCAAGTCTTTATCATCACCATTGTGGTGATAAGTTAGGATTATAATGAAGATTCACTCAGCGGTGACCCACGGCTGACCCTGGCCCTATTTAGGGTAAAGTGCAGCAACACAGTCCACCCAATTCCGCGAACTGAGACAAACAAGACAGACCACCAGAGTGGGTACAGATACCTCTGCTACAGGCTGGGCTCCTGGGATGAACTGGTTTTCCTGGTTCTGACAGAAGATTGGCTTCCTTCCAATTTCTGACATAGTTTAGCTTGCTGGAATCCCCAAAGACTCATCTCAGTATCCCGCAGCGATCCCTTCCACATCTGAAGAAACCTTCGGACTCACTTAGGACTTCTCTGTACTTCTCCCCCAACTTTTATTCTGAATCTGCGTGTGGAACTCTTTTTAATGCCTGTAAAAAAAACATCATCTTACTGAATTGGTCTCACTGTTCTTGCTTGTGTGTTTTTTATTTAGCATATATTTTACATATACATATATTGGGGATTCTAAATCCTACAATATTTCTCCCTCACAGTATCATATCTCCAAGTATAAGCATCTACTGAGCATATAAGTATAGCAGAGGGGTCCATGAGAAGAAAAATGATGTTGTACCTGGTTCTGACCACCAGAGCCAAGACAGAAGACCTGGAAGTCACTCTCTGAGTCAGCTGTCACTACAGTTCACCTTTATGAGCTGCAAGTTATATGTTTCCTCATCATTGTTCTTGTTCCAGGGACGGATGTCTGTCTTTAGGGGGGACATGAGGCCACATCTACATTTTAAAATAATTTATAATTATTAAATAGTTAAAATATACAAAAAAGTACATTCAATAATTGAATAAAAGTCACAGATGTATTTAACAGAATGATGTCATATTTACTTAGAACTTTTTTAACGTGCTGCTGCTGCTGCTAAGTCACTTCAGTCGTGTCTGACTCTGTGTGACCCAATAGACGGCAAAATACATTAAATGCCGTGACTATCCCCTTTCTTGGATTTCCCTGAATACAATACAGTGATAAATATACATGAACAAGAGTTACATGTATAACAAAGGAGGACCTGCTAGGACAATGCAAAGTTATGTGAGAAATGTTAGCTACAAAAGGCTACATCTTATAGGAACATATAGGATTCTGTATATTATGGATACAGACATGTATGTCTATACCACACACATAAACATGCTATAGAACCACAAGGAAGTTCATGCACATGATAACTGCTAACTGTAGCATTCTTCCCTCTCTTCAATTCTGGAAAGTAAAGACAGACAATGGGATTGTGGAAATCACACGTAAAGACAAATAGTCAACTACATGTCCACCTACGACCTAGCAATTCTACTGGTAGGTATATAGCCTAGAAAACAGTGTCTTTGAACATGAGCCAAAGATATTAACATGAAGTCAAAGTACAGGCACTCAAGAGATACCTGGAGCAATAGGCAAGCTTGAACTTGGAGTACAAAATGAAGCAGGGCAAAGCCTAACAGAGTTCTTCCAAGAGAATGAGCTGGTCATAGCAAACACCCTCTTCCAACAACAAAATGGACATCACTAGATGGTCAATACCAAAATCAGATTGATTAAATTCTTTGCAACAGAAGACATAGGTCTATAAAGTCAGCAAAAACAAGACAGGGTGTTGACTGTGGCTCAGATCATGAACTCCTTATTACAAAATTCAGACTTAAATTGAAGAAAGTAGGGAAAACCACTAGGCCATTAAGGTATGACCTAAATCAAATCCCTTATGATTATACAGTGGAAGTAACAAATAGATTCAAGGGATTAGATCTGATAGACAGAGTGCCTGAAGAACTATGGACAGAGATTTGTAACATTGTACAAGAGGTGGTGATCAAAACCATCCCCAAGAAATGCAAAAAGGCAAAATGGTTGTCTGAGGAGGCCTTACAAACAGCTGAGAAAAGAGAAGCAAAGGCAAAAGAGAAAAGGAAAGATATACACATCTGAATGCAGAGTTCCAAAGAATAGCAAGGATATATAAGAAAGCCTTCCTCAGCCATCAATGCAAATAAATAAGGAAAACAATAGAAAGGGGAAAGACTAGAGATCTCTTCAAGAAAATTAGAGATATTAAGAGAATATTTCATGCAAACATGGGCACAATAAAGACAGAAGCGATATGGACCTAACAGAAGCAGAAGATATTAAGAAGAGGTGGCAAGAATACACAGAAGAACTATATCAAAAAAAAGATCTTCATGACCCAGATAATCACAATGGTGTGATCACTCACCTAGAGACAGACACCCTGGAGTGAGACATCAAGTGAGCCTCAGGAAGCATCACTGCAAAAAAAGCGAGTAGAGGTGATGGAATTCCAGCTGAGCTATTTCAAATCCTAAAGATGATGCTGTTAAAATGCTACACTCAATATGCCAGCAAATTTGGAAAGCTCAGCAGTGGCCACAGGACTGGAAAAGATCAGTTTTCATTCCAATCTCAAAGAAAGGCAATGCCAAAGAATGTTCAAACTATTGCACAGTTGCAGTTATCTCACACACTAGCAAATTAATGCTTAAAATTCTCCAAGATAGGCTTCAACAGTATCAACAGTGAACCAAGAACTTTCAGAAGTTCAAGGTATAGTTAGAAAAGACAGAGGAACCAGATATCAAATTGCCAACATCCGCTGGATCATCGAAAAAGCAAGAGACTTCCAGGAAAATATCTACTTCTGTTTCATTTATTATGCTAAAACATCTGCCTGTGTGGACCACAATAAACTGTGGAAAGTTCTTAAAGAGATGGGAATACCAGACCACCTTACCTGCCTTCTGAAAAATCTGTATGCAGGTCAAGAAGCAACAGTTTCAACCAGACATGGAAAACCGTTCTGGTTCCAAACTAGGAAAGGAGTACATCAAGGCTGTACATTGTCACCCTGCTTAATTAACCTCTAGACAGAGTACATCATGCGAAATGCTGGGCTGGATGAAGCACAAGCTGGAATCAAGATTACCGGGAGAAATATCAATAACCTCAGATATAACGATGACACCAACCATATGGCAGAAAGTGAAGAGGAACTAAAGAGACTCTTGATGAAAGTGAAAGACAGAGTGAAAAGCTGACTTAAAACTCAACTTTCAGAAAACTAAGATTATGGCATACAGTCCCATCAATTCATGGCAAATAGATGGGGAAACAATGGAAACAGTGACAGACTTTATTTTCTTGGGCTCCAAAATCACTGCAGATAGTGACTGCAACCATGAAATTAAAAGATGCTTGTTCCTTGGAAGAAAAGCTATGGCCAACCTAGACAGCATATTAAAAAGCAGAGACATTACTTTGCTGACAAAGGTCTGTATAGTCAAAGGTATGGTTTTTCCAATAGTCATGTATAGATGTGAGAGTTGGACTATAAAAAAAGGACTATAGTTGGACTATAAAGAGCACTGAAGAATTGATCCTTTTGAACTGTAGAGTTGGAGAAGGCTCTTGAGAGTCCCTTGGACTTCAAGGAGATCAAACCAGCCAATCATAAAGGAAATCAGTCCTGAATATTCATTGGAAGGTGAATACTTTGGCCAATACTTTGGCCACCTGATGGGAAGAATTGACTCATTTGAAAAGACCCTGATACTGGGAAAGATTAAAGGCGGGAGGAGAAGGGGACAACAGAGTATGACAGGGGATGACAGAAGATGAAATGGTTGGATGGCATCACCGACTCAATTGACATGAGTTTGAGTAAGCTCTGGTAGATGAAGCCTGGCGTGCTGCAGTCCATGGGGTTGCAAAGAGTCAGACATGACTGAGTGGCTGATCTGAAGTGAATTTGAACATGAAAGATAGGTGTGTGTCCAGCCACTGGACAAAGTCTATATAATCCCACCCACATGAAGTTCAGAGTTGGCCAAACTATTTTCTAGTAAGAAATATAAGGAAAGAAATAAGAAAAGTGATTAACAAGATAGCCCAATAGTGAATGGGAGGAGGCATCAGGAAACCTTAGGGTGATGAAAATGATCCCTATCTTGGTCTGGATACTGCTTAAGTGTGTGTAAGTTCATAGAGTTATACCCTTAATATTTGTATGTATTTTGTATTTAAATTGCATCTCTATATTGGGGATTCCCAGCTGGCTCAGTGGGCAAGAATTTGCCTGCAATACAGGAGACTTAAAAGATGAGGGTTCGATCCTTGGATTGGGAAGATCTCCTGGAGAAGGGAATGACAACCTACCCCAGTGTTCTTGCCTGGAGAATTCCTTGGACAGAGGAGCCTGGTAGGATGTAGTCCATGGGGTCACAAAGTCAAATACGACTGAGCAACTGACCATGCATGCATTCTAAAATAAGAAACAAAGCACTTCCTTCATTATCATATTTCTGAGACTTTCCATTCTTTTTGCCTTTCCACACTCTGGACTCAGGTTTGAATACTTCTGAAGTCTTAATTAACAAACAGTGCCTATCCTGGAAAAGGGTTCCTGGGAATTACTGGGGTCTTTCTTCTGTTGTTACCATTTCCTTTATTAGAGAGTTGTTTTTTTTTTTTTTTTCTTTTTTTTTCTTTCACCATTCTGCTCAATGTTTCCGTAACCTCTGATTGCTATATTTTCAGTTTTAAGACCTTTGGCTTAGATATGCATTTCTCCAAATAACCTGTTCTTTCCCATAATCCTAAACTTATACTTAGTGTTTCAAGATCCTGAACCATGCATCAGAAAGTAAAATCTTAACTCCTTTTGTTTCCCAGAATTTGGATGGGAAGGAGTTGGAAAAACTGCACTTTTAGACACCAGACAGAGGTGTGCATGAGTGCGTGCTCAGTCATTAAATCATACCCAACTCTTGCAACCCCATGGACTGTAGCCCACCAGGCTCTTCTGTCATGGGATTCTCCAGGCAAGAATACTGGAGTGGGTTGCCATTTCCCTCTCCAGGGGATCTTCCCAAGCCAGGGATTGAATCTGAGTCTCCTGCTTGGCAAGTGAATTCTTTACCACTGAACCACCTGGGAAGCCAAACCCAAAAGATGAGAAACTGGAGGTGGTTACACAAACGACCCAGAATAAAATACCCTGGAATAAACACAAACTAACCTCTTCTATGCAAATATACTCTATCAGCTTGGAAAACAGGCACTTCTGTTGGACACGCATAGAATGTTTCATTAACATCTCTATCACTGGGATCCCGAGCACACCAGCATCAGTGGCCTAAAAATTAAAAAAAAAAAAAAAAATCTTACGATGCTTATCTGAAATCCTCATCTTTCAAGATTTCATGTATATATGTAAACCAAAATAACTTACAGAGAGCTTTCTCAATCTGACTGAAAAATAAATAAAAAAGCATTATTTCCAAGTCCTTGGAAACCGGCTCAAGGCCGACACCTCTCACTGTGCCTAATGTTATAAAAATCTATAAGCCATTAACTCTAGCCACATTAAATATATAAAAATCAATTCCAATGCCCTGTACTTCATTCAAAGTCCCAATGCACAATGGGAAATATATAAGAAAATGCTGCTTGCTCCCCGATGTTCTTCAGATGTTTCTCTGATTTATCCTGGAAAGTCAGTCAGTTGTGCCCACCTGTACAACGAACATTAGGAAGCAGTCAGCTAGTCTTATGGTCTTTGGGAAGTTCATGGTCAGACTCTGTTCAGAGGCCAGGCCCAGCTCTCAGGCGGTCAAGCCAGGCCTCCGTGGTACTAGAGCCACAGCCTCTGGGGGAAATCACCTGTTACCATGGTCTAACACCAGACTTTGACTCACTGTA
This sequence comes from Bos indicus, assembly GCF_029378745.1. Taxonomy (NCBI): domain Eukaryota; kingdom Metazoa; phylum Chordata; class Mammalia; order Artiodactyla; family Bovidae; genus Bos; species Bos indicus. Next base: position 4,998,300 of record NC_091786.1, read on the forward strand.
CAGGACTCACTTCCTTCCTTCACTATGAAAATACAGGGAGTTTTACTTTCTGGGGAAGTTCCAATTAACCCAGGGATTACAGCTATATGGTTGACAGCAACTTTATCCTCTCCCCTTTCAATATGCATGTGTTTATAGATAGAAGATGCAGATGACACCACCTTTATGGCAGAAAGTGAATAAGAACTAAAGAGCCTCTTGATGAAAGTGAAAGAGGACAGTGAAAGAGTTGGCTTAAAACTCAACATTCAGAAAACTAAGATCATGGCATCCAGTCCCATCACTTCATGGCAAATAGATGGGGAAATAGTGGAAACAGTGGCAGACTTTATTTTTCTGGACTCCAAAATCAGTGCGGATGGTGATTGCAGCCATGAAATTAAAAGACGCTTACTCCTTGGAAGGAAAGTTATGACCAACCTAGATAGCATATTGAAAAGCAGAGACATTACTTTGGCAACAAAGGTCCGTGTAGTCAAGGCTATGGTTTTTCGGTGGTCACATATGGATGTGAGAGTTGGACTGTGAAGAAAGCTGAGCATCGAAGAATTGATGCTTTTGAGCTGTGGTGTTGGAGAAGACTCTTGAGAGTCCCTTGGACTGCAAGGAGATCCAACCTAAAGCAGATCAGTCCTGGGTGTTCACTGGAAGGACTGATGTTGAAGCTGAAACTCCAATACTTTGGCCACCCGATGTGAAGAGCTGACTCATTTGAAAAGACCCTGATGTTGGGAAAGATCGAGGGCAGGAGAAGAAGGGGACAACAGGGCATGAAATGGTTGGATGGCATCACCAACATAATGGACGTGGGTTTGGGTAGACTCCGGCAGTTGGTGATGGACAGGGAGGCCTGGCGTGCTGCAGTTAATTGGGTCACAAAGAGTTGGACCCGACTGAGCAACTGAAGTGAACTGAACTGAACTGATAGCTAGCAGATTTTTAAAATGTAGTTGATTTACAATATTGTGTTAGTATCAGGTGTACAGCGAAATGACTCAGTTATCTTTTTTAAATTGTATTCCATTATAGGCTATTCTAAGATATTGAGTATAATTCCCAGTGCTAAACAGTAAATCCTGGTTGCTTATCTATTTTCTGTATAGTTGTTTGTATCTGTTAATCCCAATTCCTAATTTGTCCCTCTCTCCCTCCCTCTCCTTTTTGGTAACTACAAGTTTGTTTTCTATGTCTGTGAGTCTGTTTCTATTTTATATATAGATTCATTTGTGTCATTTTTAGATTTCACATATAAGTAATAACGATATCATATTTGTCTTTGTCTGACTCACTTCACTAAGGATAATATTCTCTAGATCCATCCATGTTGCTGCAAATGGCAATACTTCCTTCTTTTTATGGCTGAATAGTATTCCACTGTGTATGGATGTGCATGCATATATACACACACATACTCACACCACCCCTTCTTTATCCATTCATTTGTCGATGGACATTTAGGTTGTTTCTGTCTCATGGCTATTATAAATAGTGTTGCAGTGAACACTGAGATGCATGTATCTTTTCAAATTATAGTTTTCAAAGTTTCCAGATATATACTCAGGAGTGGGATCACTGGGTCTTACAGCAGCTCTATTTTTAGTTTTTTAAATACCTCCATGTTGCTTTCCACAGAGGCTGCACCAATTTACATTTCCGCCAATAATGTATGAGGCTTTCCTCTGTCTCCACACCATCTCTAGCTTTAACTATTTGCAGACATTTTATTAGGCTTCCCTGATAGCTCAGATGGTAATGTGGGAGAGGGAGACCCAGGTTTGATCTCTGGATCGGGAAGATCTCCTGGAGAAGGGAATGGTAACCCACTACAGTATTCTTGCCTAGAGAATCCCATGGGCAGAGGAGCCAGGTGGGTAGTCCACGGGGTAGCAAATGTAGTGTTGTTTTTTTTTTTAATTTATTTATTTTAATTGGAGATGAATTACTTTACAATATTGTAGTGGTTTTTGCCATACATTGACATGAATCAGCCAGGGGTGTACGTGTGTTCCATTCTCTAATAATCAGCGATGGGCTTTCCCCATGGCTCAGTGTCGAAGAACTGCCTGCAGTACAGGAGATGCAGGAGATGTGGGTTCAATCCCTGGAGGAGGGCATGGAAACCCACTCCAGTATTCTTGCCTGGGAAATTCCATGGACAGAGGAGCCTTGAGGGCTACAGTCCATAGGATCACAAAGAGTCAGACATGACTGAAGCAATTGAGCACAAGCACAAATAATTTGCAATACTGAGCATTTTTTTCATCTGTTTATTGGCCATCTGTATGTCTTCTTTGGAGAAATGTCTGTTTAGGTCTTCTGTATTGTTCTAATAAAGGGGCACAGAAAGGTTAATGAAAAATTATGAATGAACTTTAAAATTTTCAGCCTAAATCACAGATAAAGAAGAGAAGTTTATTATATCTAGTACCATCAACCAAAAAAGGATTTGCTAATTATAGTATTTAGAGAAGTACTGAGAAATCAGAGAATAAGCAGTTATAAAAATACATTAAAGCCAAAGTCTATTCAACAGCTCTCCTTGAAGGCAAACTCATAGGATCAAATCAAAGCCAAACATACGAGCACCTGGGTGAGGTTCAGCATCCTAGTCCAGCATACCCCAAGCCCCATGCAGCTCAAATGTGTATAAAGTAGAAATGCTTGAGGCTCTAGGTACTGTCAAGATTCGTATTGTTTGGAGTGTAAATAGTTCTTAAAGATTTACTGAGCAAGGCCTTGCCCACCAGAACAACCCAGTTTTCTCCACAGCTAGTCGTTCCCATCAGGAAGCTTCCACAAGCCCTTTACCCTCATCCATCAGAAGGCAGACTGACTGAAAACCATAATCATAGAAAACTAACCAAACCGATCACATGGATTACAGGCTTGTCTGACTCAATGAAACCATGAGCCAAGCTGTGTAGGGCCACCCAAGATGGAGGGGCATGGTGGAGAGTTCTGACAAAACATGGTCCACTGGAGAAGGGAATGGTGAACCACTTCAGCATCCTTGCCTTGAGAACCCCATGAACAGTATAAAAAGGCAAAAGTGTATGACACTGAACGATGAACTCCCCAGGTTGGTAGTGCCCAATATGCTATTAGAGAATAGAGAAATAGCTCCAGAAGGAATGAAGAGGTTGAGCCAAAGCAGAAACAATGTCCAGCTGTGAATGTGTCTGGTGATGGAAGTAAAGTCCGATGCTGTAAAGAAAAATATTGCACAGGAACCTGGAATGTTAGGTGCAAGAATCAAGGTAAATTGGAAGTGGTCAAACAGGAAATGGCAAGAGTGTACATCAACATTTTAGGAATCAGTGAACTAAAATTTACTGGAATGGGTGAATTTAATTCAGATGACCATTATATCTACTACTGTGGGTAAGAATATCTTAGAAGAAATGGAGTAGCCATCATAGTCAGCAAAAGAGTCTGAAATGCAGTACTTGGATGCAATCTCAAAAATGACAGGATGATCTCTGTTCATTTCCAAGGCAAACCATTCAATATCACAGTAATCCAAGTCTATGTGCCAACCACTAATGCTGAAGAAGCTGAACAGTTCTATGAAGACCTAAAAGAGGCCCTAGAACTAACATCCAAAAAGATGTCCTTTTGATCATAGGGGACTGGAATGCAAAAGTAGAAAGTCAAGAGATACCTGAGTAACAGTCAAGTATGGCCTTGGAGTACAGAATGAAGCAGGGAAAAGGCTAACAGAGTTTTGCTAAGAGAACACACTGGTCATAGCAAACACTCTCAATAACAGAAGAGACGATTCTATGCATGGACATCTCCACATGGCCAATACCAAAATCAGATTGATTACACTCTTTGCAGCCAAAGATGGAGAAGCTCTATACAGTTAGCAAAAACAAGACCTGGATCTGACTATGGCTCAGATCATGAAATCTTTATTGCAAAATTCAGACACAAATTGAAGAAAGTAGGGAAAACCACTAGGCCATTCGGGTACGACCTAAATCAAATCCTTTACGATTATACAATGGAAGTGACAAACAGATTCAAGGGATTAGATGTGATAGACAGAGTGCCTGAAGAACTATGGACAGAGGTTCATGACACTGTACAGGAAGCTGTAATCAAAGACATCCCTAAGGGGGGGAAAAATGCAAAAAGGCAAAATGATTGTCTGACAAGGCCTTACAAATAGCTGAGAAAAGAAAAGCAAAAGGCAAAGGAGAAAAGGAAAGATATACCCATGTGAATGCATAGTTTCAAAGAATAGCAAAAAGAGATAAGAAAACCTTCTAAAGTGAACAATTTAAAGAAATAAGGAAAACAATAGAAAGGGGAAAGACTAGGGATCTCTTCAAGAAAATTAAGAGATATCAAGGGAATAGTTCATGAAAATAAATGGGAAAAATAAAGGACAGAACTGATATGGACCTAACAGAAGCAGAAGATATTAAGAAGCGGGTGCAAGAATACACAGATCTTACTGACCCAGATAACCACGATGGTGTGAACACTCACCTAGAATCAGACATCCTGAAGTGTGAAGTCAAGTGGGCCTTAGGAATAATAACTATGAACAAAGCTAGTGGAGGTGATGAAGTCCAGCTGAGCTATTTCAAATCCTAAGAGATGATGCTGTTAAAATGCTGCATTCAATATGCCAGCAAATTTGGAAAACTCAGCAGTGGCCACAGGACTGGAAAAACTCCTTTTCATTTCAATGCCAAAGAAGGGCAATACCAAAGAATGCTCAAACTACTGCACAATTGCACTCATTTTACATGCTAGCAAAGTAATGCTCAAAATCCATCAGGCTAGGTTTCAAGAGTATGTGAACAAAAAACTTCCAGATACACAAGCTGGATTTAGAAAAAGCAGAGGAACCAGAGATCACAATGCCAACATCTGTTGCATCATAAAAAAAAAAAAAAAAAAGCTAGAGAATTCCAGAAAACTTCTGCTTTGTTGACTATGCTAAATAAAGCCTTTGACTGTGTGGATCACAGCCAACTGTGGACAGTTCTTAGAGAGATAGGAATACCAGACCATTGTACCTGCCTCTTGAGAAATCTGTATGCCAGTCAAGAAGCAACAATTAGAATCAGACAAGAAACACAGACTGGTTCAAAATTGGGAAAGGAGTATGTCAAGGCTGTATATTGTCAGCTCTCTTTATTTAACTTATATGCCAGTTCAGTTCACTTCAGTACAGTTCAGTTGCTCAGTCGTGTCCAACTCTGCAACCCCATGGACTGCAGTACACCAGGCCTCCCTGTCCATTACCAACTCCCAGAGATTACTCAAAATCATGTCCATTGAATCGGTGATACCATCCAACCATCTCATCCTGTTGTCCCCTTCTCTTCCCGCCTTCAATCTTTCCCAGCATCAGGGTCTTTTCAAATGAGTCAGCTCTTCGCATCAGGTAGCCAAAGTATTGGAGTTTCAGCTTCAACATCAGTCCTTCCAGTGTACATTCAGGACTATTACCTTTAGGATGGACTGGTTGGATCCCCTTGCAGTCCAAGGGACTAAGACTCTTCTCCAACACCACAGTTCAAAGCCATCAATTCTTTGGCTCTCAGCTTTCTTTACAGTCCAACTCTCATATCCATACATGTCCACTGGAAAAACCATAGCCTTGACTAGATGGACCTTTGTTGGCAAAGTAATGTCTCTGCTTTTTATATGCTGTCTAGGTTGGTCATAACTTTTCTTCCAATGAGCAAGTGTCTTTTAATTTCATGGCTGCACCCACCACATGCAGTGATTTTGGAGCCCCCCAAAAATAGTCTGCACTATTTCTATTCTTTCCCCATCTATTTCCCATGAAGTGATGGGATTGGATGCCATAATCTTAGTTTTCTGAATGTTGAGTTTTAAGCCAACTTTTTCACTCTCCTCTTTCACTTTCATCAAGAGGCTCTTTAGTACTTCTTCACTTTCTGCCATAAGGGTGGTATCATAGTTATATCTGAGGTTATTGATATTTCTCCCGGCAATCTTGATTCCAGCTTGTGCGTCCTCCAGCCCAGCATTTCTCATGATGTACTCTGCATATAAGTTAAATAGGCAGGGTGACAATATAGAGCCTTGAAATACTCTTTTCCTGATTTGGAACCAGTCTGTTGTTCCATGCCCAGTTCTACCTGTTGCTTCCTGACTTGCATACAGATTTCTCAGGAGGCAGATCAGGTGGTCTGGTATTCCCATCTCTTTAAGAATTATCCAGAGTACATCACTGAACTGCTGGGCTGAATGAAGCACAAGCTGGAATCAAGATTTCTAGGAGAAATATCAATAACCTCAGATATGTAGATAACACCACCCTTACGACAGAAAATGAAGACAAACTAAAGAAACTCTTGATGAAGGTAAAAGGGGAAAGTGAAAAAGCTGACTTAAAACTAAACATTAAGAAAATTAAGATTTGGGCATTCAGTCCCATCACTTCATGTCAAATAGATGGGGAAACAATGAAAACAATGATAGACATTATATTCTCCAAAATCACTGCAGATGGTGACTGCAGCCATGAAATTAAAAGACACTTGCTTCTTGAAAGGAAAGCTAAGACAAACGTAGACAGCATATTAAAAAGTAGAGACATTACTTCTCCAACAAAGGTGCATGGAATCAAAGCTATGGTTTTTCCAGTAGTCATGTATGGATGTGAGAGTTGAACCATAAAGAAGGCTGAGTGCCAAAGAATTGATGTTTTTGAACTGTGGTTTTGGAGAAGACTCTTGAGAGTCCCTTGGACTGCAAGGAGATCAAACCAGTCAGTCTTAAAGGAAATCAATCCTGAATATTAATTTGAAGGACTGATGCTGAAGCTGAAGCTCCAATTCTTTGGCCACCTCAATGCAAAGAACCAACTAATTAGAAAAGATCCTGATAGGAGGAAAGATTGAAGGAGGAGGAGGAGAAGGGGATGATAGAGGATGAGATGGTTGGATGGCATCACCAACTCAATGGACATGAGTTTCAGCAAGCTCCAGGAGATGGTGAAGGACAGGGAAGCCTGGCAAGCTGCAGTCCATGGGTTGCAAAGAGTCGGACATGACTGAACTACTGAACAATAGTCCATGTTGACATTGAAGAATCAGCACTCAGGTACTTATCTGAGAAAGTACCACCCACTCATTTTCACTAACCATAGATTTCCCCTTGGTTCCTCACGTTGACATCAGTTTCGGTTTTGCTAATTACACCTCCAGCCTTGCTGCCTCAGATGTGGAATATAGCTCTCCAGCTTTTGGCATGCAATTTCTTAAAGGAAAATGTTTTTTTCCTGTTAGAAGCTAAGTTACTCATTAAGGGATCTCTACCTCAATAGCACTGTGATTTAACCAACTGGGCAGACTGCCTTGACCTTATATACCTAGACTGCATACAAAAAGGAAAGAAATTGCTGGAATTCCTTTGCTGTCCTAAATTGCTTTTGGTCTGGATTTACTTAAACTACTCAAGAGTCGGGTTCCCATCCAATATTTAAAACACTCAGGAAAGAGACACTCAGATGTTAAAAGTGTCAGAGAGCTTCCGAATACACAGGACCGAAGGGACCCAAAGTCCAGGGAAGGAAGAAATGTTAGAAAGTCAGCTGAACACCTGCAGACACCTTTCCCTGGGGGCATTTGCCAAGCCACTGAGAAATAAGTTTGGTTTAGGCAGAAGCCACAGCTGGGGGCAGAAAAAATGGTAGAGAGTTTGGTGTCCATAAGGGGCTGGAATATCAAAACTAGAGGCTTGTGTGTATCAATACAGTTAGTCTCAAGATGTTTGCCAGTTTCTGAAGCAATGCAAAGCAGGAGGCTAAGGAATTAGCTTTAAAAAAATCTGTGAAGTAGTAGAAAAAAAGTACCCAAAGTCTCTGTCTTAAGGAGACAAAGACCCACCAGGCTCTCAATAAAGATGTCGTCAAATGAGGTAATGAGCCAAGAAAAAGGATTCAGGAAACGAGAGCAAGAATACACCCTACAGGGAGAGAGGTGATGGGAAGCTTGAGCCCAGGGTGAGGGTGGTGTGGTGTGCTAGAGGGCACGTGGACCAGCAGAAACAGGAAATCTCTAGAAAGATGTTTCCTGGAGGAAAATGTTAAAATATTTCATACACTGGAGTAGTTGGAAAATATTCTGGACAGACATTTGGCAGATATGTTGAACCACTCCAAAAAAAAAAAAAATATATATATATATATGTATATTATTGATGGGAACATAAAAATCCTGTACCAAAATTGAGGCAAATATTTCCTTGAGGAAAAATTAAAAGTGAGCATGAGCTCACTACTTCATTTGACCAGGAACATTAATAAAAGTTTGGCTATTGCTTCCAAAAATGCAATGCAGGCATATTAAAAGCATGTAAAGAGAAAAATTGTGATGGAAGGGGCTGTGTAATGAGCTAAATCTTTACCCGTCAGAGAAGGAAACCAATAAATAATATCTAAAATGGAAATCTGTGAAAGCAATAAAGCACAGTATTTAGCAATAAAGCACAGTATTTAGCAATAAAGATCTAACAAATACAGGAACAAAAATAATTGAAATATATTGTCTAGTTGGGGCTAAGGGATGGAAAGTGAATGACTGCAGGTTTTACAGTAAGGCTTTTAACACTCTTGACTTTTAAACTATATCAATGTACAAGCTAAACTTTAAAAATAAGAATTAGCATACCTTACATGTCATGAAATAATTGTATAAATATTTCCATTGAAAATTAACAAAATAAATTTTCATTCCCAAGAAGTCAACTTTTTTTTATGTAAAACTTTGAGTTGCATAGAAGAGCTAAAAGGGGTTTCTAATATATGTTGTGCAGAATATGTGCATTAATACAGCATCTGAGAACTGAGAAAGTTCTATCTCTTGGCTCTCAGTTCTAACAATTGTACACCTTGGGGTTTCTGGAAAATAATTGCTTGCAAAACCAACAAACCATCCAAGACACAAATTATGCTTAACAAAGCTCAGCTTTCTAAATTGTACCATATAATCACCATGTTTGAAGTTTTCAATGTAATGATACAATTATCTTTCTGTGAATTTTTGTACATTTTTCCAACAAATATATATTGACACTCTGCTAATTGCCATGCACTCACCAACTACTTAGAGTACAAAGATAAAGCTGAAAAATAAGTCTGCTGTCAGGAAGTCCATAGGAACTCACACAATCTCTCATCATTGCCATTATATCAAAGAACAAAGATTCTAAATCTCCATTTTCTGGATTACCTCAAAATTTAACCCTGAACCAAGTCAATATTGAGATAGATGTTCTTAACAGAAAACCTCTTCAGGGATTTTTGTGTGGTGGTTCTAATAGTGTCAATATAATTCCCAAATAATTCTAACCACCATTTAGAATTCCAAAAGAGACTAGAGAATTCACCTGCCAATGCAGGAGACACAGGAGACTCGGGTTCATTCCCTGGGTCAGGAAGATCCCCTGAAGGAGGAAACAGCAACCCACTTCTGTATTCTTGCCTGAGAAATCGCATGGACAGAGGCTCCTGGCACGCTACAGCCAATGGAGTCATGAAGAGCTGGACACAAGTGAGCACCGAGCACAGGGAGACTAGGACTTTAGGATCAGGGAATAAATATCCACTTCAACAATTTCTTGCTTATTGTATTTACCACAACAATTCACGTACATGCAACTATGAAGAAATAAGACTATTTTCTTTACGCCACACGTGAAAGTCAGTGGAATACATGTATTTAAAATCGTGTCTTATTTTAAAGGGCTTCCCTGGTGGCTCAGATGGTAAAGAATCCACCTGCAATGCAGGAGATGTAGGTTCGATCCTTGGGTCAGGAAGATCCCCTGGAGAAGCTAATGCCTACCCACTCCAATATTCTTGCCTGGGAAATGCCCTTTACTCATTTTGATATAGGAATAAAAAGCTGTAAACTCATTTCATCTAATTCAATATAGTTCTGACTTTCTATGCTTTTCTGTATAAAGATAAAACACTAGTCGCCATTCACTTCGATACATGGATTACTAAGGAAAGGGAAAAAATGGGTCAATAATATTTCATTTGAGGCAATCTCTCTCTCTTTCTCCTTTGGGAAAACAAACCTCAATCTCATATTCAATATTAGCTTGCACTTTTAACTTAGACAGAGAAACAACCAATTAAATCTTCCCTTAATACTAACAAGAGTTTATAGAAACAACACAGAGTGATGCCCCCAAGGAAATCTGTAATGAACACAAATCAATCTGTATCAGGACCTATTGACTTGGTTTTTAGACACTTAGGATCACAGAATGGTGAGTCTCTTCAGTAAAAGGAGTCAGTTTGACCAGAAAGAGCATCATTTTTTTCATTATCAGTTTACAATTTATTTCTTTTAAAAGACACTATTGCAAAGTAGTACTGGAATTTGACAGCCTGAGTTTGATTCGTGATTTTGCTATACTGTCAATGGAAGTAGGTCACTTAACCTCTCTAAGCTTTAATTTTAAAGGGATAATAATAACCAGTCTTTGATCTATGCTGAAAATCATATGTAATATATACAGCAAATAATAATTGTAAATGACCAGTAATTATGTAATTAGCATAATTATAATATGAAAAAATACAATATATTGTCATAAAATGTTCCTACAACATTTTAAATCCCCAAATCTGTAGTTACATTTTCTTTACATTTGTAACATTGTGTTTTCTCTTTTTGGGACAAACTTGGAAAAAAGATATTTATTTTGTTGTTCTTTTCCAGATAATACATAAAAATCATAAAAACAAAAGTAAGCATATAGAGGTAAGTAAATATCAATTAATGTCTAATATATTCTTCTTGCACCCTAATAAATTACTTTGAGCATTCCCTTTTTAGTAATTATTAGATGGATAGATAAAATTGTAATATTTCTCTGGGTTCTCCATTTAAAGCAAAAGAGCCCAAAAGGCTGAAAATATTTACAATCACTTGTATTGTAAGTGATTGTAAACATTTACAACTGCACCTTGGAAAAAAACAGGTTGCCAGTCCTCATTATGTCTTAACAAATAACAGCAGTTCACAACTACAAAATATATGGATGATTCCTCTAATAAATTGGTGAGCAAAAACATCAGGGACACACTGAGCTGTTGGTTTATGTAAAGTTGTAATATATATAAAGCTCATCTATGTTGCTGGAATTTGGGGTAAAAATCGCCTGAGTGGCAGGACGGTGACCAGAAGGTGGAGTCAGACAGTGCACTCGCAATCTTCCAATTCTTGATCTGAACTCTGGTCAAATGACACATTTATTATTTGTTCACTTACATGTCTATGTTTTTGTCAATAAAAAGCATTTGTTTTATATATTAAAATAAATTATTATAATGTATTTATATATTTTAAAAATTTATGAAGTATGGTCATGTGGTACAGTATTGTTCAGTTCAGTTCAGTCGCTCAGTCATGTCCGACTCTTTGCAACCCCATGAATCGCAGCACACCAGGCCTCCCTGTCCATCACCAACTCCTGGAGTTCACTGAGACTCACGTCCATCAAGTCAGTGATGCCATCCAGCCATCTCATCCTCTGTCGTCCCCTTCTCCTCCTGCCCCCAATCCCTCCCAGCATCAGAGTCTTTTCCTATGAGTCAACTCTTGGCATGAGGTGGCCAAAGTACTGGAGTTTCAGCTTTAGCATCATTCCTTCCAAAGAAATCCTAGGGCTGATCTCCTTTAGAATGGACTGGTTGGATCTCCTTGCAGTCCAAGGGACTCTCAAGAGTCTTCTCTAACACCACTGTTCAAAAGCATCAGTTCTTCGGGACTCAGCTTTCTTCACAGTCCAACTCTCCCATCCATACATGACCACAGGAAAAACCACAGCCTTGACTAGACGGACCTTTGTTGGCAAAGTAATATCTCTGCTTTTCAATATGCTGTCTAGGTTGGTCATAACTTTCCTTCCAAGGAGTAAGCGTCTTTTAATTTCATGGCTGTAGTCACCATCTGCAGTGATTTTGGAGCCCCAAAAAATAAAGTCTGACACTGTTTCCACTGTTTCCCCATCTATTTCCCATGAAGTGATCTTCATTTTCTGAATGTTGAGCTTTAAACCAAGTTTTTCACTCTCCACTTTCACTTTCATCAAGAGGCTCTTTAGTTCCTCTTCACTTTCTGCCATAAGGGTGGTGTCATCTGCATATCTGAGGTTATTGATATTTCTCCCGGCAATCTTGATTCCAGCTTGTGCTTCTTCCAGCCCAGTGTTTCTCATGATGTACTCTGCATATACGTTAAATAAGCAGGGTGACAATATACAGCCTTGACGTACTCCTTTTCCTATTTGGAACCAGTTTGTTGTTCCATGTCCAGTTCTAACTGTTGCTTCCTGACCTGCATATAGTATTGTTACCATGAGATAAACTGGTATCACCATAAGCAAAATAGGAACATAACCCTGGGACGTAAAAGCTGGACCGTAACATAAAGCATCACTGACAAGTCGGACATGACTTAGCAATTGAATAACATCAACAACATAAACACATTAATTTCCAATCTTTTTTTCCTTACAGCTAAAGAAAATAAAGCCAACAGAAGTCATTCGATTTGGTCAAATTACTATACTTTGTTGTTGTGTTGCAGTCCCTCAGTCGTGTCCCACTCTCTGTGACCCCAGGGACTGCAGCCCACCCAGCTACTCTGTCCATGAGATTTGCCAGGCAAGAATACTGCAGTAGGTTGCCATTTCCTCTTCCAGGGGATCTTCTCAACCCAGGGATCAAACCCACATTTCCTGCATTGGCAGGAGGATTTTTTCACCTCTGAACCACCTGGAAAGCCCTACTTACTTTATATAAGAGGACAAATGAGATCCAGTTTTCTGGCTTAAAAATCCAGTACTTTTCCAACCACACAACATGCCTTAGTACTCTTCTCCTCATCAAAACAAAAGAAAGTAAAATAGCCAAAAAATGCAAGTCTTATAACTTAATACCAGTGATCATCTTCATGAAATTACTCTATCATAATTTACTATTTAAAGTGGCAAATATTTCAATCATTTGTATGTTCAATATGTCTTTTCAAAGAGAAGAAAAAAACAAATATCAAAATGTGATGATTAAAAAGTTTGTCCACAAGAAGTTTGAAAACAGAATTTATGGCCTCTCCAAGCCATGTGATCATTCCTATCACCGCACTATGATAAACACAAAAATTCATTTTTTAAATTTTTAAACATTTAATAATAAGATACTTCAACCGTCCAGAAAATATGCAAAATAATAGACACCAATCTTAGGGTCTTAGAATCTTAGATCTAGTTATTAACATTTGATCTATATGATTGATATCTTTATTAGGTTTTAACTTAAAGAAGTGTAGCTGGAGCCAATCACTGCCATATACCTAGCTCCCTGCATTTTTCTCACTCCCAAGAAGTAACCCTTAAACTCAATTTGGTTTTTTTTCATGCTTTCAAGTATTAGTTTCCTTAAAGATACAAATTCTTTATATACTTACATCACTGTAAAATATTGTTTTGTGTATTTTAAATTATGTAAATAAATGTTCTGAATGTATCCTTATTTTAGATGGAAAGTTTTTAAGGTTTGCTTCCAAATAATTTTTCAAACCCTCCTGGGACAGAAATCACTTGACTTTCATCCTCAAAGTGCTTTGAAAGGTAGATTATAATTGCAGTGTCCTATTCTGCCTGTCATATTTTATTTCTTAAGCTGCCTACATGTGAGTTCAATCTGGTATCTATGTTTATAATTAATTAGATCCCAAAATAGAAATGGCAGCAGAGAATAGAATTTTGTTGTTGAAAGTATCAGAATTGACTGCAGTGTCCTGATATTTCCTTATAGTCTGTGCAACCTTTTTCCACTTACATGAAATCTCAATAAGAAAAAGAATTGCTTTCTATTTCCCAACTTCAACAAGAAGGTCATTACTCTTTTATTGGGCAGCTTTGCAGTAAATAGCATTCATTCGTAAAGCTTTGATTTTTAGCTTCATTTTAACTCTGCTCCACTGTCAAGCATTTCTTCTCTGAGTCACCCTCTCCCACTTCCCGTCCCAGATCCTCTCCATTAACACCTGTCCATCTTCTCTACGGTCAGTGCCACCTTCTGGAGTCACGTCACATCCAACTCCTTCATGCGACTTCAGTTTAACCAAACCTGCCACTGTGTCCCCTAATCTGATCTCATTACAGCTGCTCTAAAGGAGATATAGGAATCTCAGGTTTCTAACATTCTCTAAATTTCTGCATCTTAAAATTCTTATTACATCTCTGACCTCACTGGCACCAGTTCCCACACAGTCTCTACCCTAAAACTATGGTGGGCTCTCTCAGTTTCTAGACTGTTCCATGGTCCTCATCCCTCCTGAGAACCCTGGTGAAACCCACACCTTTGCTCAGGGCTCTGTCCTCCACTCCAGACACAGTCCTTTTCCTAAGAAGGAGACCTCTGCCCCCACCACTTCATCTACTGTACCTTGCTGTTTTTCTTCACAACCTTATCAGTGTATCTGTGTGTGTGTGTGTTACTGTTTCCCTCCCTCATTAAACCTTAAGCTCCATCAGAGCAGAGACCATATCTACACTGTTTAACATTCAACACTGAACCCCAGCACTTCGCATAACTTGGCTTATAGTAGGTACTTCCTGAATAGTTGTTCAATTATTTTAAAATGTGAGTTTGTATCAACTAATGAATATGTAAGCAAGTGGAAGGTGGCGTACCCAGTATTCAGCAGTGTTTGCTTACAGAAAGTGATGTGAGATATATCAAGGCAGCAGAACCTTACCAACTAGAGAATCAGCCGCAGCCTCCACCGCTCACAAAAACTGCCCTGTAGGCTCGCCTGTGTGTGGAACCTCCCTCACGTTCGCTAGTCAACCTGCCCGCCTGTCTTCACGGCTTCAACTGCCAGCGAGCTAAACAAAGTTCTAAAGGCAAGACCCTTTGGGAGGTGACAGAGCAAGAAAGCAGAACATATGGAAGCTTAAGGGAGTGAGAAGCTTAGGAGGCAGTCATAGGAGAGAGTTATAAACATACGTGCGGTGCGGGAACTCAGTCTTTATTCTCCACTTTAGCTCCTGACACTTCTGGTGAGAATGCAAGGAGAGAGAACACCAGACAGGGAAAGATGTGGGCAGCGCAGGACATTCAGTCCTCTGTAGCCGCCTACCGGTCACCTTCCTTCTTTTCCACGCCCATGAGCCATTATCCTGTCAAAACAGGAAGTCTCAGGGCTTCCCTGATGGTCCAGTGGTTAAGACTTTGCCTTCCAGTGCTGGGGCTATGGGTTTGATCCCTGGTGGGGGAACTCACATGCCATGGGGTATAGTCAGAAAGTTGCGGAAAAAAAAACAAACAGTAAAACAAGAGTTTGGAAACACCATCCCATCTTCTCCTGATGCCGAGAACATCCGCTCTTTTCCACATTCAGTGTATCTTAAACCACTTGTAAACAAAATACTCTTCTTAAGGAGAGTGTTTTCCTTATCTATTCTCACATGCAAAGGAAATAAATTAGGAAAGATTAAGATTTTTGTATTTAAAAGCCTTACTGCCAATCCCTGTGAATGTATCTATAATCATGTCTATTTCAAGACATGGCATAATCTTTGTTTTGCCCTTGCTGTTAATCTACTTATTATTAAGGAGTCTAAGAAGCTGGGGCCTCTGAACTATCTAAAAGTGATGCCTTCCTAGGGTTTTAAGATGTTCCATTTACTTTTAAAGATAATAACAAAGCGTTACTAGAGGTGACTTTGACACCTTTTGAAACTGAACAAATAGTGGTCTAGTTGTTGGCTATCAGATTCACAGAGGAAATTCATCCTACAGGTGAAACACTCCCAGCCTGGGGCAAAGACATGTGAAACAGATGGTGCAAATAAAAATGTACACAGATCATGCAAAGACTCAAAAAATAAAAAAAATACCCACGAAGACAAGTATATTATTACCACTTTGGAATTCACATTTTTATAATTCTCTGGGTATGCAACACATGCACTCTGAATAAAAGTAAACTGAGAATTATTCTTCTAGCTGTCAAAACTAATCATAAATTTTTATTAATAAGGACAGTAAGGTTTAAGAACAGGCAAACAGACAAATGAAACAAAAGTCAAAAAGTAAGCCCATATACAGATAGGAATGTGGTATATAATAGAGGTGCTATTATAATTAAGTGAGGTTATTTTAAAAAGTGGTAGAGCATTTGCCTATCATTGCAGGGGGGTAGGGATTTCTCTTCTTCATGGGCATGTGGCTAAATGGGCTTTCTTAGCCTCTCTTGAATATAGATATGACCTTGTACCTGAGCTCTGGCTGATGGAAGGTGGGCAGGATCAACACACCCCCAGGCCTGACCCACAGAAGACTCCTGTGCTATCACTGTGGCTTCCCCACTCCTCTGGCAGCCTTGAAGCCCACTGTCAAATAGCAGAGCCACTGTATTCTTGCCTGGAGAATTCCATGGACAGAGGAGCCTGGCAGGCTACAGTTCATGGAGTCTCAAAGAGTTGGACACAAATGAGTGACTTTCACTCACTTAACAGTGTGGAAGGAGCCCAGGTTTCTGAGGCAAGTCTTAGAGGAGGGACTCCTGCCAATCAGAAACACCCGTTTTCAACTTAGCTGAAAGAGAGTTAGTCGCTCAGTCATGTCTGGCTCTTTGTGACCCCATGGATTGTAGCCCACCAGGCTCCATGGCATTCTCCAGGCAAGAATAGTAGAGTGGGTAGCCATTCCCTTCTCCAGATCTTCCCAACCCAGGGATTGAACCCAGGCCTCCAATATTGCACATGGATTCTTGACCACTGAGCCACCAGCAAAGCCCTAGCTGAAAGAAGTAAACTTTTATTGGGTTAGACCACTGAGATTTGGGAGTTTATTTGTTAAAGTAGCTACCACTGTATTTTCTAATACAGATTTTCTTTTCATACCATACACATGATACCTATATTATTAAGACCTAAATATCTTTGACACCCTCCAAAACAGAATATAAGAAAAAATATATTTATGACATTTAGGTAGAACTGGAACACTTAAACAAGACACAAATGCAAAACAGCAAATCATAAAGAAAGAATCTACCTACATTCAAAGGAAAAAGAAATCTGTTATAGAATACATATAAACATATCAAATCATAATCAAAACAATGTAAAGCAGAGAGAAGATATTTATAATGCACATGACTGACAAAAAAGATTAGTAAGGAGAACATTAAAATTCCTATAAATATTTTTAAACAAAGAACACAATAAAAATTAACAAAGGATGAAATCTAAATAGCCAATAGAAACATGGTCAAATTACTATCAAATTATGAGTCATTGAGGAAATGCACAGTAAACCACAGTGAAAAGTTTGACACACATTTCAAAACTGAGTAAATTTAAGGGAGTGTAAACACACGGCCTGCCCACAGGGCTGGGAGTTGGTTCAGGCATTTTAACACAGAGGTGGAAATATCTAGTTCATATGCACATGTAATCCCACTACAGCCCAGCCAATTCCACTGCAAGGCATATAATCCAATGAAGCTAGCTCACATACATACATACAAGAAAAATTCCTGTAGATACATTAAGAGTTGTAGAAACTTACAAAGAAACCTTACAAAGTCCATCAATTAATAATAGATAAATTCTGGAATGTTCATAATATTAAATGATCAGTTCAGTTCAGTTCAGTCGCTCAGTCGTGTCCAACTCTTTGCGACCCCATGAATCGCAGCATGCCAGGCCTCCCTGTCCATCACCAACTCCCAGAGTTCACTCAGACTCACGTCCATCGAGTCAGTGATGCCATCCAGCCATCTCATCCTCTGTCATCCCCTTCTCCTCCTGCCCCCAATCCCTCCCAGCATCAGTCTTTTCCAATGAATCAACTCTTCGCATGAGGTGGCCAAAGTACTGGAGTTTCAGCTTTAGCATCATTCCTTCCAAAGAAATCCCAGGGCTGATCTCCTTCAGAATGGACTGGTTGGATCTCCGTGCAGTCCAAGGGACTCTCAAGAGTCTTCTCCAACACCACAGTTCAAAAGCATCAATTCTTTGGTGCTCAGCTTTCTTCACAGTCCAACTCTCACATCCATACATGACCACAGGAAAAACCATAGCCTTGACTAGACTGACCTTTGTTGGCAAAGTAATGTCTCTGCTTTTCAATATTAAATGATATGTGACAGTAAATACTAACAAACTAGATGCATATGTTTTAACAAGTCTAATATTGGTAAAGAAAAAGCAAATTGGAGAATGGTTAACACAGCATGAGGGTTTCCCAGGTGGAGCTAGTGGTAAAAAATCCACCTGCCAATGCAGGAGACATGAGGGATGCAGGGTCAATCCCTGTGTTGGGAAGGTCCCCTGGAGAAGGGCATGGCAACCCACTCCAATATCTTTTTTTTAATTAATTAATTTATTTTAATTGGAGGCTAATTATTTTACAGTATTGCGATGGTTTTTGCAATACATAGACATGAATCAGCCAGTGGTGCACAGGTGTCCCTCCCATCCTGAACATCCCTTCCCACCCCATCCCTCTGGGTTGTCCCAGGGCACCAGCTTTGAGTGTCCTGCTTCATGAACTGAAATTGCACTGGTCATCTATTTTACATATGGTAATATACATGTTCCAATGCTAGCCTCTCAAATCATCCTACCCTCACCTTCTCCCATATAGTCCAAAAGTCTGCTCTTTATATCTGTGTCTCTTTTGCTGTCTTGCATATAGAATCATTATTACTTTCTTTCTAAATTATATATATATATATATATATATATATTCATTAATATACTGTATTGGTGTTTCTCTTTCTGACTTACTTCACTCTGTATAATAGGCTCCCGTTTCATCCACCTCATTAGAACTGACTCAAATGTGTTCTTTTTTATTGCTGAGTAATACTCCATTGTTTGGAAGGAAAGTTATGACCAATCTAGATAGCATATTAAAAAGCAGAGACAGGAGAGGAGCCAAGATGGCAGAGGAGTAGGACGGGGAGAACACTTTCTCCCCCACAAATTCATCAAAAGAGCATTTAAACGTCGAGTGAATTCCAAAAAACAACTTCTGAATGCCGGCAGAGGACATCAGGCACCCAGAAAAGCAACCCAACTCTTCGAAAGGAGAAAGAAGAAATACAGCTCCACCCACCAGAACACCGACACAAGCTTCCCTAACCAGGAAACCTTGACAAGTCACCTGTACAAACCCACACACAGTGAGGAAACGCCATAATAAAGAGAACTCCACAAACTGCCAGAATACAGAAAGGACACCCAAACTCAGCAATTTAAACAAGATGAAGAGACAGAGGAATACTCAGCAGATAAAGGAACAGGATAAATGCCCACCAAACCAAACCAAAGAGGAAGAGATAGGGAATCTATCTGATAAAGAATTCCGAATATGATAGTGAAATTGATCCAAAATCTTGAAACTAAAATGGAATCACAGATAAACAGCCTGGAGACAAGGATTGACAAGATGCAAGAAAGGTTTAACAAGGACCTAGAAGAAATAAAAAAGAGTCAATATATAATGAATAATGCAATAAATGAAATTAAAAACACTCTGGAGGCAACAAATAGTAGAATAACAGAGGCAGAAGATAGGATTAGTGAATTAGAAGATAGAATGGTAGAAATAAATGAATCAGAGAGAATAAAAGAAAAACGAATTAAAAGAAATGAGGACAATCTCAGAGACCTCCAGGACAATATTAAATGCTACAACATTCGAATCATAGGGGTTCCAGAAGAAGAAGACAAAAAGAAAGACCATGAGAAAATACTTGAGGAGATAATAGTGGAAAAGTTCCCTAAAATGGGGAAGGAAATAATCACCCAAGTCCAAGAAACCCAGAGAGTCCCAAACAGGATAAACCCAAGGAGAAACACCCCAAGACACATATTAATCAAATTAACCAAGATCAAACACAAAGAACAAATATTAAAAGCAGCAAGGGAAAAACAACAAATAACACACAAGGGAATTCCCATAAGGAGAACAGCTGATCTTTCAATAGAAACTCTTCAAGCCAGGAGGGAATGGCAAGACATACTTAAAATGATGAAAGAAAATAACGTACGGCCCAGATTATTGTAGCCAGCAAGGATCTCATTCAAGTATGAAGGAGAAATCAAAAGCTTTTCAGACAAGCAAAAGCTGAGAGAATTCTGCACCACCAAACCAGCTCTCCAACAAATACTAAAGGATATTCTCTAGACAGGAAACACAAAAACAGTGTATAAACTCGAACCCAAAACAATAAAGTAAATGGCAACAGGATCATACTTATCAGTAATTACCTTAAACATAAATGGGTCGAATGCCCCAACCAAAAGACAAAGACTGGCTGAATGGATACAAAAACAAGACCCCTACATATGTTGTCTACAAGAGACCCACCTCAAAACAGGGGACACATACAGACTGAAAGTGAAGGGCTGGAAAAAGATTCTCCATGCAAATAGGGACCAAAAGAAAGCAGGAGTAGCAATACTCATATCAGATAAAATAGACTTTAAAACAAAGGCTGTGAAAAGAGACAAAGAAGGTCACTACATAATGATCAAAGGATCAATCCAAGAAGAAGATATAACAATTATAAATATATATGCACCCAACATGGGAGCACCACAGTACGTAAGACAAATGCTAACAAGTATGAAAGGAGAAATTAACAATAACACAATAATAGTGGGAGACTTTAATACCCCACTTACACCTATGGATAGATCAACTAAACAGAAAATTAACAAGGAAACACAAACTTTAAATGATACAATAGACTAGTTAGACCTAATTGATATCTATAGGACATTTCATCCCAAAACAATGAATTTCACCTTTTTCTCAAGTGCACATGGAACTTTCTCCAGGATAGACCACATTCTGGGCCATAAAGCTAGCCTTGGTAAATTCAAAAAAATAGAAATCATTCCAAGCATTTTTTCTGACCACAATGCAGTAAGATTAGATCTCAATTACAGGAGAAAAACTATTAATAATTCCAACATATGGAGGCTGAACAACACGCTGCTGAATCACCAACAAATCACAGAAGAAATCAAAAAAGAAATCAAAATTTGCATACAATGAATGAAAATGAAAACACAACAACCCAAAACCTGTGGGACATGGTAAAAGCAGTCCTAAGGGGAAAGTTCATAGCAATACAGGCACACCTCAAGAAACAAGAAAAAAGTCAAATAAATAACCTAACTCTACACCTAAAGCAACTAGAAAAGGAAGAAATGAAGAACCCCACGGTTAGTAGAAGGATAGAAATCTTAAAAATTAGAGCAGAAATAAATGCAAAAGAAACAAAAGAGACCATAGCAAAAATCAACAAAACCAAAAGCTGGTTCTTTGAAAGGATAAATAAAATTGACAAACCATTAGCCAGACTCATCAAGAAACAAAGGGAGAAAAATCAAGTCAACAAAATTAGAAATGAAAATGGAGAGATCACAACAGACAACACAGAAATACAAAGGATCATAAGAGACTACTATCAACAATTATATGCCAATAAAATGGACAATGGGGAAGAAATGGACAAATTCTTAGAAAAGTACAACTTTCCAAAACTGGACCAGGAAGAAATAGAAAATCTTGACAGGCCCATCACAAGCACGGAAATTGAAACTGTAATCAAAAATCTTCCAGCAAACAAAAGCCCAGGTCCAGACGGCTTCACAGCTGAATTCTACCAAAAATTTAGAGAAGAGCTAACACCTATCCTGCTCAAACTCTTCCAAAAAATTGCAGAGGAAGGTAAACTTCCAAACTCATTCTATGAGGCCACCATCACCCTAATACTAAAACCTGACAGATCCCACAAAAAAAGAAAACTACAGGCCAATATCACTGATGAACATAGATGCAAAAATCCTTAACAAAATTCTAGCAATCAGAATCCAACAACACATTAAAAAGATCATACACCATGACGAAGTGGGCTTTATCCCAGGGATGCAAGGATTCTTCAATATCCGCAAATCAATCAATGTAATACACCACATTAACAAATTGAAAAAGAAAAAACCATATGATTATCTCAATAGATGCAGAGAAAGCCTTTGACAAAATTCAACATCCATTTATGATAAAAACTCTCCAGAAAGCAGGAATAGAAGGAACATACCTCAACATAATAAAAGCTATATATGACAAACCCACAGCAAACATTATCCACAATGGTGAAAAATTGAAAGCATTTCCTCTAAAGTCAGGAACAAGACAAGGGTGCCCACTTTCACCATTACTATTCAACATAGTTTTGGAAGTTTTGGCCACAGCAATCAGAGCAGAAAAAGAAAGAAAAGGAATCCAAATTGGAAAAGAAGAAGTAAAACTCTCACTATTTGCAGATGACATGATCCTCTACATAGAAAACCCTAAAGATTCCACCAGAAAATTACTAGAAATAATCAATGACTATAGTAAAGTTGCAGGATATAAAATCAACACACAGAAATCCCTTGCATTCCTATACACTAATAATGAGAAAACAGAAACAGAAATTAAGGAAACAATTCCATTCACCATTGCAACGGAAAGAATAAAATACTTAGGAATATATCTACCTAAAGAAACTAAAGACCTATATATAGAAAACTATAAAACACTGGTGAAAGAAATCAAAGAGGACACTAATAGATGGAGAAATATACCATGTTCATGGATTGGAAGAATCAATATAGTGAAAATGAGTATACTACCCAAAGCAATTTATAGATTCAATGCAATCCCTATCAAGCTACCAACGGTATTCTTCACAGAGCTAGAACAAATAATTTAACAATTTGTATGGAAATACAAAAAACCTCGAATAGCCAAAGCGATCTTGAGAAAGAAGAATGGAACTGGAGGAATCAACCTACCTGACTTCAGGCTCTACTACAAAGCCACAGTTATCAAGACAGTATGGTACTGGCACAAAGACAGAAATATTGATCAATGGAACAAAATAGAAAGCCCAGAGATAAATACACGCACATATGGACACCTTATCTTTGACAAAGGAGGTAAGAATATACAATGGATTAAAGACAATCTCTTTAACAAGTGGTGCTGGGAAATCTGGTCAACCACTTGTAAAAGAATGAAACTAGAACACTTTCTAACACCATACACAAAAATAAACTCAAAATGGATTAAAGATCTAAATGTAAGACCAGAAACTATAAAACTCCTAGAGGAGAACATAGGCAAAACACTCTCTGACATACATCACAGCAGGATCCTCTATGACCCACCTCCCAGAATATTGGAAATAAAAGCAAAAATAAACAAATGGGACCTAATTAACCTTAAAAGCTTCAGCACATCAAAGGAAACTATTAGCAAGGTGAAAAGACAGCCTTCAGAATGGGAGAAAATAATAGCAAATGAAGCAACTGACAAACAACTAATCTCAAAAATATACAGGCAACTCCTACAGCTCAACTCCAGAAAAATAAATGACCCAATCAAAAAATGGGCCAAAGAACTAAATAGACATTTCTCCAAAGAAGACATACAGATGGCTAACAAACACATGAAAAGATGCTCGACATCACTCATTATCAGAGAAATGCAAATCAAAACCACTATGAGGTACCATTTCACACCAGTCAGGATGGCTGCAATCCAAAAGTCTACAAATAATAAATGCTGGAGAGGGTGTGGAGAAAAGGGAACCCTCTTACACTGTTGGTGGGAATGCAAACTAGTACAGCCACTATGGAGAACAGTGTGGAGATTCCTTAAAAAACTGGAAATAGAACTGCCTTACGATCCAGCAATCCCACTGCTGGGCATACACACTGAGGAAACCAGGAGGGAAAGAGACACATGTACCCCAATGTTCATCGCAGCACTGTTTATAATAGCCAGGACATGGAAGCAACCTAGATGTCCATCAGCAGATGAATGGATAAGAAAGCTGTGGTACATAAACACAATGGAGTATTACTCAGCCATTAAAAGAATTCATTTGAATCAGTTCTAATGAGGTGGATGAAACTGGAGCCTATTATACAGAGTGAAGTAAGCCAGAAGGAAAAACATAAATACAGTATACTAACGCATATATATGGAATTTAGAAAGATGGTAACAATAACCCTGTGTACGAGACAGCAAAAGAGACACTGATGTATAGAACAGTCTTATGGACTCTGTGGGAGAAGGAGAGGGTGGGAAGATTTGGGAGAATGACATTGGAACATGTAAAATATCATGTAAGAAACGAGTTGCCAGTCCAGGTTCGATGCACGATACTGGATGCTTGGGGCTGGTGCACTGGGACAACCCAGAGGGATGGTATGGGGAGGGAGGAGGGAGGAGGGTTCAGGATGGGGAACACATGTATACCTGTGGCGGATTCATTTTGATATTTGGCAAAACTAATACAATTATGTAAATTTTAAAAATAAAATAAAATTAAAAAAAAAATAAAAATAAAAAGCAGAGACATTATTTTGCCAATAAGGGTCTGTCTAGCCAAGGCTATGGTTTTTCCAGTAGTCATGTATGGATGTGAGAGTTGGACGGTCAAGAAAGCTGAACGCTGAAGAATTGATGCTTTTGAACTGTGGTGTTGGAGAAGACTCTTGAGAGTCCCTTGGACTGCAAGGAGATACAACCAGTCCATTCTAAAGATCAGTCCTGGGTGTTCTTTGGAAGGATTGATGCTAAAGCTGAAACTCCAGTACTTTGGCCACCTCATGCGAGGACTTGACTCATTGGAAAAGACTCTGATGCTGGAAGGGATTAGGGGACGACAGAGGATGAGATGGCTGGATGGCATCACTGACTCGATGGCCACGACAGAGGATGAGATGGCTGGATGGCATCACTGACTCGATGGCCATGAGTCTGAGTGAACTCCGGGAGTTGGTGATGGACAGGGAGGCCTGGCGTGCTGCGATTCATGGGATCGCAAAGAGTTGGACATGACTGAGCAACTGAACAGAACTGAATACTCCATTGTGTATATGTACCACAGCTTTCTCATCCATTTATCTGCCAATGGACATCTAGGTTGCTTCCATGTCCTGGCTATTGTAAACAGTGCTGTGATGAACATTGGGGTACACGTGTCTCTTTCGATTCTGGTTTCCTCAGTGCGTATGCCCAGCAGTGGGTTTGCTGGGTCATATGGCAATTCTGTTTCCAGTTTTTTAAAGGAATCTCCATACTGTTCTCCATAGTGGCTGTACTAGTTTGCATTCCCACCAACAGCTTATAAGAGGGTTTCCTTTTCTCCACACCCTCTCCAGCATTCACTGTTTGCACACTTTTTGATAGCAGCCATTCTGACTGGCATGAGATGGTACCTCATTGTGGTTTTGTTTGCATTTCTCTGATAATGAGTAATGTTGAGCATCTTTTCATGTGTTTATTAGCCATCTGTATGTCTTCTTTTGAGGAATGTCTAATTCTTTGGCCCACTTTTTCATTGGGCCATTTATTTTTCTGGTATTGAACTGCTTGTATATTCTGAAGATTAATTCTTTGTCAGTTGTTTCATTTGCTTTTATTTTCTCCTATTCTGAAGGCTGCCTTTTTACCTTGCTTATAGTTTTCTTCATTGTGCAAAGCTTTTAAGTTTAATTAGGTCTCATTTGTTTATTTTTGTTTTCATTCCCATTACTCTTGGAGGTGGATCATAGAGGATCTTGCTGTGATTTATATCAGAGAGTGTCCTGCCTATGCTTTCCTCTAAGAGATCTATAGTTTCTGGTCTTATATTTAGATCATTAATCCATTTTGAGTTTATTTTTGTGTGTGGTGTTAGAAAGTGTTCTAGTTTCATTCTTTTACAGGTGATTGACCAGTTTTCCCAGCACCACTTGTTAAAGAGCTTGTCTTTCTTCCATTGTATATTTTTGCCTCCTTTGTCAAAGACAAGGTGTCCATAGCTATGCGGATTTATCTCTGTGCTTTCTATTTTCTTCCATTAATCTATATTTCTGTCTTTGTGCCAGTACCACACTGTCTTGATGACTGTAGCTTTGTAGTATAGTCTGAAATCAGGAAGGTTGATTCCTTCAGTTCCATTCTTTTTTCTCAAGAGTGCTTTGGCTATTCAAGGATTTTTTGTTTTTCCATACAAATTGTGAAATTATTTATTCTAGTTCTGTGAAAAATACCATTGGCAGCTTGATTGTGATTGTGTTGAATCCATAGATTGCTTTGGGTAGTGTCAATGACTATAGTAAAGTTGCAGGATATAAAATTAATACACAGAAATCCCTTGCATTCCTATACACTAACAATGAAAAAGAGAAAGAGAAATTAAGGAAACAATCCCATTCACCACTGCATCAAAAAGAATAAAATACTTAGGAATAAATTTACCTAAAGAAACAAAAGACCTATATATAAAAAACTACAAAACACTGTTGAAAGAAATTGAAGAGGACACAAATAGATAGAGAAATATACCATGGTCATGGATTGGAAGAATCAATATAGTGAAAATGAGTATACTCCAGTATTCTTGCCTGGAGAATGCTACGGACAGAGGAGCCTGGCAGGCTACAGTCCATGGGGTCAAGAGTTGGACATGACTGAAGCGACTTATACAGAATGAATGAATGTGTATAAATTTCAAAATAGAGAAAAATACTTTCTTTTGCATATAGAGATATACCTTTGTTACTAAAGTCCAGAACCTTGCATAGAAAGAATGCAGAATCCCTTTAATAGAGAAGGCACACAGGAAAAACAGGATGAAATGTGGGTTTGTGATGTCGACTGTCTTTCGAATATTTTAAATCTTTCAATAAAGGCAACTAAAGCAAACATACTTCAAAAAATGCATTAAAAATCTAGATCAGATGTTTGTTGTATTATTGTCCCCATAATTTAGAATATGTTAATATTAAAAATTAAGTGGAAATGAAATAAAGTCATAAATATGATAACCAAAATGTAAGAATAATTTATCCCATATCCTTTAGAATTAATGTCTTTTATGAGGACAGAAATGCTTTCACATACACTGCTCACCAAAAAAATTAAAAAGAGAAAGAAGAAAGGAACACTAAAAAAAAGAAGAAAAAGCAAGACAATATTTAGTTTTACAATATGTACTTTTTGTCCAAATGAAAAGATGACAATCTACCAGGAAGGAAAGTAAATTTTTCATACATTAATATGTTAAGGAACTAGAACTTTGCTGTAAATGTTCTTACCTTTGGCCTTCTCAGCTCTTGATGCCTTGAACATTTAAGACACTCCAATCTTGTTAATCATCTAATTTAATCTTTGTAACAAGCCTATGGGTAGTAAAAATGATCCAAAGGACTAAGTTGCTCCTAGTTAAACAGCTGAACATAAGCCCAGGTCTTCTGACTCCTGACACACTTCCTGTGCCCTTAGATTACCAGTGCATACAAAACAGTCAAGCTCCAGGAACTCAAAGCCACCAACTTCCCCCAATAAGTGGAAGTCTGTCATTTTGTGACCCAACGACTTGTTTTAAAAACGATTATTCCAAACAGAACATACATCAGTCTCATTTGTCATTCTGAGCAGCTCATGAACCCATACCCATTTTCTCCTTAGGCCACACTAAACACTGAGAGGGCAGCTCTCACAAACCCCTGCAACCTGTTCTTTGGTTCATTCGAAGGAAAAAAAAAAAAAATCTACACTTGAGAAGCTTTCAAGTAGTCCCACAGAATCCACAGTGATCCTTAACCAGCACCTTGCCAACACCCCCACTGCATGCATAAGAAATGGCCTTTCCATGTAGGACCTGTCAGTTTCTGCAATCCACTTCTGTGTTGATCCATATACAATGCTTCTTCTGACGCTGGCTGGGATCCAGGCCTGGAGAACCGCCTAGCGAGAAGCGCTCCTGAGCAGGCACACGGCTATATACAGTGCATCTGTCACGCCAATGGGTGCAAACTGAATTGCTGACAAGGACCATTTCTTCAATCAAAAAAAAAAAAAACAAAAAAACAAGTAAAAGCTTCTTTTTAAGGTATAAGGAAGAAAACTGTAAATTGAAAGAAGAGACTGGTGGGAGGGAGTCATGGTGTGGGCTCATCAATTCAAACTGTGAGAAGAGACTTCTCCTTTTCTGCACATCAAACCTCAAAAGGAGGACAAGTCAGAGTCGGTGACCTGAGTCCCCGTAAAGTGAATCAGCAGCTCTAAAATTCTCATTAATCCAGTAGTCTCCCACTGGAAATGGAAGGTGACTTCATTGCCTTAAAACTTAAGAAGCCTTAGCTTCTGTTTCTGTTCATGTCAGGGGAAGGGAATTTTAGGAAAAGCTGAAGACAGTATTATCAGGAACTGAAATATCATTTGCTAAAAAGGAAGCCTGATACTGCCTTTCAGTTTTGTGGCCCACAAAAAGAAAACTCTAACTCTTTCCTTTTATATAAAAACTGTTCTTTACTGTGTCTCACAGGAGAACCCAATTACCCCTAATTTCTGGCCACTTAAAAATGTTCAGGAGAAACACATGTTATTTCTAAAATAACATACAAATACATAGGACACAAGGAAAAGAAGCTGATTCATTTTAAAAAATACATTAGGAGTTGATAAATTTTCAGTTTTCAGTTTTTCCTTTGAATAATTATAACTCATAGTTATTTGTTTTGCAGAAAGCCTTAATCCCACAATGATCTTTTGGCCAAGCCCCCAAAATAACATTTATATTCTCAAGAATATAAATTCCTCTAAAAAATACAATAGTGAATGTAACAAAAAAGCTGCAGACTCACAAACATAGAGAACGAACCAGGGGTTTCCAGTGGGAAGAGGGAAAGAGGGGTGATGGGGAAGACAAGGATCTATTTACAACACGGAATACAGCTAATACTTTATAATAACTATAAATGGAGTATACCCTTAAAAATTGTGAATCACTATATTGAATATCTGTTGCATATATAATATAGAGCAACTATACTTCAATAAAAATAAAAATTTAAAAAATTGAAGAACATGAATTTCCTCTTCAATTATTATTTCCCTATATATATGTATTGTTGCTGTTGTTAATCACTAAGTCATGTCTGGCTCTTTCATAACCCCTATGGACTGTAGCCCTCCAGGCTCCTCTGTCCATGGGATTTCCCAGGGAAGAATACTGGAGTGAGTTGCCATTTCCTTCTCCAGAGGAAGACAATCTATGAAGAAGGAAAGTAAATTTCCTGACCGAGGGATCAAACCTGCGTCTCCTGCATTGGCAGGTGGGTTCTTTACCATTGAGTCACCAAGGAAACCCTATATGTATATATTACCAAAGATTTATTTGATATTCAGTAAAATGCAACACTTTTCCATTTAAAAATTATAATATTTCCAAGCCTAAGGCTTACTGCATTTTTAAAATTTATATCTCATGTAAAGCTCATTTACTTCATCTCCACCAAATGAAAAAGTGGCAACTGTGTCTAGAAATTCTGCAAGTATTGCTATTGCCATGAATCTCAGAACTCAGCTATCACTCTTAGATAGTTCATCACTCTAAGCTGTGAAGCTCTCTTGCGGATAAGATAATAGGCAGTTCATCCTGATTTCCTGAAAGTCCTGCAGTGAGCAAGAAAACTGAACTTCAGCTGTGACCCCCTAAAATCCTTAAAAGGTCATCAGGAGTTTGGAGTCTGTACTTGCCATGTGGCAGGGCCCTTGCCATCAGTACTGTAGCAAGAGAACTGCAGAGAGCAGATTGTGTTTTGTGGGTCAGGACCAAACTCGAAACAAGACGGCTCTGAAGGATAGAACAGTTCTAGACAGGTGAGCGTGTCCAGAGGACAAAGGGCATGGAGCCGACAGCATGATCTGCACAGGAAGGAGAGCTCAGACCTGGCATAGAGAGGGGCGGACATGGGGGCACAACGTTTGCAACAGGGGTTGCCATGGTGAATGAGTATAAACCTGAGGAATGCTAAGGATTACATTAGATGGATGGGGTAGAACTGGATTATGAAGCATAAAAATGTGTTGCTATTGTTGCTTAGTCACTCAGTCATATCTGACTCTTCTGCGACCCCATGGACTGTAGCCCCCAGGCTCCTCTGTCCATGGGATTTCCCAGGCAAGAATACAGGAATAGGTTGATATTTCCTTCTCCAGGGGATCTTCCCAACCCAGGGATCAAACCCTTGTCTCCTGAGTTGGCAAGTGGGTTCTTCACTGCTGAGACACCAAGGAAGCCCATTAAAAATGTGGAGAAACAATTAATTACTGGATGAGACAGAACCAAAAATGGGGAGCAATAAAAGATTCCAGAGGAGGAATGTGACATAAGCAATGCTGGAAAACAGTAGCCCAGCAAAATTGGTGTAGGAGTAAATGTTTTATATTCTCCAAAAATTTGCATGTAAAACCTAATCCCCTATGTGATGGTACTGTGAGGGCGTGTGGGAAGGTGATTAGGTCATAAGAATGGAGCCCTCCTCCTTCAGCCCCCTTCTGTTCTGTGAGAAAACACTGTCTGTGAACCAGGAGGGGCCTTTGCTAGACACCACATACACCTGCACCTTGACCTTGGACTTTCAGCCTCAAGAACTGGGGAAAATGAATGTTTATTGATTATAAGACAGCAGTCTATAGTATTTTTGTTATAGAAGTTTGAACTAGGTCAATAATTTCCTAGAACACATTGGAAATGGAAGAACTTGGAGGAGGCCACTAAAACCAAGCTTTTAAAGAAATGGTGAAACTTTCACCATTGCAGCACAGCTTAAATAGTGAAAATAAGTATGGAGAGAAAAGCATACATTCAAGAGAAATTTTGAAAGAACATTTCCAACTAATCTCTTAATGAAATAAATATGAGATAGAAAATACTATCAACCATTTAAATTTGGGGGAAATTGCAAAGAACAGTTTTGAATTCATACCACCATTAATAAGAGAAAGTACTATATTTTTTTCTGTCAAGTTTTTACAGTAAAATTTTCTTTTACTGGCCAGATGTGAGAACAAGACAGTTCTTAAAATTCTTAACATTGTCTACCATTTTAACATTCTGGGCATTATAATATTGCATCAGAAAATTTCCAAGTTACATGTTACCTAGAAAAACAAGCTTATTTTTCTTTAATTTATCCACCAACAATGAGACTATTATGTTTCCATCTTCACTTCTGCTTCATTTTCAAGAGGTTGCACCTGAACATTCAGGACTATTCAATCAACAAAGGCTGTTGGGTGGGAAAGTTAATGTCATCTCATGACACATTTGAGAATTGTACTTTCTCCCTTAAAATATGAGTAAACAGCCTACAAGGACATCTAGCACTGATTTTACATTCAAATTATAAACCTGCTATAATGTGGATATTATAAAATAATGCATCCTACTCTTCAAATAATTCTTTTTCTTCTTTTCACACCATTCTTCCAACTCACATAGTGACAATAACCTTTGTATGACAACTTAGTACAGGATCTTCAATTCCAAGGTCAATGGAAATGATTGAATAAAATATCTCTGGCTGTAAAACTGCTCTAAAGTAATCTTACATTTACACTTGGCCAAACACTCATTTGAGGATTTGAATATCAGGGTATTCCGCTACTAAAAGACTTAATACCTGATCTAGCTCTGTGTGGTTGATTATTAAGAAACATTTATTTTGTAATTCTGAGGTTCAAACCATGTGGTAACAAATGGATTTGATTCCATCCTTGATCTTGTCATGGAACACAGAGGTGATATAAAAATAATAGAAGAATTGAGGATTTATCTTCCAGTTTTCTTGAGATATAATTGACATATAACACATGTGCATTTAAGAGATACAAGGTGATGAGTTGATACACATCTATATTTTGAAGTGATTATCACATCAGTGTGAGTCAGCACCTCCATCTCCTCACATAATTACCATTTCTTTTTTGTGGTGGGAACACTTAAGATCTACCCTCTTAGCAACTTTCAAGTGTATAATACAGTGTTGTTAACTATAGTCGCCATGCTGCCCGTTAGATCTCCAAAACGTATGCATCTCATACCTGGAAGCTTACACTCTTGGACCAAGCATCTCTCCATGCCCCCCTGCTCAGCCCGTGGCAGCCACCATTCTGCTCCCTGCTTCCACCACTTTGACTCTTCAGCGTCCGTGAATAAGTGATGCCACGTGGTATTTGTCTTTCTCTGTCTCAACCAGTTCAGTTAGCATAACGCCCTCAAAGTCTATACGTAGGGTCACAAACAGCAGGATGTCCTTTCTCGTGATTGCACAGTATTCTGCTGTGTGTATAGACCACATCTTCTTCATCTGTTCATCCACAGTCAGGCTCTCAGGTGGTCAGCAGTCTTCACTATTGAGAATAATGCCGCCATGAACATTGGAGTGTAGATGACAGTGACTCCATTTCCTTTGAATGCATACCTAGAAGTGGAATTGGATCATATGATAGTTCTATTTTTAGTTTTTGGAGCACTCTCCATACTCGTTTTCCATGGCAGCTGCGTCAATTTACATTCCCACCAATAGTGCACAAGAGTTTCCTTTTCTGTTTCCTTGCCAACACTTGTGATTTGTGGTCTTTTTAATGACAGCCATTCTGACAGGTGTGAGGCCATATCTCATGGTTTCAACTTGCATTTCCCTAATGCTGAGTGACACTGAGCGTCTTACCATGTACCACGCAGTTCATGCTCTCTTTCGGCAGAATCACTAAGCTTCTGTGCTCTCCCAGGATTCTGCCATTTGTTCCCTCAAGGGTGGAGGTGAAGCTGAAATCTGTGGCCTCTCCCTGGCCCACTGGCTTTCTGCACGTGCTCAGCACTCACCTGTCAGAGCTCATGCTTTCTGTCACCATCAAGAGCACACACAGGGAGCTGGCCACAGGGTCAGGAGTGGGCCAGGTCCATGAAGTGTTGGGGGTGTACGTGGACCATTTGGGGAAAATCCATGGGCAACACATCCCAGAGGCATCTCAGGGCTTCCTGTTGAAGTTTGAAACAGAGTAACAGCATCCGAGTCCCTTTAACGTCCTCTGAAAGTCCCATCTGCTGCTCTCCCAGACTCTTCCCACCCACCCCTGAGTCAGGCTCTGCATCGGGTGAGAGAGACACGGGCATCTCAAGCAGCACCCCGCCCACCTGTGCAAGCTGGCCGTCCACTCCCATGCTCTCCCTTTCCCTTGAGGGAGAAACCACAGGTGAGAAGCTACGACTCTCTGAACTTTGATGCTGGGGTGAGAAGTGATGTGGGTAAAGTCAAACTGTCCTTCTGACTGTCTACATGTGTCCAAACTCAGATATTTGGGTTCTAGTGGAGTGATGGAGCCTCTGCATCAGAAACCTGGACTTTCACAAAGGTTTGTGCAATCTAGGTACCTATTCGAACATGCCCAGTGTTCCTGCCTCCATCATTCAATCACCCAGCTCCTTTCTCCCAGAATGTCATCAGGAGGTTTGCCTGCATAAACCCATCACGGCTCAAAGCCCTGTGCAGATTCATCCTTCTCTATAAACTCTGCTCTTAAGATAATCCCTTTTCCAAAGGGATTTTGTCCTTGTCTTCATGATGAACTTTGCATTTTGAGTTGTACTCATGGGCTTCCCAGGTGGTACAAGTGGTAAAGAACTCGCCTGCCAATGCAGGAGACATAAGAGATGCAGGTTCCAACCTTGGGTTGGGAAGATACCCTGGAGGAAGGTATGGCAACCCATTCCAGTATTCTTGCCTGGAGAGCCCCATGGACAGAGGAGCCTGGTGGTCTACAGTCCATGGGGTCACAAAGTGTCACATGTGACTGAAGCAATTTAGCACACACGCATGCAGTCATTTGCACATATGTCTGTAAATCATAAAGAGCTTGAAAACATACTACACACCATGCCTAACCCTCAGGCAACATTTGTAGAATTTAATTTTTTCCAGTGGTTGAACTTCAAACTTTTATTTTGGATAGCCTCGGGCATTTGTTGACCAACTGCGCTTCTCTAGTAAATGAAAGTAGAGCCATGGGGGCAAAGTGCATCTACAGCCGCCCTCGTATCCACAAGGTCTGCATCTATGGATTCAGCCAACCAAGGATTGAAAATACTCAAAAAAAAAAAAAAAAAAAAAAAGCTAGAAATTTCCAAAAAGCAAAACTTGAATTTGCTGTGCACCAGCAATTATTTATGTAGCATTTACAACCATCTGCATAGAATTTACATTGCATTAGATATTGTAAGTAATCTAGAGATGATTTAAAGTCTACTGGAAGATGTGAATAGGTTACATGCAAACACCACATATGCCACTGTATATACGGGACTTGAGCTTTCAGGGATTTTGGTATTCACGGGGGTCCTGGAACCAATCCCCTGTGGATACCAAGACCAACTGCATTGTCTTGTTGGCAGGCTACATATCCAGCCCATCTGTGCCCAATGCCATGGGCAGCTTGAGTAACATCTGTTAGCCACATACATTAATGAGACGCTATACTCATCTATCCATCAAATCAGCAAGGCAATGAAACTAATTTACACTACATTCTCTGTCCAAAGGCCCACTCACATGAAACCCAAAGATATATTATGCCCTCAGTTAATTCCTTTCAGTTATTTTGAAACTTTCAAGCAACCCACTCAAATTGTCTCGTAAAACTAAGCAATCCAAGCTTCATCTGGAGATGACTAATGATATGCTTATTTTACCATGGCCCAAAACACTCATTCAGTCTTATCAGTGAACAGTCTTCCAAATCTAAATACTTTGGCTATCATCTGTTCCTCCTCTTCTAGGAACTTGTCATTTCTCTGCCTATGGGAAGAGTAATTTAGTCCAAGAATCTGAGATTATTTTACCCTACAGTTCTCAAGAGGAGGATTTCATCTAGATTATACTTTAGAAGACTTTAATTTTTTATTTTCATCTATATTTTGAACTACCACTTAGGTCATCTTCATTGAAATGTTTACTTGGGTTTTTTTTATACCACTCGAGAGAAGAATGATGCTGGAGAAAACTTAATTTTATAATATAGTTTGATTAATGAACAAATAATTTCTCACCACTAGCAGTATTCTCATGGAATAATACTGCAGCAAGCAGCATAGTGCATCTATCAATATATGAAATGGAAATCTAAACAGTGGTCTATTATCTGAGGCTGGAGATCATTTGATGAGTTCATACATATATGTATAACTTCAGAATGAGTTAATGAGGAATTTTTAGTAGGTAGATTCTTCTTGTATTAAATAATCTTCATAAAGCAACTCAAGCAGAAATATGAGTAGTGATTTCATGAACTTTAATCAGTTTTTAACGTCATTCATTGTTATATAAGTGTTCTGCTGTCTATTTGCAGATATATGTAATTTAATGAACATATAGTATAGCAAGCAAAATTTAGCTGGAGTGTAATAGAGTATAAAATAACCCAAATTCAGGATAGAAGTTTAACTTCAGTTTAATGAATGAACCATGTATAAAGGCCATCCAAAGTCATTTAATATTTAAGCATCAATTAATTGAATGACTGGAAATTATAAATATTTAGAAAGTTCTAGAGGTTGATTCATGCTGAAGGATTAGAAAATCGAGATTAATATATGCTAGCTTATTAAGCTCTGAGAAATTGACCATTTCCACAAATTCAAAACAAATTCACTGAGATACTATCTAAATCAAAACTCAATATAATAGTCTACCAAAAGTGAGATTTAAATAACTTTTAATACAACTACATTCAGTTATTCCACTGGGATATGATGGTAGGATATAATTTTTCCCCACGTGGTCAATGATGAGTCACTTATAAGAAAGAAATGTGAACTGTAGGTATGGCTACCAATGCACATTTCTCCAACATGGCTTCACTTGGTTCGCTTGTTAATAAAAGCATCATGTTATCATCCATGAACACTCATCATCCCAAATGTTCTCAATGGGGCCTTTAAAATCATCCAGGAGCAAATATGAAATCATTATTAAAAAGCAGTATCATACTTATTTTTGTAAGACCTAAAAATACATCCCCAATAAAACAGCAATCAGGCTGGGTACACTGAACGTACGTCATATGTACGCAACTCAATCCACAAGTCAAGAATACTTGAAAGAAACTGACACTTAGCCAACTTTAAATTGTATCTTGTGTAACATACAAGTTCCATAAGGACTATTTCCATATTGTTAATTGCTAATATATATGTACTATACCTGTCCACCTAGAGATCTCCAAGGGGCTCCTGGGGGCCCCTTCTACCTCCATCAGCATTAATAAAACCCCTCAAAAAATCTACCTACGTTTTTGAAAATTGTTATCACTTCTTTTATTGTCAACCATAGAGTCATAAAAATATAATGATTCTGTCTTATTGGAATGGAAGTTGATTTTATAGCCTCTCTAGACGTTTTATGTCAGACAGTAGTGGGGAATCATGGTAGAATTTAAAGTTTTAAAAGATTTGCTATGACAATCCGGCTCTTTCATTGTGTACTATACCTCATCTTAAGTAAGAAACACAGGTTCCTTGAGGGTATTTACTCCTGTATGTTCTACTTTTTTTTTTTTTTTTTCCAGTTTTAGCATTTTCCATATTTTTCTTTCCTACCTTCGCAAGAAATCAAAATTGCTTTTGGACGCTAAAACTCACAGTGCAATTTTAGGCTATGAGAAGGGCGGGCGTCATCATGCATGTAGAGGGTACATCTCTAAAATGAGTGTCAACAAAACCCCAAAAGCATATTTGTCCTATGCCTTCGTAAGAATCATCAGAGCAATCCCCTGGAGTAATTTAATTCTAATGGTCATATTTCCAGCTTCCTGCAGATTGTACAGTCTTTCACAGAGCTAAAATCAGAACTGAATATTGTGTACAGGAATATGGAGCCAGCAAGTAAGCATGACGTCAGAAAAATAATACAACATTTTAAACCTGAAATGTACATAGGGGAACATTTAGTAATATAACAAATGCCCTCTTTTGCCCAGAAAAAAGAAAAAAATCTGACTATAACAAAGGTATGGAAATTTCTTTAGCTTTTCTGAATCTGAACTTTCTCACCTGAAAAATAGATTAGAGAGAAAATGAGCTCGGCGTTAATAGCAGAGCAGAAAATGAAGCCCAAATTCTATTGTATAAACTTGCAACATTTTCAAGGTTTCAGATACTAAACAGGTTGTTGCGTCGGATCCTAGCTGTAATCTTTTCCTGTGGCGGCTGTCACAAGCTCCCATAAATGCGGTGACACAGAACAACAGAAATGTATTCTCTCAGAGTTCTGGGCGTCAGAAGTCCTAAATCAGGGCCACTGAGCCACAGGCAAGGTGGCGGAAGAGCTGAACTCTGCAGGGGCTCGAGGGCAGAATTCGTCTCTTGCTCTGCAGCCGCCCGCCCCGCCCCCGTTTCCCGTGCTGCCCTGTGTGGCCACACCCCTCCAGGGTGTGGAATGACTGAAGGACCCAGGGTCATCCGAGCCTCATTCTCTCTTCCACCCTCGCATCACCTTCCCTCTGTACCTTTAAATCTCTGCTTCTCTCTTATGGGATCTCGTAATTGCATTTAGGGACCATCTGGTTAATCTCCAGACCAGACCTGGTTAATCTCTCTGGTTAATCAAGGACCATCTAGCATAGTCTCATCTCAAAGTTCCTAATTTAATCACACCTGAAAAAATGCTTTTTCCAAATAATATAATACTTACAGCTTGATGGAATTAGGATTTGATATCTTTCTTTCTTTTTTTTTTTTGCAAGGGGTGGGGGGTGGGTTGCTGGATGGGGCATTATTCTGCTGCCCTGCTAATTAAGTAAATTAGATATTTAGCCATCCGTCGAAACAGTTCAGTCACTCAGTCCTATCTACTCTTTACGACCCCATGAACCACAGCACACCAGGCTTCGTGTCCATCACCAAATCCCGTAGTTTACCCAAACTCTTGTCCATCAAGTCGGCAATGCCATCCAACCCTCTCATCCTCTGTCCTCCCCCTTTCCTCCTGCCTTCACTCTTTCCCAGCATCAGGGTCTTTTCCAATGAGTCAGCTCTTCACATCAGGTGGCCAAAGGATTGGAGTTTCAGCTTCAGCATCAGTCCTTCCAATGAACACCCAGGACTGCTGTCCTTTAGGATGGACTGGTTGGATCTCCTTGCAGTAAAACAAGTCAACTGAATATTGACTTGTCAACTTTTTGCCCTGGCATCATAGGACAAGTCTAAAATAACACAAAATGTATGAGACAAACACAGCAAATAGCTTTGTCTTTGCCTGCCTGACATTTACTCACCCTTTTATTGTGTGATGGCAAAAGGTAGTTACCCGAAAGCAGAGTCTCTGCCTGCCTTCTCCTACACAGCAAAACTGATGAAGTCTCCACAGCCTTCATGGGGCTGCGTCCTAGCAGTGAGGGACTCTGCATCTATCGAAGAGCCTTCTCAAGGCATATAAATAACATAATATGGTCCCAGTCCCCTGCTTTGAAGGTTGTGCTCCTGTGCTATAAGTAAGTTTAAAAAGAAAAAGCAAATCCACACTTGTTGATTTCTCCTATAATTGCACTTTCCAAAAGTCTAAATATGTGTGATAACCCCACTCTCATCAGCATGGTGAATTTGGCAGTTTTTTTTTTGCAAAAATGGGATCTCAGACAGAAAATCAATAAGGGTGCTTTAAGGGTTATCAATTTTATGATGCTTCCCAATCCTGGGAAAAAAAGCATTCCAAAGATAAAAAGATGAAGGAATATTATTTTACCAGTAGCTACATGAAATATTGATGGTTATTACTGTATCAGCTCTAAAAGAATATAGGTTTGATTCCTTGAACATTTATTCCATCTGTGTCATTTATTCCAATGTTTTGATACCTGCTAGAAAATGTATATCCAATGAACTTTGGCCCAAATTAAATAATATCAGAGCCTCTATTTCTCCATCACCATTTGCCAAGTAAAGTTGTAAATAGCAAATCATAAAAACACAGTGTCTTTCCAACAGCATGTATTCAACCAACAATTGTTAGTAAGTGTTAATAAGTTAGTTAGAACACGGATAAAAATCAGAAGCACAAGGTAAGTTCAGCCTCCTAAAGCTGGTGGAAATCACCTCACATTAGACTAGACCAGGTGTCTGTCTTCAGAAATCACAGAAGGCGCTGTGACTCCAAGGTCAAAAGCAGAAAGGACGGTCTCGCTTTCACGCTCAGTGTTGAACACAAATGCTTAGTGCCTGTTGAATCACAGTGTCCTTTTTAGGGTTTGTTTGTTTGTTTGTTTGAGGAAACACAACACTCATTATTAGGCCATAGTTAACATGGAGTCTAGAAAAAGAATCAACCATGAGAAAAATAACTCTTCGGTTTGTTTCCCACCCTATTAAAGGCAAGAGGGACCCACTGAATCATCTAATTACCATGAACTCTGCAGTTCCAGTGGCCACGGTGGGCCCTGCCTGGAGACACACACTCTACTCTGTGCAGTCCTGTTTTCTGGTATTTTCTCAGGATCCATCCGGGGTCCTAGCATTCCTCTATGCTGACTGATGCCGAACAATGAAATGCATTGAGTGGGCTGACCTATGCCTTCTGACCACCTGGCAGTTGTCTTATTATCAATTCCAAGGTCAACACTCTGGTTCAAACCTGGGTCTCTCCTGTGAGGCTGGGTGGGTCCATAAATCACTAAAGGCTGACAAACTCCTCAGGCTCAGGGACCTCCAACACTGAGAATCAGACCTTAGGGCACGATGAGCCCACCAATGCCCCACCATCTGTGATTCCACAAGCTCAGCTGGTGTCCAGGTCTCTGTTCCTGTCTAGATATTGATGCTCCCATTCATTCATTCATTCACTCAAGAATGTGTATTGTACCTGCTGTGTGCCAGGCACTGAGCTGGAAGTTACAGGACCTAAAGTGATTTGAGTAATCCCTGCCCTCCTGGAGCTTACAGTCTAGTGAGGAAAGCAACCCTTTCAAGAGCATATTAACTTTATTTATAAGTGCTTCAGGGTTAAAGAGTAGGGTTCTCGCCATCTCTAGACCTGCAGAGCCATAAAACTGTCACCTGAGGAAGTTACCTGGAAGCTGAAACCTAGAGGATGTACAAGAATTAGCCAGGAATGTAAGTATAGGCGTTTACCAGGTGGAGGAAAGAACGTAAACACACACTCCACTGTGCAAAAAAAAAAAAAAAAAACACACAGTGGCTCTTAGGGAGAAATAAATCTACAGCTTAGCAAAAGACAAGAATGATCACCCTGAGAAAGCCAGAGATGTAGGTATAGACCAGCTAAGAGACCACATGAAGAGTTCTCTCCTGCATTCTAGATTTAATGATACACTTTGGGGGGATTTAATACTTGTTGGTCGTGTCAAGATAGGTTCCCAAGTGGCTCAGTGGGTAAAGAATTTGCCTGTGACACAGGAGACACAGGTTCGATTCTTGGGTCAGGAAGATCCCCTGGAGAAGGAAATGGCAACTCTCTCCAGTGTTCTTTCCTGGAGAATCCCATGGACAGAGGAGCCTGGAGGGCTACAGTCCGTAGGGTTGCAAAGAAATTGACACAACTGAAGCAACTAGGCACACATGCACAAGTCATGTCAAGACAGCGTTTCATAGGATCTGCCATCACCAAATCCTTGCCCGCCCACCTGCCCGGGCACCTTATTCCTAACAGATAAACAAAAACATGGATGCAAGAAGGCAACCTTCCTTTCTTGCCCTCAACAAGCGGAAGGGTTCACCACAGCAACCCAGGGGGCTGAGTTGTATTTACTGAAGAGAATGTAAGGTTTTAACCTGAATCAGGGAGTGGAGAATTGGCCACCTATCTCCAAACTGACCACAGACCTCACTACTCTGTACTGCCCTGTGCATCACTGACCATGGCCTCTTACTTCACCCACCTGGCCGCTGTAGCCTTTTGCGTTGACAAACCATCCTCAAGTTAATAGGCTGTATGAAGCATTAGTCTAAACTCACTGGCAGGAACCAAGCTCAACAGGTTTAAGAAGAAGTCATTATCACCTTCCTTAGTTCTGAGAATCCTCAATGATGATGTCATGTGATGAAAACGTTTGAGCCTCTCCCCCAGAAAACTGTGTGTGTGTACACATACAGACACACACGAATTTTTGTCATGCGATTTCAGACGAGCACACATAGCCTCTAAACACCATTTAAAAGACCCACTCAGGAAATTCCAGGGACCTCCCTGATGACCTGGTGGCTAAGACTTTGCGCTCCCAATGCAAGGGGAACTGGGTTCAATCTCTGGTCAGGGAACTAGATGCCACATGACATAACTAAAGATCCCAAGAGCCACAACTCAGAGCCAGCACAGCCAAACGAATTAATAACTATTTTAAAAACACAAAGTCCAGAAATTTGCAAGTGAAGCTAGCTGCAGATGGAAGAGGAAGAAAGGAATCAGGATTTCCCCTAGGAAGAGAGGAGGGTGGGAAATTGTGGCCATGATGGATACCAGCGCCCTCCCTCAAGGCCACTCCTCCTTTTACACATGGCCTGATGGTTCCCAGAACCCGTTCCGAAAACTCTGTTAAGAAAAGAGAATAGTTATGCAATTTGTATCTGTCCTCATAGAAAGGCTGTTTATCCTGGGTAAGAAAGAAAGGCTTATCCATCAGGAAAGGCTATGTACGCTGGATATATTTACATGGCTCTGCAGACATTACTTTGCCAACAAAGGTCCGTCTAGTCAAGGCTATGGTTTTTCCTGTGGTCATGTATGGATGTGAGAGGTGGGCTGTGAAGAAGGCTGAGCACCTAAAAATTGATGCTTTTGAACTGTGGTGTTGGAGAAGACTCTTGAGAGTCCCTTGGACTGCAAGGAGATCCAACCAGTCCATTCTGAAGGAGATCAGCCCTGGGATTTCTTTGGAAGGAATGATGCTAAAGCTGAAACTCCAGTACTTTGGCCACCTCATGCGAAGAGTTGACTCATTAGAAAAGACTCTGATGCTGGGAGGGATTGGGGGCAAGAGGAGAAGGGGATGACAGAGGATGAGATGGCTGGATGGCATCACTGACTCTAAGGATGTGAGTCTGGGTGAACTCCAGGAGTTGGTGATGGACAGGGAGGCCTGGCATGCTGCGATTCATGGGGTCGCCAAGAGTCGGACACAACTGAGCGACTGGACTGAACTGAACTGAACTAAACTGCAGTCTCAGACAATCAGAGTTTATAAGCTACTGATGATGATGGAAAGGTTTCCAGATGGAAGAAAAGAGCAGCAGCAAATCTTAGAATAAGAATATTGCTGTCTTTTGCACACTGGCTTCTGTCCACTTTCAGCCATGCTGCCATGATTGAGGGTTTGACCTTCTCAAGATAAGTACATTTATTTATTTCCCTACTCCTTCTCACCATCTCCAGCCTTTGTTTCTTTCAGAAACAAAATGTAAAGAATGTTTTCAGCTTACCAACAGATTGGGCAAATGAATTTGTAGCTGTCCTATTACTGCCGAAATACAGATGAAAATCAAGTGTTAGCTTCCCTCAGTGGGGCAGAACCGTAAGTAAGAGGATTCTCTCCTGAAAATCACCCTTCTGAAATTTCCAACACAATTTGGGCCAAAGAGTTTAAAGAAAATATGTGTGCATGCGTGCATGCTCAGTCGCTTCAGTTCAGTTCAGTTCAGTTCAGTCACTCAGTCGTGTCCGACTCTTTGCGACCCCATGAATCGCAGCACGCCAGGCCCCCCTGTCCATCACCAACTCCCGGAGTTCACCCAGACTCACGTCCATCAAGTCAGTGTCGTGTAAAACTCTTTGCGACCTTATGGACTGTAGCCCGCCAGGCTCCTCTGTCCTTGGGATTCTCCAAGTGAGAATACTGGAGTAGGTTGCCATTTCCTTCTCCAGAGGATCTTCCCAACCCAGGGATCGAACCCACGTCTCCTGCATTACAGGCAGATTCTTTAGCCACTGAGCCACATGGGAAGCCCAAAGAAAGAAGTATGTGCAATTCTATCTAAATCACAAAATTCGTCCTAAGTAAAAAGGTCACTCATCCTAGAACATTGAAAGTCACACACACACACACACACACACACACACACAAGTACTTAAATTAGACAGCTAAGCACACATGACTGACTCCGCACTAAGTTATCTGGAACTTCAAACACCTTTACTTCATGATCACATTTTAGCTCACACCTGCTGACAGCAGATGAACACTGAGCAAACCCAGCTCTATAGGGCACAGCCATCGCCTAAAGGGCTTCCAGCAAGTGAAGGAGAAAGGCAAAGAAGCTAAACCCAAAGTCCACCAAGCGAGCGCTCCTTGCATTTCTTGTCCGTCATTACAGGGATTTTTCTGCAGGCAGGAGAAAATTGAAATGGACCATCTGTCACTGGAGACTTCACTAAAGAAACACACTTTCAGCAAAATGGTAAGTTTTCAGAAATTATTTTGAAGCAGCTTGGCACTTCGCGTTGGAATCAGAAGCATCTTAGAGAGCAAACTTTGGAGCGAAGGGCAGAAAGAGGATGTCAGCAGAGACACAGCCCAGGAAAGACGGATGGGCTGCCTCCAAGATACAGAACTTAAGGGAAAATTAATAAGGAAAGTTTGAGGAGCCAGGAAAGTTATGTTAAAAGCAGCACTTCCAGGTGAAATAATTAGGAAGGAAGGAAGGGGAGATGTATCAACGATCATGAACTTTAGGCTGCAAAGGAAATGGAGAACAGAGTTCCTTGAGTGAGAGTTCATTTAATGAGGTGCTGGAGGAGTGATATTTATCTAGGATTCTCAGACTCTCGGCCTCCCAAACAAAATGATTTAGGAATTATTCATATGTTTTGCTAAATCCTGTTGCATAAGACTTAGACAAGATTCCCCCAACCTTTTAAGGAAATGGCTGTGGATATTGAAAGAAGTGATCAATTCAGCAGAATGTGGCAAACCTAGGTGGCTCAGATGGTAAAGAACCTGCCTGCAATGCAGGAGACCTGGGTCTGATCTTTGGGTCGGGAAGATACCCTGGTGAAGGGAATGGCAACAGACTCAAGTATTCTTGCTGAAGAATCCCATGGACTTAGAAGGCTGGTGGGCAACAGTCCCTTGGGTCCCAAAGGTCCCAGTCTTTGGGTAGGACAAGGCTGAGCAACTCACACTTTCACACTTAGGAGCAAGCTCAAGCCTTTCTGTAGAGATTGGGAAGATGTTAGACAGTGTATTACCATGCTCGGGCCAGTTTCAGGAGATGCGGAGTAAGAC
This sequence comes from Bos indicus, assembly GCF_029378745.1. Taxonomy (NCBI): domain Eukaryota; kingdom Metazoa; phylum Chordata; class Mammalia; order Artiodactyla; family Bovidae; genus Bos; species Bos indicus. Next base: position 5,042,465 of record NC_091786.1, read on the forward strand.
AGGAGCTTTTTAAGGAGAACATAGGATGTTCACAGTCAGGCATCAGACCCTTATCTTGACAAATAAATTTTCCATTACAGACAATGACTGAGAAAGTCCCGTCACGTGAATGCACTTGGGTGACATGGACAGACGAGACCTGTCCCTGTGAAGTCACTCATCTGCTGCAGGAAACCCTACCTGTCCCTCACTCGCCTGCGCCCAGCAGTACAGTCACTCCCCAGGGGACAGGACCTGGGGAGGGAGAGTGACGCGGCCGCTCAGACTGTCCCCTGGAGCAGCCCCGCTGGAGGTCCCCCCAACCCCTCCCGCTCTCCCCTCCCATGTCAGGTCCACAGAGCCCTGCTTGTCCACAGCCCCCCGGATCCAGCCCAACAAGACCGCTAGGCGCTGCACACTGAGGGCCTTCCTGCCCCTGTGGAATTCTGTGACGTGATGTTCAAAGATCTCTTCCCTCCTACTTGTTCTTCCCGTGAACACTTTTTCTGTTCATAAAATACTAACAAAATCGTGTGTTGGAAAGTAACCATGGTCATGTACAGCCCCTGCACTTGGAATGACCAAATGCTCTTAGGTCACCAAGCCAGCAGTGGGTGGGTCAGAATCCAATACGTCATCTGTCTTCTCTCAAAGCACCCAGGATGGCATGGAAACCACCCTGAGTGTCTAGGTAACAAAAAAGTGGACTCAGACCAACAGCAGAAGGACAAACACATCATTTATATGTTATACATATCCTCCTATCAGTATCCATCCATCCATCTATCCAGCTGCTTTATCTATGTATCTGTATATCTATCTATCCATCCATCTACTTTATCTATCTACCTATTACAGCCCTTTTAAATCAATTACACACAAGAATATAACTTGAAACCTCTAGAACACTTTTCTTTACTCTCCATGTTCAGAAAAATGGTTGAAACAATTCAGTTTCAAAGAGTAGAGAGACTTCTTTCCCAAGGTTAAAAGAGAAAATGAAAATAAAATGATAAAGTTTTGCCACTTAAACATGCTCTAAAGGTCAGTCATATATTTTCAAATACCACCAGAAAATTTAGCATGAAGCTTCAAATTACCACTAAGTCACAGCAGAGGATTACATTCCTGAGGCTAGATGGGGCCGTGCATAACCCCAAAATAGCAGTGCAAGCTTTTCGTGTTTTGTTTCACATGGACTTTTGCTCAAACCTTCTTCTTCCTTCATGGAGTAGGATCTCAGCTCTCCAAAGAGTTGCCAATGTTATTTTCAAACATTCATAGTAAATAAGAACACACTCAACAGAAGAGTTCTTCACTCTACTTTATGGCAAGTTATAAAAATAAAATAAAAAAGTATTTTCTTAGTAAGTTTGCTGAGAAATTTCATCGTGCTCCTTCAATTTCTAACGGTAGTGTTTTAATAACCTTTTAAAGTCAAATGCATTATAAATTTCAGCATCTTCCTCCGCCCCCCGAGTCTTTCCTCACAATTAACACTTTGAAGCCAAAGACAAATGTCCTCCATGAAAACCACATTTTCTGCTTTGAAAGAGCCAACAGCACAGGTGTGTGAGGACTTAAGATCTCCAGTTGGGAAAACATGTTTCCGTGTCTTATCAGAGCCTGAAAGGGATTCAGAAAAAAAAAAAAAGCTGATCCTGGGCGAAGGGAAAGTAACCACATGAGCCCTCTGCCCAGGTGCCTTTGCCGGCTTCCTGGTGGTCAAGCCTTGATCAGGCAGCAGCTTGGCAGGGAATAGATGGCAATTCCAGATCTTGTAAAGTGAGGAAGTCAGTGCCAAGACTGTTCGTGGGGTGGAGCAGCATGCAGGGTGCTCCTCCCCACCCCTGAGTGCGAGGGAAGCAGAAAGGGAGAGACCAGGACATAGGGGACAAAGCCGAGGGGACGGAGCAGGACATGCCAGTCTATAAAGCTATCCAGGGAGGCAGCTTGGGGTGGAGGAAAGAAGCCCCTAATCTCAATTTAGCCCCTCATATTAGTCCCCTACTGCTGTTGTGGGCTTCCCTGCCCTGGTGGCTTAGACGGTGAAGAATCCACCTGCAATGCAGGAGACCTGGGTTTGATCCCTGGGTTGGGAAGATCCCTTGGAGGAGGGCATGGCAACCCACTCCAGTATTCTTGCCTGGTGAATCCCCATGGACAGAGGAGCCTGGGAGGCTACAGTCTATGGGGTCACAAAGAGTTGGACATGACTGAGCGACTAAGTGCACAGCACAGCCCTGCTGCTGTAACAAATTACAAAAACAAAACAAAAACTTAGTGGCTTCAAACAACACAAACTTACTTGTTAAAAGTTCTGAATGTGAGAAGTTCACACTGAGTCCCACAGTCAAGGCATCGGGAGGACTGGACTGGCCCTGCCGGATACCCTGGGGAAGCTGCTTATTTCTCTGAAAGCTCCTGGAGGGGCCCTGTCTTGCCTGACTCGAGGCCACGCCCTCCAACCTACTCTCACCAGCAGGGCAGGTGAGATCACCTCCTCCAGCCGTGATCGTCTGGCCTCCATCCTATAGGACCCGTGTGACTGCGCTGGACACACCTGGATAATCCATCCCAAAATCCTTTGCTGGATCTTTAGAGAGTCCCTACTGCCCCATACAGGGAGGTGTGTGAGGGTCCCAGGATTAGGATGTGGTCACTGTGGAGACCTCACCCCCTCCCCACCCTTCTCTGATCTCTCACCAGCGCTCCCATCATCTGCACCCAACCGAGGCCAGAGGAAGCTCCTGATGCGGCCTGTGGGGTTCGGCACCCCAGGGCACGGACCAGGGTCGAGATGTAACAGTAGAGGACATTACAGCTTAAATAAGAGAAATGTATTTTCTCAAGAGTTCTGGAAGTCCAGATCACAGTGTCCTCAAGGCTGGTTTCTGGCGAAGCCGCTTCCCTGGTCTGAGCTGTGTCCCCACGTGGCCTCTTGTCTGAGTGAGAAGGTGGAGAGAGAGGGGGCTCAGTATTGCTCCCTATTCTTGTAAAGACACCAGTCCTACGAAATCAGGGCCTCACCCTTATGACCTCAATGACCTCAGGAACCTCTTCGAAGGCCTGACTTCCATATATGACCACACTGGGGTTAGGTCTTTAATGTATGAATTTGTGGGGGTGGGGGAAAAAGTCACTCTGTAACAAATGGAAACAGTACTTTTGTGAGCACACAGAATTTGAAATTGTAATGTGTTGGGACCATTTCATCCAAAAGTATGATTGCGTGTATGCTAAGTAGCTTCAGTTGTGTCTGACTCTGCAACCCTATGGACTGTAGCCTGCCAGGCTCCTCTGTCCATGGGATTTCCCAGGCAAGAGTACTGGAGTAGGCTGTTGTTTCCTCCTCCAGGGGATCTTTACAACCCAGGGAACAAACCCATGTCTCCTGCATTGGCAGGTGGGTTCTTTACCACCTGTACCACCCGGGAAGCCCCAAAGTGTGATTTCAAATATACAATTGACAAAGAGAGCACCAGAGAATTAAAAAATACCCACTCATGATTATCTGAAAATTGGACTTGCACACACCAATGATCCATGTGCCCCATTTGCTCCCGGTGGATTAAAAGCTGTGAATTTTTCTGAAGGGTGGCATAAAGCCGTCAAAGCCCTCCCATCAATCTCAAAGAAACTCTCTGATAAACCAGTTAATCTTTTTTCCGGGAAGATGCATAAAATAATGCCCTCCTTTCAACGTTCGTTTTCCATCTAAAAAAAAAAAAGAAGAGAGAGACCAAAGTCTAAATACACTCACAGGATTAAAAAGACACCAATCCAGTGACAGAGGAAGCCAGCTAGGACTTAGTCCTGTTTACTGAGCACCTACTATATCCTTGGCCCTGAGATCAGGGCTGTACAATCCAGTCCACACACCTGTGGCTTTCACGTTCTAGTGAGAAAACGTGATCAACAAGTAAGCAAAGTCACTGGAGCCTCTGTGAAGGGAACACACTCTATGATGCAAATGCACTGTAGGAGGAGACTGGGCAGTCTCCAGAACTGGCTGGTCAGTGATGGCCCTGCTGACACTTGGAGCAAGAACCAAAGACGAAAAAGAGTTGGTCCTACCAGAAGTGAGGAAGGAAAGTCCAAAGATTCAGGTGAGAGCAGAACCTGGGTGTCCAAAAAGGATACCTTGGAGGCTCCAAGCCAACCTAGAAAGAGCTTTTCTCACATTTTTTCATTGGAGAGAACATGATGCACGTCCAGGAGCCTCTCTGGAATCACACTCCACGGGGATAACACGCAGACTCCCTTCCTAGGCCCAGCCGTGGTGGAGAGTGAACTGGGGCCTCACCCCCTGCTGCCCCGTACACGGAAATGTTCAGGGAGCCTGGAGTGCAACCCATGCTCATCAGTTTAGTCCCTCACAATTTCTGTGGTAACAGAATGCTCTGTAAATCCCGGGGGCCAAATCTGACAAACTATTCAAGACTATATCACAGAGCAACCAAACCAGCACTGCCATCCTGACAATGTAGGAATACAAACTTTCATTCTGGGGAAATTAAGAAAAGAAACTAGGTATTTCTGGAATCTTACCTATGACCCCTGGACTGTTTGTAGTTTTAAGATGTTGTAGGATTAAAGACATTGCTGAGGGCCAGGAAAATCCATGTTGTTCTTTTCAGTGATATAAGTAAGAAGTACTACAATTGTTGTTTAAATGATTATTTTACTTTTGATTGGTTAATGGCAATTTTTTTTGAATAAATTTACTTTAGATCACCAATTCTGATAGTTTTAGAAACACTATTCTAAATATAAACATGATTTTCAATTAATTAGCAAATCCCCTCTTATTTTTTTCCTGTCTCAAACGTACTAATTTGAGTCCCTTCAAGTTATAAGAAAGTATGCATTTCATGTTATGTTTTTATCACTTGTCAAAGATCAAATAGTGCTAATGAGGGGAAGGAAGGAAATCAATATGAAATACGGTATCTAAGACATGTTTTGTCCAAAAATAAAAGGTCAGAGGAAAAAAGGCCAAGCCCCTTCAGGAAGAGACTTGATGAGTGTTGAATTCAGATAACACCTTCCAAACCAAACACTTTCACGCTTGTACAAAGTTTCAAAGGAGAGACAGTAGCTACTTGTGCTAACATAGACAGGAAAGCCCTCTTTGAAATTTCTCATGAACCAAAGGGATGGAAGCCTAAGGACAGGAAAGCACCTATTTGCTTACAAATAAAGTAGACAAGCTAGAAGAAGCAGAAAGGGCCCAAAGGATTCAGGGATGTCCCAGAGAAACCAAGGGAAAAGATGTAGCCAGAACCCAGGAGGAATGAAAACCAACTGGACTGTTATGTGCAGGTGTGGAGACTGTGCACTGCACAGATGCACCTGGCTGCCACTCACACCAAAGCCGGGCAGTGGTCCCCATTATCTGTACTTCAGTTCAGTTCAGTTCAGCTCACTCGCTCGGTCATGCCCAACTCTTTGCGACCCCATGAACTGCAGCATGCCAGGCCTCCCTGTCCATCACCAACTCCCGGAGTTCACTCAAACTCAGGTCCATCAAGTTGGTGATGCCACCCAGCCATCTCATTCTCTGTCGTCCCCTTCTCCTCCTGCCCCCAATCCCTCCCAGCATCAGAGTCTTTTCCAATCAGTCAACTCTTCACATGAGGTGGCAAAGTACTGGAGTTTCAGCTTTAGCATCAGTCCTTCCAAAGAACACCCAGGGCTGATCTCCTTTAGAATGGACTGGTTGGATCTCCTTGCAGTCCAAGGGACTCTCAAGAATCTTCTCCAACACCACAGTTCAAAAGCATCAACTCTTCAGTGCTCAGCTTTCTTCACCGTCCAACTCTCACATCCATACATGACCACTGGAAAAACCATCTGTACTTCAGCTTTCTTTCATTTCAGTAACCATAGGTTATCCTTGGTGGGGGAACATTACATTAAAAATTTACAGAAATAAACAGTTCAGAAGTTTTCAATTGTGAACCATTCTGAGTCCCATGATGAAATCTCAAGACATCAGGTTTTTTCCACAAAAATAGGAGCTGTCCCCTTGTCCAGCGAGTCCCAACTGTTAGTCATGAAAACAGAAGTCATCCCTTTGTCCAGCAAGTCCCAAGTGTTAGTCACAAAAATATGAATCAGCCCCTTGTCCAGCGAGTCCCAACTGTTAGTCACTTAGCAGTCACTTGTTTTCCAAACCGGCTCCCACAGTAACACAGTGCTTGTGTTCAAGTGACCTTTTTTTACTTAATAGTGACCCCAAAGCTCAGGAGAATCGATGCTGACAATTCAGATATGCCCAAGAGAAGCCGGAACGTGCTTCCTCTAAGTGAAAAGGTGAAAGTTCTTGACTAAGATCTATGGTAAGAATGAATCTTCTAGCCACGAAACTGTGAAGAAGGAAAAAGAAATCTGTGTGAGTTTTGTTGTCACACCTCAAAATGGCAAAGTTACAGCCACAGTGTGATAGTAGTTAAGATGGAAAAGGCATTAAATTTACACCATAAGATATTTTGAGAGAAAAAGAGAAAGGCCACACTCACATAAATTTTATTATAGTATATTAATATAATTGTCCTATTTCATAATTAGCTATGGTTGTTAACCTCTTACTGTGCCCAATTTAGAAATTAAACTTGAGCACAGATATGTATGAATAGGAGAAAACATAGCGTATATATAGGATCAGTAATGTCCGCAGTTTCCAGCAGCCACTGGGGGTCCCAGAACATACCCCCTACATGTAAGAGGGAACTGCTATGGCAGGATGGAAACAGGCATGCCTCTAGCTCACAGGACTGCAGGGACACAGCAGTTGAACATAATTATCCCAGAATTTGGAGCCTACAGAATGCATTTACTATTATTCATCAAGTATCAAAGGACCAGGGTTCTGCACAATAAAAGACCCTTTTCAATTCCAGTCTAACCTAAAACACTCTTTTGAACATGGATTGAGGCATGGCCATGTCCCTGCATCGAACTGTGAGCAGGAAGTAGAAGCAGCAGAGCAAACACAACAGCCCTGGAAGAGGGAAGCCGGGCAGGACCCAGGACCAGCCCCAGATGGAATCGGGAGTCCTCCCTACAGGGCACTGAGCACAGAGCAAGTGGCAAACCCATGAGCCAGGGGCCCCCAGAGACCCTTCCAGCCAACAGCCTGGGTGCACGTCAGGCTCCAGGCTTTGCAGGACAGAGCTGGGAACCCACACGATGAGTGAGAGTTCAGTTCAGTTCAGTCGCTCAGTTGTGTCCAACTCTTTGCAAGCCTATGGACTGCAGCACACGAGGCTTTCCTGTCCATCACCAACTCCCGGAGTTTACTCAAACTCATGTCCATTGAGTCAGTGATGCTAGTCTCAAATACAAAATCTTTTGAGTAAACACCAAGTACTCCCCAAACTGCCTTCCAAGTTCATGTCTAAGAAAGGAAACAGTTACTAATACAACAAAAGACTCAGAAGAACATCCAGGAGAATCAAACTATTAAGAGAACAAATTAGTACGCAAAAAAAAAAAAAAAAGTAACAGTTTTACACCCCAACTCTGGTCCTGGAGGTGAATGCTAATAACGTGAAGATATTAGGTGTGAGCATGACATTTCATGCAGCATGTTCATCCTTTCAAAAGGGGCTTCCCTGGTGGCTGAGATGGTAAAGAATCTGCCTGCCAATGCAAGAGACCCAGGTTCGATCCCTGGCTTGGGAACACCCCCTGGAGAAGGAATGACAACCTACTCTAGTATTCTTGCCTGGAGAATTCCCTGGACATAAGAGCCTGGTCGCAAAGAGTCAGATAGGACTGAGCGACTAACACACACACACATCCTTTCAAAGGGACGTCAGTTCTCACCCAGGTTTCTTTGAATATTTGTCTGCCATGGAGTAGCCCCAAAGAGTTTAGAGCTTTCAAGTAAAATTTCCATTACAAAAGTCCAGGTTTCACTACGCTCAAATCCTGATCTTGAAGACAGCTCATTAGACATTTCAATCACATTCAATAGCTCCCTGAAATGTCTTCTTTTCAGTACACCAATTTTTTTTCTCTAATTATATTGATTTTAGCAAATTGCAATATCCATCTGAGCTGCCTTTCAAATATGAACAGCAAAAACTTTCACTGAAAGGGAAAAACAAGAGTTCTGTGCTTCAGCAATATGCATGATTCCCCGCACCCCACCCCCTGCAAACTTTCTGCAAGAGAAAAACAGGCATTACGAGGAAAGTAAAAACTGCCTGATGAAATGATGGGATTCTGAAAAGTAAACAGCCACTTCCATTCCAGGAAATCAAAGTTATCATCTTAAGTGTTCATTATTCTCCTTGCCTGAAAACTAGGTAAATATCAAGGGTTGGACCTATATTTACAATTTCACATTAATGCCTCCAAGGGTGATCAGGTGACAAATCAAAACCTAAGTGATGTTTTACAATCAAACCATGGAGTATTTTCATCAGCCACACAGAAGAGCAGCCTGTCAATCGACTCAGAATTCCCCTCCTTCTAGAAACAGAATACCTTTCTGTACAAGCTACACGGCCACCCTCAAATGGATACCTGTTTCCAGCACGGAACTCCACACCACCATTTCTTCTGTCTCCAGCCAGGACCTGGCTCTTGGACCGCAGACCCATCATTCCAAGAGTCAGCATGATATAAGCATGTATGCATGCATGCATAGACTTCTGATAATAGCAAACAAAAATGGTAAAAAAAAATCTTGGCCACACCTCCCAGCAGGTGGGATCTTAGTTCCCTGACTAGGGATTGAACCTGTGCCCCCTGCATTGGAAGGAGGAGTCTTAACCAGTGGACTGCTGAGGAAGCCTCTTCAATAAAAACTTACTGAGCACCAAATCTTTGCCAGGCACTGTGCTAGAAACTTCTTATGATGGAAAGAGTAAACATAACCCTAGGCTTCATGGATCTTATGGCCTCCTGAACCGGACCTTTTAAACTGATGTGCCCACAAGGGTCTGATTTTCCTCTCTGACCCGTCCCACTCTGTGATCCCCCCACTCTCTCAGACACACAGATAGGAGGCCTGGATGGACACAGACCTCCTCTCTCCCGCATCCCACAGTTGCCAAAGGCCTGTTCCACATGGCCTGGTCCCCGGCTGCATCCCTAGCTTGTTCCCACTCTGATGGTCCTCTGCTGCCTCACCATCAAATTAACAGCTGCAAAATGGAGAAGTCATCGTGAGGTCTGAGCTGCAAACTTTCCCCGGCTCCCTCATCCACTGTCACGCGCACACAGTTCTGCTCACCCTCCTCACTCCCCTCCTCCACCCTGGGTGAACGTGGTGGACCTTTGACACCTGGGAAGGGGGCAATAAAATTCGAACCTTCCTCCGAATGAGCCTTATTTTTCCAGTTCAGAGGGCTTCCCTGGTGGCTCAGACAGTAAAGAATCTGCCTGCAATACGGGAGACCTGGGCTCAGTCCTGCTCAGAACAGCCCAAGGCAGGCCTCGACCACAGCCGCTCGTCACACCTGCATCTAGCAGTTCACTTGCTGCTGTTTTAAAAAGTCATCTTTTATAAGCAGACTCGCAGATATAGAAAACAAACTAATGTTTACCAGAGCGGGGCGGGGAGGGCTAATACAGGAGTGGAGAGTGGGGAGATACAGATTATTGGGCATAAGACAGGCTCAAGGACCTATCGTGCAACATAGGGAATGCAGCCAACATTCTGTAACAACTGCAACCTTTAAACATTATTTCAAAAATATTTAAAAACATTTTAAATGTCACCTTTGAAAAAGTTCATCTTTTTCAAAAGTGGCCAGATATGACACCATGGAATGGAGCTCTTTTTTAACTTTAAGCAGTAGGCAACCCCTAGAGTGGACTCTCATGTAACACTTTTCCAGCCTCCTGCATTTTCTGGATGATGTGCTCAGCATGTTCAGTTGCTTCAGGCATGTCCATCTCTTTACAACCCCATGGACTGTAGCCCGCCAGGCTCCTCTGTACATGGGATTTCCAGGCAAGAACACTGGAGTGGGTTGCCATTTCCTCCTCCAATCTGGATGATGAGGCCTGCCCAAAACCCACCAGATAAACACACACACACACTGACACACTCACCTACACACTCATCCGTTCCTGCTTTCCATATTTTTCCTTTGGCAAGTCTTCCCCCAATTCTGAAACAACTCCCACAGTGACGTCCTCCAGCTTCCAGCAGGGCAGCACCCACGATGGGGACCTGGCCTTCCCAAGCCCCCTCCCACTGCATCTGGGGCAGCTGGCACCCGCTGATGCCGCTAGAGGAGCTGAAGAGCACAGAGCTCGCTTCTAGCCCGGGAAGGTCCACCGACCCCCTCTCCCTCCTGCCAGCACCCACTGACCACCAGCCAGGCTCACCCCCCTTCTCAAGTGACCCCTCATGCCGGACCCCCTCTTGTCACCCACCTAAGAGGGGCTCCAGCAGCTCCCTCTTCTCTCACCACTGACTTTTCCACCAGATTGTGTGCATTACTCTACAGTCCTGCTGTGCTTTCTCCTCTCTTAAAAATTAGACACATTGAAACCCACCACATTTTCCCTCTTCCGGTTGTAAGCCCCGCTGCTCTGTCCTTTACAGTGAAACACCAGAGGAGGGCCCTGTTCCCTGAAGTTCCTCCTGGCTTTTCTTAAACTCACTCCCATCAAGCCTCCTCTTCCACCAACTCCCTGAAACTCTTCTCACCAGGACTCCTAACACGCCCGCCTAGGGGCAGTGATGAAGGTCAGCCTCCTGACTTAATTGTCAGTGGTTTCAACTCCAAAGATCGGATCATCCTCCCGGAAACACCTTCCAGTTTTAGCTTCCAGGACACTCTGCCTGTTCAGTAAATGAGAATTCCATCTACTGGAGTTGCTCGAACCAACCAAACAAAAACCACAAAAACTGGAGCCATCGCCAAGCCCCTTTCTCCTCTGCCCAAACAGTCCGTCCACTAGGACACCCCATTGGCTCCACCCCGCAACCGCCCGCTCCCTGGCGCTGGCTCAGCGTCCACAGGCACAGACCCCTGTGCTCCACCCAGGCCCTGCTGCCAGCCGGAACCCAGCGGTCTAGTCCAGACCCAGCACACTGGGAGACGTGGCCCCTGCGAGGTGCCTCCGACCCCACGGTGCCCCCGTCCCGCACTAGCACCGCATTCTCACCTCCTCCGCTTCAGCACAGTGCCTGGGAACAGCGGTCTCTGTCCAAACCCGGAGCACATCCGGGGAGCACTTCCGGGGGCTCCATGCCCCGACCACAGAGCAGCGCCGTGAGGGGCCTGGTCTTCCTCGGGCAGTGACAATGGTGATGGTCCTCACCATCAGTCACCCGCAACCAGTCAAGGATGCCACCTCCAACAGCTGCATCCGCGGCTGTTAACTAAGCACCTGTCCCCCATACCTGCCCCACTTTTCATCTGCTTCTTGGTCAGCTCGAAAGCAAAACTTCATAATAGAGAATGTGACCCTTGTTTGGGGTTTGGGGTCTTTTTTTTTTTTTTTTTTTGCAGAAAAACTGTCACACAAAAGATATGAGTGATCAGCTTGGTGCTCTGTGATACCTAGAGGGGAGAGATGGGTGGGGGGTGGGAGGGAGGCTCAAGAAGGAGGGGCTGCTGCTACTGCTGCTAAGTCGTTTCAATCATGTCCGACTCTGTGCGACCCCATAGACGGCAGCCCACCAGGCTCCCCTGTCCCTGGGATTCTCCAGGCAAGAACACTGGAGTGGGTTGCCATTTCCTTCTCCAATGCATGCAAGTGAAAAGTGAAAGGGAAGTCGCTCAGTCGGGTCTGACTCTCAGCAACCCCATGGACTGCAGCCTACCAGGTTCCTCTGTCCCTGGGATTTTCCAGGCAAGAGTACTGGAGTGGGGTGCCAAGGAGGGGATATATGTACAATTATGACTGATTCATGATGTTGGACAGCAGAAACCAACACACCATTATAAAGAATTATCCACCAATTTAAAACATGACTTTAAAAGATATGAGTAATAGCCAAACATAAGTTTATATTCAAGCATGTGTGAATTAAAATGAGTCAGAGGGAACATGAGGCTGGGAAGAAATTAGCCCTTGATTTCCTCATGGACATGTCTTTACCCATCTCTCAGGATGATTATATCAGGATGGTAATATATTGATAACACGGCACCATAGGATTGATTTGATTGCCTCCTAAAGGGCTTTCCTGGTGGCTCAGATGGTAAAGCATCTGCCTGCAATGCAGGAGACCTGGGTTCAATCCCTGGGTCGGGAAGAGTCCCTGGAGAAGGAAATGGCAACCCACTCAAGTATTCTTGCCTGGAGAATTCCATGGACTGAGGAGCCTGGTAGGCTACAGTCCATGGGGTCACAAAGAGCCAGACACGACTGGGCGATTTCACTTTCTTTCTTTCTTAAAGATCACTTTCTTAAAGAAAGTGATTTTATTTAAAATCTTTCTTAAAGATTCAAGATCACTGATGATTTATAACAATTCTTGGCAAACACATGTACCTAATCAAAACTATACCTAAATGATACTAACACTAGCAAAAATAGGAAGAATCAGCTGGTTGGGACAATATTACCACATTTGGATTGCTTTCTGAGAGCTATCCCTGGTCTTAAATCAGTTAAGTATGTGTTTATGGACACGTCATGAGCTGGAACCGAAGCTGTGGCTTGCCTCATCAGTAACACTCTGGGAGAACTCCAGAGGCACCTGACCCCCGCCCCCCACCCAGTGAGCAAGGAAAAATCAAAGTGTGCATCATCCTGGTCATGGCAGGTTTATGAACTCGGTCTGAGCCCTTCATCTTCAGCAAACTCCTTTGACCTCAAGGTCCTCTACCAATTATGAAATTGCAGGAACACGGCACACCTTCAAAAAGGACATCCCTCTCTCATGGAGGCCAGTTTGTACCAAGAAGTCATGTTGGCTGGCGAGTTGGGGGAGAGTGACAATGATTCTCTTGCAAACACTACAGGAATCCACGCATCTCCCTGAACGAGGGAGGAGACAGTGTCTAAAGCACTCACATCACCGGGCAATGAAAACCAGGTAGCAAAGACTTCTCACATGATTTGAAGATGAGAATTGCGTTAGGAGCAGGAAGAGACATCACCTTGTGGACAAAAGTCTGTCTTTATAGCCAAAGCTGTGGTTTTTCCAGTACCCATGTAAAGATGTGAGAGTTTGGCCATAAAGAAGGCTGAGCACCAAAGAATTGATGCTTTCACACTGTGGAGCTGGAGAAGACTCTTGAGAGTCCCTTGAACTGCAAGGAGATCCAACCAGTCAGTCAACCCTGAATACTTATTGGAGGGACTGATGCTGAGGCTGAAGCTCCAATACTTTGACCTGATGCGAAGAGCCGGCTCATTGGAAAAGACCCTGATACAGGAGGAGAAGGGGGCAACAGAGGATGAGATGGTTGAATGACATCACCAAGTCTGTGCAAACACAGGGAGACAGTGAAGGACAGGAGAGCCTGGCATTCTGCAGTCCATGGCGTCACAAAGAGTCAGACATGACTTAGCAACTGAACAAAAGCAACAATGATTAAAATCCACTGAGGTAAAACTATTTGTCACCAAAGATCATATAAAGTCAACTAGGGGCTACAGCCAGGAAGTAAATGCCGGAAGGAGAATAAGCTTTGCCCTGTCCCTGAGTCCCTGATGCTGAGGCAACTAATTAACTGTGCTCTTTAAAGAAGCAAGAAGATAATTTAAAAAGTGACAAGGAATCCTCAGAGTGACTCTTGTTACACTGATGAAAGGTGCTGAGATGGTTCTCTTCTTGCCTGTCACCCCACAGGTCAAAGGGGATTCCTAACTGTGTCTGTGGTCATCACATTAAGAGCATCGTATCACTGTGACAAGAACCCAGGAGTGTTATTCAAAGGGCACCTTGTGTCCTCAAAAACCAAGTGCATCTTTACCTTCATATCCTGTAGGCTTTCTAGAAATTAAAGGACTTATACAGAATGTCTCTTAAGATACTTGCCACATTTCACATGGAACACTAATAATGGCGATCATCATGTATTGAGTGTCTACAACCGTCTTCTCAACAATGGCACAGGTTCTTTTTGATGTCCATTTGTATAAGAGACTCTGAAGGTGGTTGGCATGACATAGTCAAAGGACCAGTATCTGAACCCATGACCTTCTGAAAATGTGGTAATGCCTCTCAATCTCCCATAAAGAATTAGTGGGAAAAATAAGAGAAACAAACATTAAATTACCAGATTAGGTGGGTTAAGGCTTCCCAGGTGGTGCTAGTGGTAAAGAACCCATGCTAGTGGGTTTGATCCCTAGGTCAGGAAGATCCCCTGGAGGAGGGCATGGCAACCCACACCAGTATTCTTGCCTGGAGAATTCCCACGGACAGAGGAGCCTGGCGGGCTACAGTCCATAGGGTCACAAAGAGTCGGACACAAGTAGAGCAACTTAGCACAGCACAGTACAGACGGGTTAAGGTTCGCAATGTTAAAATAAATAAACTCTACCATGGGAACTTGGTGTTATTTTTGGTTGAGCTTTCCAGCCATACACTTGCGATTTCCCATGACACTACTGTGTCCTGTTTATTTCTGTTTTAATGCTTCTTAATTTGACTGCAGCCAAAGTTGTTTCTCTTGGCCAAGGATTGTCTAGCCCTTACATTGTGAGCCAGAACCCAATGATAAATCACATAGTTTTGCAAGAGATCACCTTGCAAAAGCATCAGGCTTTGGTCTGCATCACTCAACTTCATCTAGAGTGCTGTCCTGCGCCCCTCAACTTGACGAAACTTCACACACGCATCATCCTGACTCTCCTCTCTGACTTCCAATTTCTTGGAGCATTTACTTTAGAAAACTTTCAGTGGTGAATTCTTCCTCTGCCCCTGGAGATGTAAATCCTCTAGCACTCAGGACTGTCTTTCTCAGGGACCTAGGAGCCATCCCTTTGAAGTATAATCCCCGGAGAATAAGGTCCCTGTCTCCCAGACTCTGTGGGAAGATCAGGGACCAAATTCTACAAGCACAGTGAGCAGACATGGATGGTCTCACCACAATGACCACCCCACCCTCTCGTGACCTTCGATACTTTTCCACTCTTTCATTCACTTAAAAACATACCAACTTCTTGTTTCAGTGGAGTTGAATTTAATCTTTCTCTCTCCCTATTGCAATTGACTTGAATGAAGTCTTCCTTTCTGTTTAACTCTGCCAGAGCAATTTTCCTCCTGACTAGCTAAGAGAATCTAACTGCCATAGTGTCCATAAAGAACTGGAGGTGGACAAGCGATGAAGCCACAGAAACTGCTGGAGTCCAAATATCCACTGACTGCCAATATTTAAACTTGTTCAGTCTACTGTCCCATCCTGTACTAAGTCATTTTTAGTAATAACAAACTTCAAGAGTCTCATCGTTATGAATGTCAATTCCTTTGAGAAACAGACAAGCTCATTTTAAATCTCCATCTAGTTTGTTTTCAAGTCAGTAAATAGGCCAGAGTCACTTTGTGAGTAAATCTACACCACACATAGCAAGAAAGGGAAACAATTGGTACAGTCACATCAGCAGCACAGATTAAGAAAGAAAAAAAAGTACACAAATTATAAGTAGAGAACAGGACAAACAATTATAAAGTCAGAAATCCCAGGAAAAATAATCATATAAAGGGATATGATGACATGTAAAAACTTGTATCTTCCCCCCACCAAATTATCCCTTTACAGACAAAAAAGAATATGACAAAGGAGTGGTTTTCTTGGTCTTCACTAGAGATAAATAAGCGATTCCTTCCCTCAAGGATCTGACAGCTCCAAAACACAGACAGCAAAAGGTAAAAGGAAAAACAGGCGAGGAAGGGGAAATGATAGCCGCCCCCCGCCGCCACCCCAGGGCCCAGACAACTAGGGATGAAGCCAGAACAAGAAGTCAGGGCTCCTGATTCACCCTCAACATTTCCCTCTGTGATCCACGGCCCCTTTATGCCAACAGAGCTAATTACCGAGCGTGGTAATTACATTCTTCCTCCCTAAATTTTCAATTATACGAGATGCCGTTCCTTCAAGTCAAGTTCTTGCTGATCATAAATAAAGCTCTTGCAGATGATGAATAAAACTCTCGATAACCTAGACCTGAAGTGAGATGCAATCGCATCCTCTTGTGACTCCGAGAGAGCCCTGGAGGGTCTGGTGAGTTCTCGTGGGTCTCCACAGCCAGGCTGCGTCTGTGAATTTCCGGGACCAGGGCTTTCCCACTGGGGACCCCTTCCCTAGGGTGCCTTCTGAATAAATCTACAACTTAGTTTTGTTTTTATTTGATTGGTTTAGTTTTGATTGCCATCATTTAGGGGATTCCGAGTGGTAAAGAAGCCACCTGCCAATACAGGAGACTTAAAAGATGAGGGTTCGATCCCTGGGTTGGGAAGATCCCTTGGAGAGAGGGATCTCCAGTATTCTTGCCTGGAAAATTCCATGGACGGAGGAACTTGGTGGGCTACAGTCCATGGCTATAGTCCATTCATTTAAAAATGAATCTATTTCAGACTCTTGAGTCAAAGTCTAACCACAAACTCAATTCAAGAGGAAAAGAATAAAACTTCCCCTAAACATGAGATGGAAAACTAGAGAGACTGAAAAAAGTCCTAAGAGGAAGTAAAGATTTCAAAATAAGGAGTTTAGCTTGAAGAGGTCTACAAATCCCATACAGCACTTTGGGAGAGAATTTCCCTGGACACCTGATCTCTTCCAGCCAGTGGCACCAGGACCAGGCTCCTTCTGACCTGAGCTGTCCCTCAAGTGACCTTCCCTCTCAGCTCTACCTCTCACTTTCTTCTTTTCATCTTCTGTGAGTTGCTTCTCTGTCCTCTTTATCAAATTAACTAGCTCTTCTTCAATTATTTTTCAAAATTTGAGTTAAAATCCCAGCTGTATTGTTAGGGGTTCTGTACACGTTAGTAAAATAAAATCACTTCCTGTCACAAACCACTAGCTCTCTGTGATGAGCCTTATTAAACAGTTACCATCCAAAGCTCATTTTAATGATCAGTTAACATCCCCAAGGAGACTGTGCATGTGTGTGTGTGTGAGAGTGAGAGAGAGAAAGAAAGAGAGAGGGAGATAACGTTGGGGAGAGGAGAATTCCAGTTGAAAGGCTCATTTATTTGAATACACTTGCCCTCCACAGATCCACTCAATGAGCCTGAATTCAAGAGTTTCCACAAGTCCTTCCTTTTTGCATTTATCTCCTCATGGATTTAAGGTGAAAGGATGACAAAAGAAGTCACAGATCAGGACTGGGATACCCATCTCCCCCAGTGAGCCACATGATCTTGAGTGAATCTCTCCACTCTGCTGGGCCTCAGTTTCCCACTTGCTGAAGTGCAGAGCGTGATACCTATGGATCAAGGTCTCAGGGATGCTGGTAGCATTAAAAAACTCTGCCTATAAAAAGCGTTTCTCCGATGTAGGCTATTATTATTTAATCTAGATGTTTTCTACACCCATCAAGACTCATTTCAGAGTGTGGTAGGCGCATCCCCAGTGAAGCAGTGTGTAGCTTCACTTTTACCAGTTTTTCCTTTTACCTTTAGGAAGGATAACTGGGCAGAGTTACTCTGAGACCAGGATTAGTGAGTTTATGTTTATGAAGAAGTTCCCGATGTTTAGATTGTTTTTTCCTGCATACTTGCTAATTGGACTGAAATGCTAAGAAAGAAAAAGCTGCTCTTGACACTAAATAAGAATTGCCTAAATTTCATTCCTTTCAAAGTCTTGTTTATCCTAGGACAGGATTTATTTTTTGTTCCACACTGAAATTTTTGTTTTATTATGTTACATGGTAGAAGTATAAAGAAAAACAGTTCAATGCTAAAGCTCTTTGGTTCACTAAATGGTTCACTTTTCATAAAAGGGTATGTGTGCATGTTTTTGTTTATGTGTACAAGTGTGGATGTGTGTGCATATGTGTATGTGTGCATGTATATATGTATATGTGCATGTATTTGTATGTGTTTGCAAGTACATCTGTGGCAAGTTTTCACAACGTTTTGATGGCTTTAAGGT
Organism: Bos indicus; assembly: GCF_029378745.1. NCBI lineage: Eukaryota > Metazoa > Chordata > Mammalia > Artiodactyla > Bovidae > Bos > Bos indicus. Next base: position 5,060,470 of record NC_091786.1, read on the forward strand.
CTTTTAAATAGACATAAAGGGAAGATTTGGGATTTATTAAGAACTTTACCAACTTTACCCATGTATGCCTATTTGCAGTATGTGGTCCCAAAGTCAGATCTTACATGTATACTGTATTTTTTCCAGGATTTTATACTGGAGAATTTGGGGCATAACTGGTCTCTGCCATTGATGACCTTTGAAGAAAAATTTGCAGCCTCTCTAAGGCTTGGTTGCATGTCTCTGCAAATGAAAATAGCAGCAGCAGAGTGCAGGGCTGGTGGTGGGATCAGAGCCCGTGCAGAATGAGTGCCTGTCTCTGGCAAGTTCCCAGTAAACCCTCCCCTGGGGATGGAGCTATATCACTGGGGTGGAGCCATATCCCTGAGGTTGGAGCCAAGTCATTGGCAGTGGAGTCACATCCCTGGGCGGGTGGGGCCATGCCACTGGGGGTGCGGGTCACATCATTGGGGGTGGAACCACATCAGTGGGGTGGGGCCCCATCCCTGGGGTGGGGCCATGTCACCATGAGTGGGGCCACACCCTTGGGGGTGGAGTCATGTCATTGGGGGTGGAGCCACATCACTGGGGGTAGAACCACATCACTGGGGGTGGAGCCTCATCGCTGGGGGTGGAGCCTCATCGCTGGGATAGAGCCATGTCACTGCAGGTGAAGCCACTTCACGGGGGTGGGGCCTCATCTCTAGGGGTGGAGCCACAGCACCTGTGGTGGGGCCACGTCATTGGGGGTGAGGCCACATCATTGGGGTGGGGCTACCTCACTGCGGTGTGGCCATGTTACTAAATGTGGGGCCAAGTCACTGGGGGTGGGCCCACCTCACTGGGATGGAGCCACCTCGGTGCATCCTCATCTCTGGAGATGCTTCCCTCCACAGAAGGGAAGCAAGGAGTTGCCACTCTGCGGTGTGTGTCAGAGACCATTTCAGCGCTGCCTCCTCTCTGCCTCATCTTAGTGCCAACCTGTCCTTGTTCATGGAATCATACTTCTCAGTGTGCAGACCTCGAGGGGAAGTGCAACAACAGCATGCTCTCTCACACGTGCAAATGTGCACACACATGCGTATACAGGCCAGTCCTGCTGCAGCACTTCCAACCCCAGACCTGGAGGCATGGAAACCCTCTTACTTACCCTCATTTAGGACCAGAGAACTGGAGACAAAAGGTTTAACATCATGAGAACATTAACTGAAAAGCAATTATCTGAATCAGTGGCTGTGGAGAAAGACACAGGGAATTAATTATAATCTCCTCTTCAAGTTAAAGTGAGAGAGAAAGAAAGAGAGCTTGCTGCAGAGGTGCTGAGGGAGCCCAGGCTCCAGGTGGGGGCCTGATCTCTCATAAAGGCCCCTGGCTACTCCCTCATTTTCCCCAGAATGGGGTGAAAACAGCTGGGAAGAAAATGAAGCAATACATATCAGGCCTAGAACATCACACAGAGAGTCCCAGGCACCCAGGGAGTGTCATCAGGGTTATTGGAGCTCAAGGATGCAAGTGATGGAGACGGGCTTGGACGGCAGGAGCTTGTGCTCCTGGGATGCACCTGGAGGATGGATAACAAGCACAGACACATTATCTGAACTAACAGCACTGCCCACCTGGCAGACAAGTGGGCTCATCCTGTTACTGCCCGTCAAACTGTCAACTTATTTGCCCAAGACCCCATAGACAGTATACAGAAAGCAGGGTCCAATCCCAAGTTTCCAATGAAGTTCAGTAGGAAGACTTAAGACAACTAGACCATGTGCGGATTAAAGACTTGCTCCAGGGAACCAGCACCCTTGCCCCTCCCAACTGGCATGGCCTCGCCCTCTCTGAGCCTCTGCAGAGCAGAAGGCGTGTTTCCAAATAGCTTGTCATGGCTTCGTGGCCCAAGACACCAACCAGAGTCTGGTGGATCTGTGCCTGCACACCTGGGTCTGGCTGTCTACCTTCGCTCCTCTCCCCCTCCGTTCTTATCTTCCTCCCTTCCTTCCTCCTCCTCTCCCTCTCTTTCCTTCTCTCTTTCCTCCTTATTTTGCTCATTTGAATCCCCTGTTTCCTCCTGTATGAAGGGGGAATGAGCCACCCCCTGGCTCTGTACACTAGTGTGGACTGAATCAACTCCTCGATAAGATTTCTTTTTTTTTGGTGGTGCTGCTGGGTTTTTGGTTTTTGTGTGTTTTGTTTTTCCTGTAAAACTCTCAAGAACCTCATCTTCCAACTTTTCAAGCTCCTGGTGGCAAAGGCCTTCCATGGGAAGTGCTCTAATGCCATCATCATCGGAGAGGTTGGACATCCACAGGCTATCTGTTCACTGAATGCCCTACGCAGGATGGAAGTGCAAACTGCATGTCCCGGCCTTTGTCTCACCCCCGAGATAAGACAACAGGCACAGGTATGGCCACATTGGCCATGTTATTAACTAGCTTGCAGGTGGTTTACAAGGAAAAAGAAGACATGCCCTCAGCTAGCATCTCCTCATGTCTCCCGGGCCCTTCAACTGCAAAGGAGAAAAATCAAACCATTAAAAACTGAATACAGACTCTTGCGTGCAAAGTCCTTGAACAAATTATTCACTGAAGCATTTATCACTTGGACAAGTTTATCCCCAGGCTTGTGTCAGTATCCCTGCTGGTGAGAAGCTCTGAAGGTGAGAATGCAGAGCCTGTCAGCAGATCAGTACTGCCCAGCACCCAAGACCTTCCCTGCACTCAAATCATCTGAGACTGTCTGGTCGGCTTTTCACATCTAAACGTCTCATCAGCAAATGCTGGAGGGACGAAGTGAGGGAGAGTTTTGGCCGTTCTGAGTTTGTTTCGTGGCCAGCGGGTCTGAACTCCATCACTGCTGGAATGTTTTTCCAGGATTTGCACACTCATTTTAGATGCCACCCTCCTGCTGGTTTTTGCTTCATATTGATCATTTGTCTTCTGTCGCTTCCCAGGTGGCACTAATGGTAAAGAACCCACCTGCCAATGCAGCTAGACATAAGAGACATAGGTTCAACTCCTGAGTCAGGAGAGTCCCCTGGAGGAGGGCATGGCAACCCACTCCAGTATTCTTGCCTGGAGAATCTGATAGACAGAGAAGCCTGGCGGGCTGCAGTCCATAGTGTTGCAAAGAGTGGGACACGACTGAAGCGACTGAGCATGCACACATGCCAGGGTTGCCAGACAGACTCGGGTTGGGGTTTGCCTTGAACAACAGAAATGGATGTTCACATAGTTCTAGAGACTGGACGGCCAAGATCAAGTGTGGGTGAGCTTGGTTTCTCCTGGGGCCTCCCTTCTTGGCTTTAAAACAGTCACCTTCTCTGTCCTCAAGTGGCCTTTTGTGTGTCTAAGGACCCCCGTCGTATCAATGAGGGACGACACGTGTGACCTCACTGAACCTTCATCACGTCTTTAAAGGCCCATCTCTAAATACAGTCACACTGGGGGTTAGAGGTTTAATATAGAGGTTGGGGGTTCCGTAACTCAATCTCTAAGTTCAGCAGCTTGTTTTATTTTCACATCATTAGGACAAAGCTTTGCAGCCCCTTTGTTCTTCTGCTCTTCCTTTCCAGGATGGAGAGCTGGAGGAGGGGTGGTGTTGACAGGTGCCCTGTGAGCCTGCAGGAGGCACCCTGTATTCGGAAAATGGTCCTGGATATTTAGTCTTGTTGCCTGGAGCAGATGCGTTGTGGAGCCATTTCTGTGACTGAGATTTTTTTGCATGCTGTCATGAAAGTCACATAAGATGAGCTAAACACTATCAATTTGGAAGTTCCAAGTGAATAGCTCAAATGCTTAATGAGGGAAATGAGATGATCGTTAAAAATAAAGTCAGATTCAGGTGTACATTTAACTAAGCTCTTGTAACTAGAGGCGAGGAACCTTGGATAATTATCATATAAACTCATATGAAATACAGTTTGTCTTCAGAAGAGTTTAGTATCTACATGCAAGTGAATGTGATGAATTTATCATCTATCATAAGTATGTTAATCAATGGAAGTGAGACTCACTCCTCCATAACTTTTAGCATCTCTGCATATTGATTGAAAACTATTGATGCTTCCTTTTTTTTTTTACTAATTTTATTATTTTATTGATATGTAGTTGATTTACAATGTTGTATCAATCTTTGCTGTACAGCAAAGTGATTCAGTTATACATACATATACATTCTTTTTTATGTTCTTTTCCATTATGGTTTATCATGGGATATTGAATATAGTTCCCTGTGCTGTACAGTAGAACCGTGCTGTTTATCATCCTACATATAATAGCTTATATCCGTTAATCCCAAACTCCCGGTCTTCCCCTTCCCCTTTCAGCCCCCTTGGCAGCCACAAGTCTGCTCTCTATGTCTGTGAGTCCGTTTCTGTTTTGTATATAGGTACATTGGTGTCATATTTTAGATTCCACATATAAGTGACATCATAGGGTATTTGTCTTTCTCTTTCTGACATACTTCACTTAGGATGATAATCTGTTTGCGGCAAATGGCATTATTTCATTCTTTTTTATGGCTGAGTATATTCCACTGCATATATGTACCATGTCTTTATGCATTCCTCTGTCAGTGGCCGTTTAGATTGCTTCCATGCTTGGCTGTTGTAAACAGTGCTGCCATGAACATAAAAGTACATGTATTTTTTTTTGAATCACAATTTTCTCTCTGTATATGGCTGGGAGTAGAATTGCTGGATCATATGGTAACTTCATTTTTACTTTTCTGAGAAACCTCCACACTCGTTTCCATTGTGGCTGCACCAATTTGCATTCCCAGCAATAGTGTAGGAGGGTTCCCTTTTCTCCACACCCTCGCCAACATTTGTTGTTTGCAGACTTTCTAAGGATGGCCATTCTGACCCATGTGAGGTGTTACTTCATTGTAAGATTTGATCTGCATTTCTCTAATAATTAGTGATGCTGAGCATTTTTTCATGTGTTTGTTGGCCATCTGTATGTCTTCTTTGGAGAAATTTCTATTAAGGCCTTCTGTCCAATTTTTTTTTTTTTCTGTTAAGCTTGTATATCTTGGGATTAAGCCTTTGTCTGCTGCATAATTTGTAAGTAATTTCTCCCATTCTGTAGGTTGTCTTTTCAGTTTTTTTATGGTTTCCTTTGCTGTGCAACAGATTGTAAGTTTGATTAGGTCCCATTTGTTTATTTTGTGTGTTTATTTATATTGTCTTGGGAGGCTGACCTAAGAAAACATTGCTTTTCATAAAGATTCTGGAGCTACATACTAAAACTTCTCACAGTTTATCCTGAAAACTCAGAGATAAAGATGAGGATCTAGGAAACACCTTCTCCCCTAAAAAGACAGAGACCTTCTCACTCCCAATGAAGTGCTGCAGGTTTCTTAAGGCCTTTCCTCTGAATGTTCTCTCCAACTGACTGTAGGAGATTTTCTTTCCAAGGACTCGGGCTCTGAGCTCCTTTAGAGGGTGACTGATGCCAGGAGAAATATCAATAACCTCAGATATGCAGATGACACCACCCTTATGGCAGAAAGTGAAGAGGAACTCAAAAGCCTCTTGATGAAAGTGAAAGAGGAGAGTGAAAAAGTTGGCTTAAAGCTCAACATTCAGAAAACGAAGATCATGGCATCCAGTCCCATCACTTCATGGCAAATAGATGGGGAAACAGTGGAAACAGTGTCAGACTTTATTTTTCTGGGCTCCAAAATCACTACAGATGGTGACTGCAGCCATGAAATTAAAAGACACTTACTCCTTTGAAGGAAAGTTATGACCAACCTAGATAGCATATTCAAAAGCAGAGACATTACTTTGCCAACAAAGGTCCATCTAGTCAAGGCTATGGTTTTTCCTGTGGTCATGTATGGATGTGAAAGTTGGACTGTGAAGAACGCTGAGCGCCAAAGAATTGATGCTTTTGAACAGTGGTGTTGGAGAAGACTCTTGAGAGTCCCTTGGACTGCAAGGAGATCCAACCAGTCCATTCTGAAGGAGATCAGCCCTGGGATTTCTTTGGAAGGAATGATGCTAAAGCTGAAACTCCAGTACTTTGGCCACCTCATGCAAAGAGTTGACTCATTGGAAAAGACTCTGATGCTGGGAGGGATTGGGGGCAGGAGGAGAAGGGGACGACAGAGAATGAGATGGCTGGATGGCATCGCTGACTCGATGGACGTGAGTCTCAGTGAACCCCGGGAGTTGGTGATGGACAGGGAGGCCTGGCGTGCTGCAATTCATGGGGTTGCAAAGAGTCAGACACGACTGAGCAACTGACCTGATCTGATGCCAAATTCTTCCTGAGATTCTGGTCCACAATCACCACCTTCTCCCCAAACTCCTGCCCACTACTTGGACTTCTGACTTGCGTTCTCAATCAGACTGTTTTGTCCTGTAGACTATTAGATTCATCTCTGGGAAGGGGCAAGAGTGTAGGATGTCACAGTAGAGAGGAACCAGTAAGATCCTGAGAAGCCAAGATACTGGCTCAAGGTCACACAGCTGGATGGCAGTGTAGTGGATTGAGCATCCAGGTTCTGGAACCCAAGGCGACGCTGCTTCCCAAGCACAAGCTGTGAAGGCAGGGTCTCCTTCCTGCTGTGTGGCTCACGTACAGCCTCCCGCACAGCCTCCCGCACACACCCTGCACTGGGCCCTCCAATCCCCAAGACAAGTTAACCCATGATAGAAGAAGAAATGCAAAAGGGCACAATAGCTGTCTGAGAGGGCCTTACAAATAGCTGAGAAAAGAAGAGAAGCAAAAGGCAAAGGAGAAAAGGAAAGACATAGGCATCCAAATGCAGAGTTCCAGGAGTCCTTACGTCTCTGTAGAGTTTTATCTCTCTGCAAGGAGAGAAAAGAGAGCCTTCCTCAGTGATCAATGCAAAGAAATAAAGGAAAACAATAGAACTGGAAATACTAGAGATCTCTTCAAGAAAATTAGAGATACCAAGGGAATATTTCATGCAAAGATGGGCTCAAAAAAGGATGGAAATGGTATGGACCTAACAGAAGCAGAAGATATTAAGAAGAGGTGGCAAGAATACACAGAACTGTACAATAAGGGTCTTAATAACCCAGAAAACCATGATGGTGTGATCACTCACCTAGAGCCAGACATCTTGGATTGTGAAGTCAAGTGGCCCTTAGGAAGCATCACTACAAACAAAGCTAGTGGAGGTGATGGAATTCCAGCTGAGCTATTTCAAATCCTAAAAGATGATGCTGTTGAAGTGCTGTACTCAACATGGCAGCAAATTTGGAAAATTCAGCAGTGGCCACAGGACTGGAAAAGGTCAGTTTTCATTCCAATTCCAAAGAAAGGCAATGCCAAAGAATGTTCAGATTACTGCACAGTTGCACTCATCTCACATGCTAGCAAAGTAATGCTCAAAATTCTCAAAGCTAGGCTTAACAGTACGTGAACCAAGAACTTCCAGATGTTCAAAATGGATTTAGAAAAGGCAGAGGAACCAAAAGAGATCAAATTGCCAACATCCGTGGAGCATAGAAAAAGAGGGTTACAGAAAAATATCTACTTCTGCTTCACTGACTATGCTAAAGCCTCTGACTGTGTGAATCACAAAAAACTGTGGAAAATTCTTAGAGATGGAAATACCAAGCCACCTTACCACCTGCCCCCTGAGAAATCTGTACACAGGTCAAGAAGCAACAGTTAGAACCGGACATGGAACAACAAACTGATTCTAAATTGGTAAAGGAGTACGTCAAGGCTGTATATTGTCACCTTGCTTACTTTACTTCTATGCAGAGTACATCATGCCAAATGCTAGATTGGATAAAGCACAATCTGTAATTCAAGATTACTGGGAGAAGTATCAATAACCTCAGATATGAAGATGACACTACCCTTATGGGAGAAAGAAAAGAGGAACTAAAGAGTCTCTTAATGAAGGTGAAAGATGAGAGTGAAAAAGCTGGCTTAAAACTCAGCTTTGAAAAAACGAAGATCATGGCATCCAGTCTCATCATTTCATGGCAACTAGATGGAGAAACAATGGAAACAGTGACAAACTTTATCTTCTTGGGCTCCAAAATCACTGCAGATGGTGACTGCAGCTATGAAATTAAAAGATGCTTACTCCTTGAAAGGAAAGTTATGACCAACCTAGACAGCATATTAAAAAGTAGAGACATTACTTTACTGACAAAGGTCCATATAGTAAGCTATGGTTTTTCCAGTAGTCATGTATGGATATGAGAGCTGGAACACAAAGAAAGCTGAGTGCAGAAAAATCGGTGCTTTCGAATTGTGGTGTTGGAGAAGACTGCTGAGAGTCCCTTGGACTGCAAGGAGATCCAACCAGTCCATCCTAAAGGAGATCAGTCCTGGGTGTTCATTGGAAGGACTGGTGTTGAAGCTGAAACTCCAATACTTTGCCCACCTGATCCGAAGAACTGACTCATTGGAAAAGACCTTGATGCTGGGAAAAACTGAAGACAGGAGAAGGGTACAACAGAGGATAAGATGGTCGGGTGGCATCATGGACTTAATGGACATGAGTCTGAGCAAGCTCTGGGCATTGGTGATGGACAGAGAGGCCTGGCATGCTGCAGTCCACGGGGTCAAAAGTGTCGGACATGACTGGGTGACTGACCTGAACTGAGAGAGTACTCAGTCCCCTTCCTGGTCTACTTCTGAAAGAACCATAATCTGTACCCTCTGTACATTGATCTGTAAAAATGTCTTCATATCTTTCTAAAACATCTTCCACTTACAAAACTACATTGCATCCAAGAGGTTGGTGACCAGAGGGACGTTATTAAGAACTGAGAGTTACTATCTGGAAATACACACAGAAACGAGTCATTATCCACTGTGTTTTTCTGACAGTGTCATCAAGACACAAGGCTGGCGGCAAGTTTCAGTTCATCCTCAGCACACACTGTGTCCCATGGGGTTTGCACAGTGACATCTGGTAGCCAGGATGTCCCTGCACTGAGTGAGTCAAGTGTGTGAGGCGGGGGGTGTGTGAGAGAGAGAGAGGGAGAGAGGGTGAGTGAAGGGGCAAAGAAGGCTGACTAAGAGAACTGTGGGAGACTCAAGCAGGTAAAAGTCCTATAAACAATCTCCAGCCATTTTACCAACTTGGTTCTTAGTGTCTATTACTTTTTGTTCCCTGTGGCCCCCAAACTGGGAGCTCGGTCAGTGATCAGTAAATGGGTTTGGTTAACTTGCTAGTTTCCCTTCCCATTATGCTTGCAAGGGACCTGTTCTAAGAGAATTTGTGAAGTACCACAATTATTACACTAAAATTTCATCAAAATATCTTCTACACACGTACAACATAGTTCATACCTTTTTGAGCAGGTTCATAGCAAAATTGAGAAGAAGGTATCAAGCTGTCTCACGCACCCCCTGCCCACATCAGCCGTAGACTCCCCCATTGCAAACACCCTCCCCCCATTTCAAACACCCTCCCCCCATTGCAAACACCCTCCCCTCATTGTAAACACCCTCCACCAGATGGTACATGTGTTGCAACCGATGAACCTCCATTGACACACCATCACCTTGAGCCCACAGTTCACCGTAGGGTTCTCTCTTGGTGTTGTATATCCTCTGGGTTTGGACAAAGGTTTAATGACATGTATCCATCATCATGGTATCATACAGAGTACTTCCACTACTCTAAAAATCCTCTGTGTTTTACCTGGTCATCAAAAAAAACAAAAAAAAAATGCTCTTTCTCCATGAGTAAAATGACAAAATGACCTTCCGTATAATGGCTCAAGCTATTAAAGAGAGAAAATAAAACACTTCCCCTTAATTTCAGTGATGGTATTCTTTGGTTTTTAGTCAATCACATCTTAGCCCCTCACTAGGAATCAGCCCAGAGAAGGCAATGGCACCCTACTCCAGTACTCCTGCCTGGAAAATCCCATGGATGGAGGAGCCTGGTAGGCTGCAATCCATGGAGTCGCTGAGGGTCGGACATGACTGAGAGACTTCACTTTCACTTTTCACTTTCATGCATTGGAGAAGGAAATGGCAACCCACTCCAGTGTTCTTGCCTGGAGAATCCCAGGGACGGGGGAGCCTGGTGGGCTGCCGTCTATGGGGTCTCACAGAGTCGGACACGACTGAAGTCACGCAGCAGCAGCAGCAGGAATCAGCCAATCAAATCCCATTAATTTAGACACATACTGTGCTCACCACTGGGCTTCATTACAAATCAGAATAAGAGGCAGCTGACATTTCCTTGGTGCCAATTACATGAAGAGTTTTGTTTCTCTTTTGCATCTCAGAGATACATTAACTCTACTTGTTAGGTAGGAAGATTAAGATTAAGCCCAACACATGTGAGCCCACACTGAATACCACTGGACCAGAAAGAACCAAGAGATAAATGTGAGGGGGCCGGAGAACAGAGAGGTGGTGAGGACTAGACCAGTGAGGAGGACAGGAGACACAGGCTGGCAGCCGTAGGTGGAGGTGGAGGGTGAGGAGCGTCCCCAGCAAAAGACAGAGAAGCATCTGAGGAGGAAGAAAAACGGGTAGGAATTTGGCATAAAGACCTAAGTGCAACTTGTGCATTAGGAAATAGTGAGAAATAAGTGCAAATAGAGGGAGATGTCAGTTTTAGAGAGCCTTAAGTAGTGATGGGGGAAACTCAACCTAGATGGGACGAAACATTTTTGTAGCGATTTCATTTTCAAGGAAAAAGTATTAGGACCCCCTATACGTTAAGCTGTCCGTATGACTCCTCAGCACCGTATGTAAAGTTACAAGGATATGTTTCAGTGCGTCTTACAAGGAATTATATTCATCACTGACCATTTGGAACAAATAAATCATCTGATGTCATCTCTATATCAACAGAGGAGGTAGAAGCTAAATTCCAGCTTTTCTGTACGCCCACAAGAAAAGCTACATCCACCTGACTCTTCAACAGTGTTTAACGAACACCAATTTTTTTGTAGCATTAGAAATCTCTCCTGAATTCCCAGTGGTACAGCCAAAGTAGACATGATTCTTCTTTCAAAAGAAGCTAACTGTCTGGTGGGGAAGAAGCTCAAAAACCATCCCTGGAATGGTCCATTCTGTGCCATGATGCAGGCTGAGATGGAGACTCACAGCCTACTGTAGGGGGTGGGGGGGGGGTGCAGAAATGGGGTGGTTCAGAGAAAGGTCTGGTGACCTTGCAGAGGAGATTCCCATTGAGACCTGGAGGATGAGAAGGAGCCAGCCAAGCAAAGAGCAGGAGAATGAACGATCCAGAGAGAGGTGATATTTTGCAAGACTTGCTTCTGACTTCCTAAAAGCAAAGAACAGAGAATTCTTATCTCCATCTTCCAAAACCTGACCCTGACATCCAACCTTCTAGCACCCGATTCACTCGCAGAGACAGAGCTAGTCCTCATGGCTCCCTCCACCAGCCGGTTATCCATCCAAGTGCTTGCCCTGCTGTGTGTATCTATTCACCGACCTGTATCGCTGCAAGACTGTGAGCCCCATGACAGCATGACCTCGTCATCTTTAAGTCAGAGCCTGTGCTCTGTGTGTGATGTGTTGATTTGGAATCCAAAATCCCAGTGCAGGGTACTCATTGTCCCGCTTCAGCTTCATCCCAAAGTCACAAACGCATAAGTACTGCCTATTCTGTTAAGAAATAAGCCTCTGTGAATAATAAACTCTATTTCTTTTTTAACCTTGTTAAACTCCCTGGCTAAGGCTCTAAAAATGATTCATATTATGCCATGTTGAGAAGGTTATTTGGAGATGCTATAGAGGCAGACCAAGTGAGGCAGTCAAATATGTACCCAAAGAATGGCAAATAGACGGGGAAACAGTGGCTGACTTTATTTTTCTGGCTTCCAAAATCACTGCAGATGGTGATTGCAGCCATGAAATTAAAAGACGCTTACTCCTTGGAAGGAAACTTATGACCAATCTAGATAGCATATTAAAAAGCAGAGATGTTACTTTGTCAACAAAGGTCCATTTAGTCAAGGCTATGGTTTTTCCAGTGGTCATGTATGGATGTGAGAGTTAGACTATAAAGAAAGCTGAGTGCTGAAGAATTGATGCTTTTGAACTGTGGTGTTGGAGAAGACTCTTGAGAGTCCCTTGGACTGAAAGGAGATCCAACCAGTCCATCCTAAAGGAGATCAGTCCTGGGTGTTCATTGGCAGGACTGATTTTAAAGCTGAAACTCCAATCCTTTGGCCACCTGATGCAAAGAGATGACTCATTTGAAAAGATCCTGATGCTGGGAAAGATTGAGGTCAGGACGATAAGGGGACAACAGAGGATGAGATGGTTGGATGGCATCACCAACTCGATGGACATAGGTTTGGGTGGACTCTGGGAGTTGGTGATGGACAGGGAGGCCTGGCATGCTGCAGTTCATGGGGTCGCAAAGAATCAGACATGACTGAGCAACTGAACTGAACTGAACTGAAAGAAATGCAGAGGGTAGAGCAAAGTCTGTTGATTTGTGCTTTTCCAGTTTGGGGTTAATTTTTAGGGAGCACCGTAGAGAAGCATCTCCTGAGTGTGTAGAGAAGCCCTCTGGGAGGCAGGATTAATGTGCTATGGAAACTGCAGAGTGGAGCTTGCCCTCTTCCTCACTGGGGGCCCCAGAAGAAAATACCTGAGAATTCTCCAAATTCATTCATCTTCTCTGTGAATGAAGAAACTGGGACCTTTTCAAAGGTACACAGCAGAAGTCATCCCTATGGCCAAAACTTCTGAGAAGGAGCAGAGAAGCCATCACAGCCAAAGGAAACTACACTACCCCCAGGGTCCTGTGACCAGTGGGGAAGAAGAGAAAAGCAATCAAGATCAACTCTTGACTTAAGCTGATTATTGATAGGCATCCACAACAATGTTCCAAATAGAACCACCATGAGGATTTCTTTTAAAACTTAAATTTAAGGTAGCCTTTGCTATTTAATACGCTTGGCTGGTTATATCAAGAGATAAGTTCTTGAAAATTAATGACTATAGAAGTAGACTGCCCCATATAGCCCTTAGATTGGATTAACTGAAGGCTGCTTTCTTAGTGTAGAGCAGGTTCTGACATTCATGGTCACTCAATAAAGACTCACAGGGCAAATGAATGAATGAGTGACTGCAGGACGAAACGACTGAGGTATTGCTGAGATTCTGGTGAAGCACAGCTTCAGCACAAATTACTTAAGAACATATAGATCTTACCTTGACTTCAGAGCTTGAAAACTCTGCAGGTAAAGAACTAACCATTAAACCTTCATAACAAAGAGCCCAAAAAGACTGCAGCCTAGCCTAGCCAATTATCAATTTTCCTGGGGCACTCATCTGCCCCACAGTTTATCTGCAGAAAAGTCTCGCTTTCAACTTCTTACAAATCTAATTATACAGAAGAGAAAAGAAAGAACTTTCCTGAAATCACCTACAAGCTTGGATTTGCAGTTTCTATTCTATATAACCTTTGGTCCAACAAGTGATCTTTGAAACCCACACATTTAATTACCTAATTATCTCCTCCAAACATGGAGAAGTATATTCAGAAATCCAGTGGAAAGAGAAAAGACGAGCCAGAAAGAGAAGAGAAGAAGGGACTGTGCAGAGCCTGTCGTTTTGCCTCAATCTGAAAACTGATACTGTTTCCTAGATCTTAGACGCCAGGAAAAGTTTAAGATGATGACTACATTAGACAGCTCACATCTTCTTTGAGCCAGATTTTCAGAACATAGTTTCATTATTTTTTTAAGATTGTGTGCCCTCCTGTAGTATCAATATTACTCACAGAGCAATAAAAACCCAAAGATTTGGGCATTTGCTTATCCTAATTAGGTATGTGGTGGTTTTATAACACTGACACATATAGTTCATTCACTTGATGGCCATCTACATATCTTCTTTCATGAACAACTATTATGTAAAAACACTAAGGTAAACAGAATGTGCTCTAATGAATCTTTTTCACTTATTTATTTTTAATTGAAAGGTAATTGCTTTACAATATTGGTTTGATTTCTGCCATACATCAACATGAGTTAGCCATAAGTGTACATATGTCCCCTCACTCTTGAATGTCCCTCCCACTTCCCACCCTTTCCCACCCCTCTAGGTTGTTAGAGAGCCCCAATATGAGTTCCCTGAGTCATACAGCAAATGCCACTATCTGTTTTATATATGGTACTGCATCCATGCGACTCTCTCCATTTATCTCACTCTCTCCTTCCTCCCCCATCTAATGAATTATTAAGTGTAAATTGAGAGAAATTTACATCTCTAACACAAGGGGAAACGAACTCTTCATATAACCTAAAGCAAAGCATTGACCTCTCTCTTGGAAATTAGCCTGCTTAGACCTGCAACTTTGTGAGGTATGGCCATGATGACCTAAGGGGAAAAAGAGAGCTCACCCTCTGTAAGTCCTAATACCTGAATAAGCCCTGACAATCAACAGCAGGACAGATGTCTCACAAGAGTTCTCTCATGCTCCTACTCAGACACTGATCTCCTGACAATGACCAACTATATATGCCCCCAGTACTCCTAGAATTCCAAAGAAGCTGTGTTTCCTCTGAGCCTTACTGTAAGCCAGAAATGGCTGGATGAGGTCTGAACACAATCTGGGGATCTGGGCCCCGGGAGAATGTCCAATCTCTCAGGCCATGAAAGTAAATGGGCTTGAGAGTCAGACAGACATGACTCAGCCTTTTACATGGTGTGTGTGTGTGTGTGTGTGTGTGTGTGTTATTTAGCCAAACTTTATGGCCCATACCATGAGGGATTTATATCTGAGCCCTGTCACTTTCAACATGTATGTATCATTCAATTCTAAGGAGGGCAGATAAAGAGAACTAGGGTGAGAGAACCTGGGCTAAGAGTGCAGATATGCATGAGGGCATGCCCAGCCGGGGGAGCCTGGGTCCTTAACTCCTACTCAAGGACCACAGTGCACTGGCTGTCCACTCAGTCTGCTGCGGGGAGGGAAGCCAGCTAAACCTTTGTAATTGCTTGTGGTCAGGCCTAAAAAATCACACATAGGTTTTTAAATAGAAGCCAGACTCCTCAATCCAGTCTCTATTTTCTTTTCTATAAAATTTCTTTTAAGAAGTACATACTTGTATATTTAAAATGGATAATCAACAAGGACCTACCATATAGCACAGGGAACTCTGCTCAATGTTATGTGGCAGCCTGGATGGGAGGAGAGTTTGGGGGAGAAAGTTGTTGCCATTCAGTCACTCAGTCGTGTCTGACTCTTTGCAACCCCATGGACTGCAGCATGCCAGGCTTCCCCATCCTTCACCATCTCCTGGATTTTGCTCAAACTCATGTCCAGTGAGTCAGTGATGCCATCAACCATCTCATCCTCCATTGCCCTCTTCTCCTCGCGCCCTCAATCTTTCCCAGCAAAAGGGTCTTTTCTAATGATTTGGCTCTTCATATCAGGTGGCCAAAGTATTGGAGCTTCAGCGTCAGCATCAGTCCTTCCAATGAGTGTTCAGGGTTGACTTCCTTTAGGATGAACTGGTTTGATCTACTTGCTGTTCAAGGGGCTTTCAAGAGTCTTCTCCAACATCACAATTGAAAAGCATCAATTCTTAAGCACTCGGCCTTTTTTATTTTCCAGCTCTCACATCCATACATGACTACTGGAAAAACCATAGCTTTAACTTCACAGACCTCTGTAGGCAAAGCAATGTCTCTGCTTTTTAATACACTGTCTAGGTTTGTCATTGCTTTTCTTTCAAGAAGCAGATGTCTTTTAATTTCATGGCTTCAGTCACCTTCTGCAGTGATTTTGGAGCCCGAGAAACTAAACTCTGTTCACTGTTTCCATTGTTTCCCCATCTATTTGCCATGAAGTGATAGGACCAGATACCATGATCTTCATTTTTTGAATGTTGAATTTTAAGCCAGCTTTTTCACTCCTTTCTCACCTTCATCAAGAGACTCTTTAGTTCCTCTTCACTTTCAGCCATAAAGGTAGCACCATCTGCACATCCGGAGAAGGCACTGGCACCCCACTTCAGTACTCTTGCCTGGAAAATCCCATGGACAGAGGAACCTGGCAGGCTTCAGTCCATGGGGTGGCTAAGAGTCGGGCACAACTGAGCGACTTCACTTTCACTTTTCACTTTCGTGCATTGGAAAAGGAAATGGCAATCTACTCCAGTGTTCTTGCCTGGAGAATCCCAGGGACAGGGGAGCCTGGTGGGCTGCCATCTATGGGGTCGCACAGAGTCGGACACGACTGAAGCGACTTAGCAGCAGCAGCAGCAACATCTGCATATCTGAGGTTATTGATATGTCTCCTGGCAATCTTGATTCCAGCTTGTGCTTCAACCAGCCCAGCATTTTGCATGA
This sequence comes from Bos indicus, assembly GCF_029378745.1. Taxonomy (NCBI): domain Eukaryota; kingdom Metazoa; phylum Chordata; class Mammalia; order Artiodactyla; family Bovidae; genus Bos; species Bos indicus. The sequence continues at coordinate 5,076,747 of NC_091786.1, forward strand.
TACACTCTTCATAGAAGTTAAATAAGCAAGGTGACAATATATGGCATTGACATACTCCTTTCCCAATTTGGAACCAGTCCGTTGTTCCATGTCTCGATCTAACAATTGCTTCTTGACCTGCATACAGGTTTTGCAGGAGGCAGGTAAGGTGGTATGATATTCCCATCTATTCCAGAATTTTTCACAGTTTGTTATGATCCACACAGTCAAAGGCTTCAGCGTAGTCAGTGAAGCAGAAGTAGATGTTTTTCTGGAATGCTCTAGCTTTTCTATGATCCAATAGATGTTGACAATTTTATCTCTGGTTCTTTTGCATTTTCTAAATCCAGTTAGAACATCTGGGAGTTCTTGGTTCACATACTTTTGAAGCCTAGCTTGAAGGATTTTGAGCATTACTTTGCTATCATGTGAAATGAACGCAAATTGTGCAGTAGTTTGAACATTCTTTGGCATTGTCCTTCTTTGGGATTGGAATGAAAACTGACCTTTTCCAATCCTGTGGTCACTGCTGAGTTTTCCAAATTTGCCGGCATATTGAGGGCAGCACTGTAACAGCATCATGGTGGCAGTGGGGGTGGGCAGTGGGAGGGATGGATACACGTATATGTATAGCTGAAAGCCTTCGCAGTTCAACTGAAACTATCACAACATTGTTAATCGGTTACCCCTCAACACAAAATAAAAAGTTGTTTTCTTAAAAAATGAAGTTAGAATCAGTTCTTCTTGCCAACCACACAAAACTGTCACCGTGTTGCTGAGAGTTCAACAGCACAGTGCTTCACACCAGAGTAACTCATTCACTAGTCAGTGTCCTGGACACATCCGCCCCACGTGCATGCCTGCCCTTCCCAGGCCTGACCCCTGCGGCTGCATCACCCAAACCCCATCCTCGGCAGGCTTCTGGCTGGTTTCCCTGGAAACACCCTGCTCTGGTCAGCAGCAGCGCTTCTGCCAGGGCTCGGCCCCCACCGTCAGGCCAGCCGTGGTCCAGCCTCCACTCTGAGACCCTGTCGGGGCAACACCCACCACTTGTCCCTCTAGCCATGGTACAGCCTCCACTCTGAGACCCCATTGGGCCAACACCCCCCCACTTGTCCCTCTAGCTGTGGTCCTGCTGGTGCTCATCCTGAGGTCACCTCACGGCCCCATTTGGGTTTTTTTTTTTTTTTTTTTTTTTTCAGGTTTTCAGTATCTGCAAAAAAATTCCCTACTTTCAACTTCATTTCAAACATAGTGGTTCCTGTCTTCCTAGTTAGATTCTGACTTTTACTATGTAAATTACTATTGATCATAAAACCCATATTTTATCCTCATATCTGATCACTCATCAATCAACATATTACCTAACATAGTACCATTTGTAGTGAACCAGGAAAGGAACTAGTATTTCCTGCAAGAAGAAATATATAGGGAGTAAAATGAAGTCAACGTAAGGTTATCTAATTGAATTTGAGCATAGACACTTTCAACAAGATCTACTAGGTCACCGTGAAGAAGGTTAGCTGCCTGCTTTGCTGTGTCCCCAGGAGTCATCAGAGTCACCGGACCTCTTTCGTAAATTGAAAAGTTTCTTTCTCAAAAGGAAAATGTTGATAATAATGATTCTGGAGTCACTGCAGATGGTATGTTGATAGTAAAATAAGAAGAGTCCAAAAAGAGCAAGGTTTGATCATAAGACTTTCAGGAAAGCAATTCCAACCCAATTGTGTCTTGGACTGATAGCTGCTGCTGCTGCTAAGTCGCTTCAGTTGTGTGCAACTCTGTGTGAACCTATAGATGGCAGCCCACCAGGCTCCGCCGGCCCTGGGATTCTCCAGGCAAGAACACTGGACTGGGTTGCCATTTCCTTCTCCAATGCATGAAAGTGAAAAGTTAAAGTGAAGTCGCTCGGTCGTGCCCAACTCTTAGCGACCCCATGGACTGAGGCCTGCCAGGTTCCTCTGTCCGTGGGATTTTCCAGGCAAGAGTACTGGAGTAGGGTGCCATTGCCTTCTCTGGATTGATAGCTACTGGGATTATAAAGAGTAGTGAAATCATCTATATCTAAATAAGTGGTTAAGAAATACACAGAAGAAAAAGATGTAAAATATGATGTCAAAACCTTTAAACATTGGTGGGGGAGGTAAGTAAAAATACTGAAATGCTAGAATGCATTTGAACTTAAGAAACCATCAATTAAAATAATCATACATATATCATGGTAAACACACATCAAAAATCTATAGGCTATATATCCAAGCAAAATATTATAACAACGTTATTATTATTATATTACAGTGGTCATCAAATCACAAAAGAAGAAAGTAAAAGGAGAAAAAAAGAACAAAAAAGAACTACAAAAACAACCAGAAAACAAAAACAGCATGGCAATGGGTACATAAATATTAAAAATACTTTAAATATAAATGGGTTAAATGTTCCAATCAAAAGACATAGAGAGGTTCAATGCATAAAAATAATGACAGACATGTTGCCTATAAGAAACTCACTTTAGTTTTAAGACACATGTAGACTGAAAGTTACAAGATGGAAAAACATCTTCCACGAAAACAGAAATAAAAATAAAGCAGAGGGGAAAAGACTCTGATGCTGGGAGGGATTGGGGGCAGGAGGAGAAGGGGACGACAGAGAATGAGATGGCTGGATGGCATCACTGACTCGATGGACGTGAGTCTGAGTGAACTCTAGGAGTTGGTGATGGACAGGGAGGCCTGGCGTGCTGCGATTCATGGGGTCGCAAAGAGTCAGACACGACTGAGCAACTGAACTGAACTGAACTAAGCAATACTTATATCAGATTAAATAGACTGTAAAACAAAAACTGTAACAAGAGACAAAGAAGAACTTTACATGATGAAAAGGGATCAATCCAACAAGAAGGTATAAAAATTGTAAATGTATATATACACCCAACATAGGAGCAAATATTAAAGAAAGTAACATAAAACGACATTAACAAACATAAAGAGACAAATTGATAGTAATTCAATAATAATAGGAGACTTTAACACCATCAGTTCAGTTCAGTTCAGTTGCTCAGTCATGTCCAACTCTTTGTGACCCCATGAACTGCAGGACACCAGGCCTCCCTGTCCATCACCAACTCCTGGGGTTTACTCAAACTCATGTCCATTGAGTCAGTGATGCCACCCAACCATCTCATCCTCTGTCGTCCCCTTCTCCTCCTGCCTTCAATCTTTCCCAGCATCAGGGTCTTTTAAAATGAATCAACTCTTCGCATCAGGTGGCCAAAGTACTGGAGTTCCAGCTTCAACATCAGTCCTTCCAATGAACACCCATGACTGATCTCCTTTAGGATGGACTGATTGGCTCTCCTTGCAGTCCAAGGGACTCTCAAGAGTCTTCTCCAACACCACAGTACAAAAGCATCAATTCTTTGGCACTCAGCTTTCTTTATAGTCGAACTCTCACATCTATACACAAACACTGGAAAAACCATAGCCTTGACTAGACCGACCTTTGTTGGCAAAGGAATGTCTCTGCTTTTGAATATGCTGTCTAGGTTGGTCATAACTTTTCTTCCAAGGAGGAAGCGTCTTTTAATTTCATGGCTGCAATTGCCATCTGCAGTGATTTTGGAGCCTAAAAAAATAAAGTCTGACACTGTTTCCACTGTTTCCCCATCTATTTCCCATGAAGTGATGGGACCAGATGCCATGATCTTCGTTTTCTGAATGTTGAGCTTCAAGCCAACTTTTTCACTCTCCTCTTTTACTTTCATCAAGATGCTCTTTAGTTTTTCTTCACTTTCTGCCATAAGGGTGGTGTCATCTGCATATCTGAGGTTCTTTATATTTCTCCTGGCAATCTTGATTCCAGCTTGTGCTTCTTCCAGCCCAGCGTTTCTCATGATGTACTCTGCATAGAAGTTAAATAAGCAGGGTGACAATATACAGCCTTGACGTATTCCCCTTTCTATTTGGAACCAGTCTGTTGTTCCATGTCCAGTTCTAACTGTTGCTTCCTGACCTGCATGCAGGTTTCTCAAGAGGCAGGTCAGGTGGTCTGGTATGCCCATCTCTTTCAGAATTTTCCACACTTCATTGTGATCCACACAGTCAAAGGCTTTGGCATAGTCAATAAAGCAGAAATAGATGTTTTTCTGGAACTCTCTTGCTTTTTCGATGATCCAGCGGATGTTGGCAATTTGATCTCTGGTTCCTCTGCCTTTTCTAAAACCACCTTGAACATCTGTAAGTTCACAGTTCACATATTGCTGAAGCCTGGCTTGGAGAATTTTGAGCATTACTTTACTAGCATGTGAGATGAGTGCAATTGTGCGGTAGTTTGAGCATTCTTTGGCATTGCCTTTCTTTGGGATTGGAATGAAAACTGATCTTTTCCAGTCCTGTGGCCACTGCTGAGTTTTCCAAATTTGCTGGCATATTGAGGGCAGTACTTTCACAGCATCATCTTTTAGGATTTGAAATAGCTCAACTGGAATTCCATCACCTCCACTAGCTTTGTTCATAGTGATGCTTTCTGAGGCCCACTTGACTTCACATTCCAGGATGTCTGGCTCTAGGTCACTGATCACACCATTGTGATTATCTGGGTCGTGAAGATCTTTTTTGTACAGTTCTTCTGTGTATTCTTGCCACCTCTTCTTAATATCTTCTGCTTCTGTTACATCCCTACCATTTCTGTCCTTTATTGAGCCCATCTTTGCATGAAATATTCCCTTGGTATCTCTAATTTTCTTGAAGTGATCTCTGGTCTTTCCCATTCTGTTGTTTTCCTCTATTTCTTTGCACTGATTGCTGAGGAAGGCTTTCATATCTCTCCTTGCTATTCTTTGGAACTCTGCATTCAGATGGCTATATCTTTCCTTTCCTCCTCTGCTTTTTGCTTCCCTTCTTTTCACAGCTATTTGTAAGGCCTCCTCAGACAACCATTTTGCTCCTCATACAACCATTTTGCTTTTTTGCATTTTTTTTTCTTGGGGATGGTCTTGATCCCTGTCTCCTGTACAATGTCATGAACCTCCATCCATAGTTCATCAGGCACTCTGTCTATCAGATCTAATCCCTTAAATCTATTTCTCACTTCCACTGTATAGTTATAAGGGACTAATACTCAACACCATACTTATATCAAAAGACAGATCATCCAGACAGAAAATCAATAAGGAAACACTGGCCTGAGTTACTTTTACACACCATTTAGAAAAAGAAACACAAAAATGGATTAAATACTTAAATATATGACCTGAGACTATAAAACTCCTACAAGAAAACATAGGTAATGTGGTCTTTAACATTGGTATGAACATTTTTTTGGATATTTCTCCCCGGGGAAGGGAAACAAAGGCAAAAACAAATAAATGGGCTATATCCAACTAAAAATCTTCAGCACATCAAGGAAACTATTGATAAAATGAAAAGACAGCCTACTGAATGGGAGAAATACATCATTTTCAAATGATATATCTGATGAGAGGTTAATATACAAAATATGCAAATAATTCATACAAGTCAACATAAAAATCAACAAATAACTGGATTCAAAAACTGGCAGAGGACATAAATAGACATTTTTCCAAAGAAGACATACAGGCGACCCACAGACATGTGAAAAGTTGCTCAACATCACTAATCATAAGAGAAATGCAGATCAGAACCACATGAGGTGCCTCCTCACACCTGTCAGAATAGCAACTACCATCAAATGGACCACAAATCACAAGCGTTGGCAAGGATGTGGAGCAAAGGGAACCCTTGCTCACTGCTGGTGGGAATGTAAATTGATGCAGCCAGTATGGAGAAGAGTATGGAGTTTCTTCAAAAGATTATAAATAGAACTACCATACAATCCATACAATCTTCTGATCAGAGAAGACAATGGCAACCCACTCCAGTACTCTTGCCTGGAAACTCCCATGGACAGGGGAGCCTGGGTAGGCTGCAGTCCATGGGGTCGAGAAGAGTCGGGCACAACTGAGCGATTTCAGTTTCACTTTTCACTTTCATGCATTGGAAAAGGAAATGGCAACCCACTCCAGTGTTCTTGCCTGGAGAATCCCAGGGATGGGGGAGCCTGGTGGGCTGCCATCTATGGGGTCACACAGAGTCGGACACGACTGAAGTGACTTAGCAGTAGCAGCACATCCAGCAGTTCCACATCTGAGTATTTTTCAAAAGAAAACAAAAATGTGACTCAGCCATATAGAAAGAATGAAATCTTGCATTTGTGAAAACATTGGTGGGGATTATGCTTAGTGAAATAAGTCACACAGAGAAAGATAAATACCATATGGTTTCACTAATACATGGAATTTAAAAAAAAAAAAAAAAACATTAAAAAAAAAAAAACAGAAACAGACTCATAGAGAACAAACTAGTAATTGCCAGAGGGGAGGTGTTGGCAGGGGGGCTGAAGAGTGAAATAGGTGAGGCAGACTAGAAGGTACAAACTTCCAGTTATAAAGCATAGAAGTCATGGGGCTGTAATCTATAGCATAGGGATTATAGTCAACAACACTGCGATAACTTTGTTTGGTGACAGATGGTAACTATACTCATGGTGCTGATCATTTTGTAATGTATAAAAATATCAAAGCACTATGTTGTACACTCTGAAACTAATACAATGCTGAAAGTCAATTATACTTAAATTTTAAAACTAAATAAATGTGAACACCTCAACTTGTGGGAGCATGATTCATATGTTAATTGATTGCCACCTTGTAACAGATTTCTGAAGTGAGTCACTCTACTATTAAGAAATGATTGCTTGTTATATTCTAAAGGTCTATATTTTTACTCTTTTGAATGCACAGTAACTTAGTGCTGCATCAGACTGTAACCTTTTCAAGTCATTTAAAGCAACAACCTGGAATCACAACTTAAATTTCATGTGGTGCTACCAATGGGAATAAGTCAACCGAGGTGACAATCAGATGAACAGATTCCTTTTACACTTGGTTAGGTTCCATATACAGGCTCAGGGACAATTGCATCAAAGTTTATTCCTGTTTGGGGGTTGGTACAAATCTTCTGAAACTTTAATGTTTTATTAAAAGCAAAAGCATGATCATTTGTTTGGGCAAGTTTCCTCTCTGTTTTTATATCTGCATGACCTCATAATATCACAACTAACTTAACTAATTCATACTCAAAACTGAATTTGTAGGACCTTTGCTTCTGGTTTATGTTTCATGGGCCCTAAGGTGAGGGTGGCCTGATTTGATAGTAAATAAAGCCACTCTGCCATAAAGTTTTTCTAAAAAATCTCACTAATGCTAAATTCCTATTCAAACCCATCTCTGTTCAGATATATTTTCCTAGCATTACATATTACAAAGTCAAAAAGTCCCTTCAATCTGCATAGAACATTACCTTTGAACAATAAAAATGTCATACTTTTCTCAGCCCCATAAATATCATAAGGTATTCTATTTTAAAATTCAACCCCAAGATATAAAGCTTAGACTAAGATATTTCAAGTTACATAGGAAAACCGTTTCTATACATATTACTGGAATTATTCTGTGATCCCAAGGAGTGTTTTTCATGATGATGTGTCTTCTATTCATTCATTTATTCATACATTCATTTTCCATTTAACAAACATTTTTCAATAAGCACCTATTCCAAGCTAGGTCCTAGGGAAATGATAGTTTAAGAATTCAAGATAAATAATAAATGAATTCTCAGTTGAACTGAGGTGGACGAACCTAGAGCGTGTTACATAGAGTAAGTTAAAAAGAGTAAAACAAATATCATAGGTTACTCAGGGAGTTGGTGATGGACAGGGAGGCCTGGCGTGCTGCAGTCCATGAGGTCACAAAGAGTCGGACACGACTGAGTAACTGAACTGAACTAAACTGAATGCATATATATGAAATCTAGAAAAATGGTACCAATGAACCTATTTACAGGGTGGGAACAGAGACACCCAGACATAGAGAATGGACCTGTGGGCACAGCAGGGGAAGGAGCGGGGTGGGGAAAGGAGAGAGCGGCACTGAAATATATGTGCCGTGCTGTGCTGCGCTCAGTCACTTCAGTTTTGTCCGACTCTTTGCAACTCCCATGGACTATAACCCACCAGGCTCCTCTGTCCATGGGATTCTCCAGGCAAGAATACTGGAGTGGGTTGCCATGTCCTTCTCCAGGGGCCTTCCTGACCCAGGGATCAAACCCACATCTCCTGAGGCTCCAAGGAGATTACATTACAGGCAGATTCTTTACTGTTGAGCCACCAGGGAAGCCCTGAAATATATACTCCACCATGTGTAAACTAGATGATAGAGGGAGGCTACTCTAACACAGGGAGCTCAGTCTGGTGCTCTGTGATGACTAGAGGAGTTGGGGATGGGGGGGTGAGGTGGGAGGCAGGTTCAAGAGGGAAGGGATATATGTATACTTATGGCTGGTTCACAACACTATACGGCAGAAACCAACACAATATTGTAAAGCAATTATCCTCCAACTAAAAATAAACTAATTTTTTAATGGAAATAAAAGAAATGAATTATCAGTCTAGTTGAGAAGAAGAACATGCAATTACATGTTACCATTAAGACATACTCAAAGTCCTTTGGGGGCACCCAGGACCAGGTGGTTTACTACATATAGAAAAATTTTCAGGGAATAAACATTTGATCCTGGTATTATAAAATTAAGGCAGAGCTATCACATGGACAAAAGACATTGATATGCCTGTGTGCATGCTGTGTTTCTACTCATAAGAGCTCACATGGTGGTAAGAGGCGGCCTGGACCAGAAACCAGATGACTAGCGCTCCAGCTCTCGCTCTGCCATGATCCTGGGCGTCCCTCTCTGGAACTGTGTGCTGCAACCGTCAATCAGGTGTGCTTCATGTCTAAAATTGCATGAGTCACACGCTCCCGTCAGACACTCCCACCCCGACACCCGGGTGATCACACACAGGAAGGATGGCAGTACGAAAGGCACCACTCACTGCCCCCAACCCTCCACTGAGCACGCAGATTGCCACCCTGGGAATCACATGGTCTACGACCATCAGTGCCCACCTCCAGGGAGCACTTTCAGCAGAGGAAGGAAGGCCACACGGTCACCACCTGGGGTCCTCCCTCCACTTGCAGACACTTCAGGTGGGCTCCCAACAGGCCAGTCTCGTGAATCACAACACTGAAATCTACAGGAGCAGGGGGTGGAGTCCACGGGGTTCTGCCAATCACACCCCCCTTCCCCAACACAGGACATGTTCACTTGTTTATGCCATCTTTTGCCTTCACTCCATACTCTCCCATTGTGTAATAATTTCCAACTTTAAATTTTTATCTGCTTTTCATACTTAAAAATACCCTCACCCACCATACATAGTGCTCCAGCCATATTATTCCTGTAGAATGGGAGAAAATATTTGCAAATTATGCAACTGACAAGAGATTAATCTCCTAAATATAAAAATAGCTCATATAGTTCACCTGTTTCCCAGGTGGCTCAGTGGTAAAGAATCCACCTGCAATGCAGGAAATCTGGGTTCAATCCCTGGGTCAGAAAAATCCCTTGGAGAAGGAAATAGAAACCCACTCCAGTATTCCTGCCTGGGAAATACCATGGACAGAGGAGCCTGGTGGGCTACAGTCCATAACGTCATGAAGAGTCAGACATGATTTAGTGACTGACAATCACAACTCAATATCAAAAAACCCAAATCATCCATACAAAAAAAGGGGGCATAAAATCTAAAAAGACATTTCTCCAAAGAAGACATACAGATGGCCAAAAGGTACATGAAAATAAGCTCAACATCTCTTATTATTTAGAGAAATGATAATCAAACTACAATGAGATATCATCACCTCATAGTCAGAATGGGCTAACGTCAAAAATTCTACAAATAATAAATGCTGGAGAAGATGTAGAGAACATGAAATCCTCTTACTCTCCTTTAAGTTTCAATGGTTTATCTTATGCTCCCTCTCTGACATTCTGTAGGAACTCTATTCACACCTCAAGGGAAAAATAATGAAGCCTCTCTCTGACCTAACCACTATTTCCATCAGACCTCATATCTACTTGCCAATGTCTGCTAATGTATCAGACTCTTACATATGCAATGTTATTTTTTCTCTACAACAATCCTATGGCAGATTTCACTAGGAGCAAAAAAAAATATCTGAAATATTCAGGATCTCACCCAAGTTCTTACCAATAGTAATCAACAAATTCAGAAATTGAACTGCATCCATATATTCTGACATCAACAGATTTTGCACTATGATATTTTGATACTTCTTAAAAGTCTCTGAAGAAAATTATCTTATTCTTTCTTTATATTTCAATAACGTGTGTTCCCTTTTTAGTCCCATTACTGTAAATTGCTTGAGGCTAGAACCTAGATAGCATATTAAAAAGCAGAGACATTACTTTGCCAACAAAGGTCCATCTAATCAAGGCTATGGTTTTTCCAGTGGTCAGGTATGGATGTAAGAGTTGGACTGTGAAGAAAGCTGAGTGCCGAAAAATTGACGCTTTTGAACTGTGGTGTTGGAGAAGACTCCTGAGAGTCCCTTGGACTGCAAGGAGATCCAACCAGTCCATTCTAAAGGAGATCAGCCCTGGGTGTTCTTTGGAAGGACTGATGCTAAAGCTGAAACTCCAATACTTTGGCCACCTCATGCGAAGAGTTGACTCATTGGAAAAGGCCCTGATGCTGGGAGGGATTGGAGGCAGGAGAAGGGGATGACAGAGGATGAGATGGCTGGATGGCATCACTGACTTGATGGACTTGAGTCTGGGTGAACTCCGGGAGTCAGTGATGGACAGGGAGGCCTGGCGTGCTGCGATTCATGGGGTCGCAAAGAGTCAGACACGACTGAGTGACTGAACTGAACTGAACTGAGAGACATGGCTGTACTCATTCCTATCCTGTACAGGGAGGGCTTCACACAGTGCTGGACATACAGTGAACTCTTAATATTTGTCAAATTGAAACTATCAGAAGTATGTTCCAACATCTAGTTCCTAAAGCGCCTGAGGTTTTCCACGCAGGAGGTTAATGGCTCTTGTGTTGTTTGCACTGAAAAGGGGACTGCAGCCTCTGAGCACGTGCAGGCTGAGTCCAGGAGGTGAGTGATCAACCCTAGTGCATTACCCAACATCAACGCACCTCTCCCTCTTCCAGAGGCTATTGGTATCTTCCTGAATCTACTGTTCACACTTACTATAAATAATCTGAATCACTATCCAGCCCAATCTAATTCAGAACTTGCAAATGGCAACAAAGAAAGAGACAGCCCATGCAGGCATCTGACAAACCCAGTTTTGGAGTTGAATAGGTCTGATTGGTTCTGCTCCAAACAGGAGCTACATTTCTGACTATATGCTATGGACTGAACATTTATGCCCCCCCAAAACTCAGCCCTAAACCCCAACACATTGGTATTTGTAGGTGAGGCTTTGAGAGTTGAGTGTGTCATGAGTCTGAACGAGATTACTGACCTTATGGGAAGAGTTGTGAGGGAGATAATCTCTCAGGAAGCAGGAAGGCAGCCATGCCTAAAGCAAATAAAGAGCCCTCCCTGAGAATGTGACCATGCTGGCACCTGACCTTGGACTTCCAGCATCTAGATGCATGAGAAATAGATGTTACTGTGTAAGCCACTCAGTCTAAGACATTTTTTACAGCAACCGCAATCAACTAAGACAATATGAAACAATGTAGGAGTGTGGGGTGCAAACATGAGTGACCAACTGCAAAGAGGACAGTGCACTCCAAAGCTCAAACACGACGAGTGCCCATCTCTGCAGGAGTTCCAGCATTTCCAGGTAAGCCAGAGCCCGAGAATTCTAATGTATAAATGGAATGTCAAAGACAAGCAAGAAAAATGGGACTCTACCATGAGACTCCAAAGGCAGGCATTCTGAGATGGGATCGGCGTTAACTAGTTAAAGAGAAGGCAGTCCTGGGCAAGCTCTTTTTCTTCTTCCCCTTCAGATGTCAAGGGGGAAAAAAAAAAAATGAGTCACTTGTTTTGAAGCTCCTTCTACCTCTTACAGTTTGTAACTCTCATCTCTGGCCAGACCATATTGAGTGCTTCTAATAAATGAGGTGAGCCTTTCAGATCACCAAGAGGCAAAAATTGTTTGAAGTTTTCACACACCCTTTTATTTCCTATGAAATGTTACACTCAAACAATACTTAGCTATATAACCAGAAATGCTTTCATCTCTGTGTCCAAAAGTGGAAAATACAATTGCCTGTGCTTAACATTGGAGATGAATGGCCAAGTGTGTCCAAGTCTCAGGGCAGCCTCTGCGATGAATATGTGGGTGCGTTTCTAGCACTGACTCTTTCTTGCATTTCCCAGGACAAAGATGAAGGCTATTGATTATATTTACCCAAGCCTCCCAGGGCATATTTCTTTAAATTTTGCCCAAGAACAGTCCACTAGGAGAATCCTATTAGACTTTAAACAAAGGAACATGCCTCCCTATATAGGTTAAGAACACATATATCCAATAAATCAACTCTCAGGCTCTGATAACTGGATGAACTTCAAACATGGAGATAAGTTATAAGAATGTGTGCAGACTACTTTGGAATTTTTTAAGAATCATGGAGTATATATCACATTTTCTATTCCTAAGAGAAGAAAACAATGTTTTAGTACTGGTTCTAAGTGAATTTTAGGACCACCTAACATCCACCTAAGAGGTTTTTTTTTTAAGCATCCTCAAGGGCAGGTCCTTTAAACCATTGTTATGACAAAACAGATGTTTAACAGCCCAGGTAGTGTGGCAAGGAGCTGAGTTTAGTGCTGGTGGATCAGAGGTCTCTAGTTCTGTTTTTAAAAGCAGCTAGAGTCTTCTGGGGAGAAGGCAATGGCACCCCACTCTAGTACTGTTGCCCGGAAAATCCCATGGATGGAGGAGCCTGGTAGGCTGCAGTCCATGGGGTCGCTAAGAGTCGGACATGACTGAGCAACATCACTTTCACTTTCTACTTTCATGCATTGGAGAAGGAAATGGCAACCCACTCCAGTGTTCTTGCCTGGAGAATCCCATGGATGGAGAAGCCTGGTAGGCTGCAGTCCATGGGGTCGCACAGAGTCAGACACGACTGAAGCGACTTAGCAGCAGCACAATAGACTATGATTTTACTGGTATAAGAAATCACAATTAAGAATGCATATGAAGTTCACTGATGAAAATTTATTCCATTTAACATATCTACAGAAAGATACTTAAAAGTTGTGATCCTGAGAAATGGAACATCTCCATCAGTCAGGCATCGATAAGAGTTTTAGAAAAACATGGCACCAAACTGCCCTCTTCTGTATGTACCTAAAAGATGACCTTCAACTCAAGCATAGATTTTAAGACAGACCAAATTCTTCCCGTCTTACTCAATAAGAATCTAATGCTTGTCTGTGGTTATAGGTGAGTGGACAGCAATTAGAGGTAATATCATCTACCATTCATCTCTTAGGGAAGGATAAAAAAGAAGAACTTGAAATGCTACTTGACCAGTGCATTTTTGCATTCTGAAACGTTCATGCTACAATTTTTGGCTGAGGCTACTTCAGCTGTAAAGATTACATTTTCTCGTTTGGAAACATCACCTATTGAACAATGCCTGAAGGAAAAAACCAGCGGTGTGGAAACTGATTGTTCTGCAGCAACATGTGTCAGGTTTAATTAACACAGGTTTGGCCTGAGAGCACACATTCTCTTTAAAACATTGCAATACACCCACAACCTACAGAAAACCATGTTTGTTCCAGGAGGGGAAGTTAATATTATCTTCACCAACAGTGGATCTCAAATTTTATTGACCTCAGGATCCCCTAAGGACTGGTAAAAACTCAGATGGCTGGAGCCCTCTCGCAAAGTCTCTGATTCAGTAGCAACAGGGTTGGAGCCTGAGAACTTGCATTCCTGACACAGTCCTAGGTGATGTTCCTGGGGCCTGCCAGGGACCACACTTTGAGAAGCCCTGATGGAGAGGATTCAACTCTGACTTAGGATTTGGGAAGCTGAGGGTCTAAAGCTTAGTCATGCCTCTGACATGTAGTTCAAGTTACATAACCTTTCTCAGCTGGGCAACTTTGTCCCCCTGCAGTAGACAGGACTCTTAAGCTCTCTTCATATCAAAGATTTATGCTTCTTCAGCTGACTCATCTTCTAACAAGTGGAACTTCTTGAGTATACTGCAAATACCCCATGTACAAGCTATCTGCTTTTCAAGTCCAAATGGTGACTGTTAGTGTAATGAACAGCTAACCAACTTTTACTTTTATGATTCCCAAAAGTATCCAGAAGTACATCTTTTCCTCCATGTGCTTGCTCCTGTATTTAAATGTTTCTATAACTTTATACGGAGAAGGAAATGGCAGCCCACTCCAGTATTCTTGCCTAGAGAATCCCAGGGACAGAGGAGCCTGAGGGGCTGCCATCTATGGGGTCGCACAGAGTCAGACACGACTGAAGCAACTTCGCAGCAGCAGTATAACTTTATATATTCAGCCAAGAGTGCCAGGCTGTGACAGTGCAGGAGCAGGCGAGAGGAGCTACCCCACATCCAAGGTCAGGGGTGGCGGCCGGGAGGAGCAACCCCACGTCCAAGAAGCAGTGACTGCACAGGCACAGGAGGGCCCAGAGGAGCTATTCCATGTTCAAGGTCAGAAGGGGCAGTGGTGAGGAGATAGCCCTCGTCCAAGGTAAGGAGCAGAGGCTGTGCCTTGCTGGAGCAGTTGTGAAGAGATACCCCACGTCCAAGGTAAGAGAAACCCAAGTAAGACGGTGGGTATTGCAAGAGGGCATCAGAGGGCAGACACACTGAAACCATACTCACAGAAAACTAGGCAATCTAATCACACTAGGACCACAGCCTTGTCTAACTCAGTGAAACTAAGCCAGGCCTGTGGGGCCACCCAAGATGGGCGAGTCATGGTGGAGAGGTCTGACAGAATGTGGTCCACTGGAGAAGGGAATGGCAAACCACTTCAGTATTCTTGCCTTGAGAACCCCACGAACAGTATGAAAAGGCAAAATGATAGGATGCTGAAAGAGGAACTCCCCAAGTCAGTAGGTGCCCAATATGCTACTGGAGATCAGTGGAGAAATAACTCCAGAAAGAATGAAGGGATGGACTCAAAGCAAAAACAATACCCAGTTGTGGATGTGACTGGTGATAGAAGCAAGGGCCGACGCTGTAAACAGCAATATTGCATAGGAACCAAGAATGTCAGGTCCATGAATCAAGGCAAATTGGAAGTGGTCAAACAGGAGATGGCAAGAGTGAACATCGACATTCTAGGAATCAGCAAACTAAAATGGACTGGAATGGGTGAATTTAACTCAGGTGACCATTATATCTACTACTCTGGGCAGGAATCCCTTAGAAGAAATGGAGTAGCCATCATGGTCAACAAAAGAGTCTGAAATGCAATACTTGGATGCAGTCTCAAAAACCACAGAATGATCTCTGTTCATTTCCAAGGCAAACTTTTCAATATCATAATAATCCAAGTCTATGCCCCAACCAGTAATGCTGAAGAAGCTGAAGTTGAACGGTTCTATGAAGACCTACAAGACCTTTTAGAACTAACACCCAAAAAAGATGTCCTTTTCATTATAGGGGACTGGAATGCAAAAGTAGTAAGCCAAGAAACACCTGGAGTAACAGGCAAATTTGGCCTTGGAATACGGAATGAAGCAGGGCAAAGACTAATAGAGTTTTGTCAAAAAATGCACTGGTCATAGCAAACACTCTCTTCCAACAACACAAGAGAAGACTCTACACATGGACATCAGCAGATGGTCAACACTGAAATCAGATTGATTATATTCTTCGCAGCCAAAGATGCAGAAGCTCTATACAGTCAACAAAAACAAGACCAGGAGCTGACTGTGACTCAGATCATGAACTCCTTATTGCCAAATTCAGACTTAAATTGAAGAAAGTAGGGAAAACCACTAGACCATTCAGGTATGACCTAAATCAAATCCCTTATGATTATACAGTGGAAGTGAGAAATAGATTTAAGGGACTAGATCTGATAGATAGAGGTAAGACTAGATCTGATAGATAGAGTGCCTGATGAACTATGGACGGAGGTTTGTGACATTGCACAGGAGACAGGGATCAAGACCATCCCCACGGAAAAGAAATGCAAAAAAGCAAAATGGCTGTCTGAGGATGCCTTACAAATAGTTGTGAAAAGAAGAGAAGCCAAAAGCAAAGGAGAAAAGGAAAGATATAAGCATCTGAATGCAGAGTTCCAAAGAATAGCAAGAAGAGATAAGAAAGCCTTCCTAAGTGATCAATGCAAAGAAATAGAGGAAAACAACAGAATGGGAAAGACTAGAGATCTCTTCAAGAAAATTAGAGATACCAAGGGAACATTTCATGCAAAGATGGGCTCAATAAAGGACAGAAATGGTAGGGACCTAACAGAAGCAGAAGATATTAAGAAGAGGTGGCAAGAATACACAGAAGAATTGTACAAAAAAGATCTTCACAACCATGATAATTATGATGGTATGTATGATCACTCACCTAGAGCCAGACATCCTGGAATGTCAAGTCAAGTGGGCCTTAGAAAGCATCACTACGAACAAAGCTAGTGGAGGTGATGGAATTCCAGTTGAGCTATTTCAAATCCTGAAAGATGATGCTGTGAAAGTGCTGCACTCAATATGACAGCAAATTTGGAAAACTCAGCAGTGGCCACAGGACAGGAAAAGGTCAGTTTTCATTCCAATCCCAAAGTAAGGCAATGCCAAAGAATGCTCAAACTACCGCATGATTGCACTCATCTCACACGCTAGTAAAATAATGCTCAAAATTCTCCAAGCCAGGCTTCAGCAATACGTGAACCGTGAACTTCCAGATGTTCAAGGTGGTTTTAGAAAGGCAGAGGAACCAGAGATCAAATTGCCAACATCTGCTGGATCATCGAAAAAGCAAGAGAGTTCCAGAAAAACATCTATTTCTGCTTTATTGACTATGCCAAAGCCTTTGACTGTGTGGATCACAATAAACTGTGGAAAATTCTGAAAGAGATGGCAATACCAGACCACCTGATCTGCCTCTTGAGAAACCTATATGCAGGTCAGGAAGCAACAGTCAGAACTGGACATGGAACAACAGACTGGTTCCAAATAGGAAAAGGAGTTCGTCAAGGCTGCATATTGTCACCCTGCTTATTTAACTTCTATGCAGAGTACATCATGAGAAACGCTGGTCTGGAAGAAGCACAAGCTAGAATCAAGATTGCTGGGAGAAATATCAATAACCTCAAATATGCAGATGACACTACCCATATGGCAGAAAGTGAAGAGGAACTCAAAAGCCTCTTGATGAAAGTGAAAGTGGAGAGTGAAAAAGTAGGCTTAAAGCTCAACATTCAGAAAATGAAGATCATGGCATCTGGTCCCATCACTTCATGGCAAATAGATGGGGAAACAGTGGAAACAGTGTCTGACTTTATTTTGGGGGGCTCCAAAATCACTGTAGATGGTGATTGCAGCCATGAAATGAAAAGACGCTTACTCCATGGAAGAAAAGTTATGACCAACCTAGATAGCATATTCAAATGCAGAGACATTACTTTGTCAACAAAGTTCTGTCTAGTCAAGGCTATGGTTTTTCCAGTGGTCATGTATGGATGTGAGAGTTGGACTGTGAAGAAAGCTGAGCACCGAAGAATTGATGCTTTTGAACTGTGGTGTTGGAGAAGACTCTTGAGAGTCCCTTGGACTGCAAGGAGATCCAACCAGTCCATTCTGAAGGAGATCAGCCCTGGGATTTCTTTGGAAGGAATGATGCTAAAGCTGAAACTCCAATACTTTAGCCACCTCATGCGAAGAGTTGACTCATTGCAAAAGACTCTGATGCTGGGAGGGATTGGGGGCAGGAGGAGAAGGGGACGACAAAGGATGAGATGGCTGGATGGCATCACTGACTCGATGGATGTGAGTCTGAGTGAACTCCGGGAGTTGGTGATGGACAGGGAGGCCTGGCGTGCTGCCATTCATGGGGTCGCAAAGAGTCGGATATGACTGAGTGACTGAACTGAACTGAACTCCCTGGTGGCTCAGTGGTAAAGAATTTGCCTGCCAAAGCTGAAGACACTGGATATGCAGGTTTGATCCATGGGTCGGGAAGATTCCCCTGGAGAAGAAAGTGGCAACCCGCTCCGGTATTCTTGCCTGGGAAATTGCACGGGTGCAGGAGCCTGGTGGGCTAGAGACGATGGGGTTGCAAAGAGTTTTACATGACTGAGCAACTGAGCTTGCATGCACACATAACTGCATATGGCAAATTTTAAAACATCCTTCAGTTTTTGTACCAAAAACACTTTAGAAGTTTCCCACTCTGCCCCCTACCCTCAACTCCTTAATAGTTACTAGGTTCCAAATGGATTAAAGTCCAGTATTGATTTACTCAATTTATTCCCTCTTGGCATCTGGAACATAACCAAGTAGTTCCAATAGCTAATTGATATCTTACCACCTAAGAATGATTTCAGAGAAGGTGATGGCACCCCACTCCAGTACTCTTGCCTGGAAAATCCCATGGACAGAGAAGCCTGGTGGGCTATAGTTCATGGGGTCTCGAAGAGTCAGACACAACTGACCGACTTCACTTTCACTTTTCACTTTCACGCACTGGAGAAGGAAATGGCAACCCACAGTGTTCTTGCCTGGAGAATCCCAGGGACGGCGGAGCCTGGTGGGCTGCCGTCTATGGGGTCACATAGAGTCGGACACGACTGAAGTGACTTAGCAGCAGAAGAATGATTTACCAAATCAAAACATATTTGTGCATATAAATTCTTCGTTGGCAGAGACCACCTTGGACCTTCTCTATCAACTGGGTTTCTACTATTATTGATTAAATAAACACAATCCAGGGTGCCACATCCTTTGGGAGGTTAGGAAGAAGAGTGTCCTGACTCAGCATTCTAAATCAGGTCAGGGAAAGTATCCAACCAAGCAGATGCAAAATCCACACTATGTCAAATTCAGTTTGGAGACTGTTTTGTCAGAGTTCTTTACGACCCAAACTTAAGAGCAAATAGACAAATTCACCTGCAATGTGGTGACAGAGGACAATCAGCCCAGCAGCCACGGGGCCACACTGCTGCAATTTGCCTCTGTGAGCTGCTTCAGCATCAGATTGAGCACAAGTGGGACAAACTGCTGACACACAACAGACACGCCGGGAGCTGACTGCTAGGATGAAAGAAACTGTCGCTGGACCGCT
Source organism: Bos indicus (assembly GCF_029378745.1). Lineage (NCBI taxonomy): Eukaryota > Metazoa > Chordata > Mammalia > Artiodactyla > Bovidae > Bos > Bos indicus. The sequence goes on from NC_091786.1 coordinate 5,095,977, forward strand.
CGGAAAATCAACACACAGGAGATGGCTCACTTTGCAAAAGAGCTTCATGCAGCTAGACCATACATGCTTTTATTCTAGTCCAGAGAACTGCTGAATTTTAGAGCTACCAAAAACCTTAGCAATCATGACTGCCATTTCTCAGCCTTTTTTTCCCCCTACCATATCCTTGGCTTCTTATTCACTGGACTCTCTCTCTCCAGATAACTTTATCACTTTTATATGAGTGACACAAATGTTTATCTCCAATCCTGACCCTGTCTCTAAGCTCCAGTATGCACCTATGCTCAGTCGCTCAGTCATGTCTGACTCTGCAAAACCATGGACTGTAGCCCACCAGGCTCATCTGTCCATGGGATTCTCCAGGCAAGAATACTGGAGTGGGTTGCCGTACCCTCCTCCAGGGGATCTTCCGAAACCAGGAATCAAACTGGTGTTTCCTGCATCTTCTGCATTGGCAGGTGGATTTTTAACCACTGAGCCACCTGGGAAGTCCTCCAGGCTCCAGACTCTGACATTAAATGGCCCACAGACACCTCCATACAGATGTCTCAATAGTGAATTTAACTCAGCGTGAACAAGCGTGAGCTCACCATCCTCCCCACTAAACCACTCACTTCGCTGCATCACACAGTCTGGTTAAAAGAGCTCACACTGTGCTTGCAGTCATCTGGCACAGACCCTCCAAGCCCACTTCTGCCCATCCTCTGTCACCCACTCCACCCCTGCAGTACCCTCTCCTGTCCACGTCTACCATCTGGGTCTGGGCCACAGTCACCCTAGGACACCTTCCATTGCCAAACTCCCTTCACACCCTGGACAGAGCTACTTTCCTAGGACACAGCTCAGCTCTGATGTCACCCCTCCTCTGGCTTCCTGCTGGGCTGCACCCTGCAGGCCTGCAAGTCTTATAACTGCCCAGCTGTGAGAAGGGAGAAACAGCCCAGAGACCTAACCACTCCCGTATGAGTAAATCCAAGCCAGCATGAGTTCTCCTAGTGGCTCAGACAGTAAAGAATCTGCCTGCAATGCAGGAGACCCAAGTTTGATCATTGGGTCAGGAAGATCCCCTGGACAAGGGAATGGCAACCCACTTCAGTATTCTTTCCTGGAGAATCCCATAGACAGAGGAGCCTGGGGCCTGGTGGGCTATAGTCCATGGGGTTGCAAAGGGTCAGACACACATGAGCAACTAACACACACAAGCCAGCATGCTAATGATGGTAAGTACACAGATTACTGTCTCTCCAACAACAGCCATCCTACAACCAGAGATGAAACCACCATAGATACATCCTAGACTCACTAGACCTAACCCAGCCCATCTGCACATAGGGACCAAGCCCACCTGATCTCAGTGAAGCCTTGCCCACAGGTGCAGAGCCACCCAACCAACCCACAGGCTTGTGGTTAATAATAAATGCGAAATGCTTATTATTTTAAGCCACCAAGTTTTGAGATGGTTGCTTATGCATCGATAACTAACTGATACACACCGACAAAGGGAGAAATTCTGCTTCTAGAAATGTATTGTGCAGAAAATCTTGCCCAGCTACCCATGACTACCGCAGCTTGTTTGTAACTTTGAGACAAGGGTTGCTTGGAATCATCAGAGAAGCTTATTCATTAAACTGTGGCATAGCCATGCAGTGGATGACAATGACACTGTGGAACAGAGCAGAAAGCTCTGGATGCACTTATATGGAAGGTATAAAAAAGATATACTTGCACATAAAAAAGCAAGTTTCAGAACAATGTTTATAATATGCTATCATGTGGGAAAAAAGATAAAAGTTTCACTCTATATATACAAAATAAGTTATTTGGAAAGATACACAAAACAGAAATTGTTGGTTGCCTCCTGGAAAATAAACTGAATAACTAGGATCAAGAGCTATACAGATGATTTTTACTAGATTCTTTCTTTCTTTTGAACATTGCCCCAGTTTAACATATCACTTGTTTGAAAGATAGGTCATTTTTCGAAGTGGCCCCAAAGGCGTTGTACTTGCCCACACCTGGGCTTTTGGAAACACAAATATCTCTACCTGGATAAGACTCAGGATTTTGTAAAGAGAGTGTTTGTGTGTGTGTGTGTGTGTTAGTCGCTCACTCGTGTCCACCTATTTGTGACCCCATCGACTGTAGCCTGTCGATGGGATAGAGGACAGGCTCCTCTGTCCATGGGATTCTCAAGGCAAGAATACTGGATGGAGTGGGTTGCCATTCCTTCACCAGGGGATCTTCCCAACCCAGGGATCAAACCTGGGTTGCCCGTACTATGGGCAGATTCTTTACCGTCTGAGCCATAACCATAGAAACAGGGACCTTTGGAGTCATCTATCTCAACTTTGACTCAATACATGTCAAGCTAGATGGTCATGCGGCCCTGCTTGACCCTCTGTTGTGACAGGGAGCTCACTCCAGCACACCAGCGCATGGACTGATAGAAACACAGGCCTGCCTCTAAGAACAGGCACTTTGGTGAGTCCAAAGTGATTTCCTTACAGAAAGAGCATTGAGAGGTGAAGATCCTGTTACTGCATTATTTCTTTATTGTGAATAAACAGAAATAATTTAAATCATCAACAATAAGAGGAAGGTTAAATAAACCAGGGCCCACCCAGAAGATGGAATGGTGTGCAGCTGTTATGAAGAATTTTTTACACCCTGGAAAACACTTGGATTATGCCATTATGAAAAACAGAAAAAAGTTAAGGTGCAAGATTGTCCTAAGATACCAACTATGATAAAGAAAAAAGTCCTTAAAGAAGCGAAAGAGAAGGACCTGAAAGGAGACACGCCAACAGTTACAGAGGTTGTTTGCATACATTTTCCCTCATGTACTTTACATTAACTCCTAACTATTTAATAAAGTTTACATATAATGTTTAAAGTCAATATGTACTAATATATAAAGGAAAATGTTAAAGATGCATTATTTGCCAACTGATTATGAGTACAGGATATAAAGTGAAGAATAGAAATAAAATTAAGCCTATAATCAAGATTTGTTAAGTGCTTTAACAAATAACCTCAATATCTCAGCAAAATGGGTTTCCCAGGTGGTGCTAGTGCTAAACAATTCACCTGTCAATGCAGGAGACTCAGTCCTGAAGACTCAATGCAGGTTCGATCCCTGGGTCAGGAAGATACCCTGGAGCAGGAAATGGCAGCCCACTCCAGGATTCTTGCATGAAAAAACCCCATGGACAGAGGATCCCGGCAGGCTACAGTCCAAGGGGTCATAGTCAGACATGACTGAGCACACACAAGCACACACTCAACATAAAAAAGGCTTTTCCTTGTCCGTTTAAAACCCAGCACAGTGGGTGGGGGTGTCCGTCCCATGTGGTCACTGAGGAACTAGCCTCGGCCAGCTGCTGGCTCAGCCTTCCTCCACGTCCTCAAGCAGAGATGCTAGGGTCCAGGCCTGGCCCTGACTCTCCCCGGCCGGCCCTCAGCACATGGCCTGTATTGCAGAGGGGCAGAGCATGCAGCCGGGGGGCTAGGAGAAGGCAGCTGTGGGATCCACGGACCTCCGGCTGGCGCTGACTGTTATCAGAAAGGCTCGCAGAGGCGGAGGATTCTGGACCATTTCTTAAGAACTGAGAAAGATGCCAACTGGAAAAATTAGCAAAGGGGCTAGTCTAGCAGGATAACTTGTCATGACACCCACAGAGAAAGGTAATTGTGTAAATCATTTTTCAAGGGCGAAAAAAAAAAAAGAGCCAATCTCTACATTTTGTACTTTAAATCAAAAGCTAGGGAAAATGTGCTTTAGAATCTAAAAACCTAACAGGGCTACATCCCACTTCCTGCTCCGCCTCTCTGTCTCTAGAGTGATCTTGAGCAAATTAGGGATCAAAACTTAGCAATCTCATGTGTAAAATGAAAGTAACTGTGTCTAACTCACAATACTATTTATTGTTTGGTGTCAGTAAAATACAGAGGGTGCATTCAACAAAGGAGAGCTATTATAATCATGTACTGTCACAATACAGAATCAAGTCTGATTCAAATTTTCTAAGTGATTAAGATGCATAAATATCTTAAATTTATAACTTACTCATCATCCTCTATTCCCAGCCCTTAAGAAATATAGGCCAGAGAAAATGAAATAATTATTTTCCACTTCAATAATCAAAAAGGTGAATTACTGAGCTTATAAAGGGAACACGTTTGACTTACCATTTAAAGAATGGCTTAATGAGACAATAATTACAAACTTACCAACTGTAGTTATATTGTGTGGTTTTATCAAAATATATTATCATTTGTGTAAGAAATTTTAGTATTTCTAAGTTTCAATCATTTATACGCACAGTTCAGGGCCAACATTACAGCAAAAGAAAATTCTGCAGTTCTTAAGAGCTTTCACATCATCAAAAGGCATCGGAAACATCAGAAAAAGAGAAAAAAATAAAAATTCTTTTTTGATGACAGATTTTGCCATTTAAACCTGCATCATCAATTTTATCTTGTGCCTTTTTGTTATCTAACATTCTGTTTTTGCTGATGTTTCATTTCGCCCATTCGTGGAGACTTCTGAAACCTGAGACTCTGAGTCTCAGCCGAATAACACCAAAGCTCCAGCATCACTTCCTGAATAACTTCATTTGTTGTGCTCCCTGCGCCTGGAGCTGTGGCACACCCGGCAGTAAGGACGACACACCTCCCCTTCCCTCAGAGACCTCATCGGGACACAGGGACTCACCACCTGTAATATAAGGGGGGTGATGGGTCAGGGGAGCTGGTCAAAGGCCCCCTGACCCAACCCGAAGGACTTGGGGGCATCCTCTTTAATTGTAGGTAATACAGTATTCACAGATGCACACCAATGTCATGTTTGTGTCACAGAGAGTGGAGAAACCTCAAATCAGGGGAAAACACAAGACGACAAGAGCTGTGCTGTGCGTCACCTTGACTTTATTTTGGGACAGAGCTCTGCTGAGCGGAAAGGCCCCCAGAACTGCCCACTGTCTGAAACACTTGAAAAATCCCTTTCCAGACCCCAGGATTTAGTTTAATCCACTACCCTGTTTATCCTCTAGGTACAAGGAAACAATCATGTTAGCAGACAAAGCCGTGCACAAGACGATCCTTTTTTCACAGGATTCAGTGGGATGCGAGCCCACGACAGGTTGAGGTGCCTGCCTCCATGGCAGCAGTGGGAAGATGTGGCTCCCAAAGGCCATGGGCAGCTCACTCACAGGGAAACCAGAGGAAAGGGATGGGGCAGCAGAGGCTTCTCAGAAGCAACACAAGAGTCTGGGAACAGCAGGCTTTAGACTCCCGGTGATCTTTTTCTCATCTTTCTCATTGTGATGTTCAAACTTTCACACCTATGGCAATGTGAAAAGCCATGCTAAGCCTTCACTACGTGTCAGGACTTGAACATCAAGTTTTAAGACTGAGCGAGTAAAGTCAAGTCCTTAAATATCTCAAATCTATTTCCACAGCTAGAAGTTCCCAGAAAAGAGGATCCACTGCTGCAGTGACCTGTGAGGGTGTTGGAGGCCCGGGGGACAGAGACCACCAGCCAGAGAGGGGAAGAGGGTTCAGGAAGGAAAGGATTAAGAAAGACTTGGAGATTATATCCCGAGGTGAGGCACAGTAACAGGTAAACAAGGAATCACATCTCTGCTCTGAAACGATGCCCAGCTCACTGGACTTCTGCACCGTGTGTCAGGCATTGCTCTGGAGGTTTAGATGCTTTAATTCCATTTATCCTTACCTGCTGAGTGATGTGTCTCATTGCCAGCCAAAATGTGTCTCTGTGGCATGGAGATGGCTTTAGGTTGATTATTTATAAAAGCAGAAGACTCAGGGCAGGGGTTTGTTTTTACCTCCCCTTATGGAGAAGGTGATGGCACCCCACTCCAGTACTCTTGCCTGGGAAATCCCATGGACGGAGGAGCCTGGTGGGCTGCAGTCCATGGGGTCGCTAAAGAGTCGGACACGACTGAGCGACTTCACTTTCACTTTCACTTTAACCACTTAAAGGGCTTCCTAGGTGGCGCTAGTGGTAAGAACCTGCCTGCCAATGCAAGAGATGTCAGTTCACTTCGTTCAGTTCAGTCACTCAATTGTGTCCGACTCTTTGAAACACCGTGGACAGCAGCATGCCAGGCTTCCCTGTCCATCACCTACTCCTGGAGTTTGCTCAAACTCATGGCTATCGAGTAGGTGTCCATCGAGTCCAACTTTATAGTTGGACTATAAAAGAAAGCTGAGCACCAAAGAATTGATGCTTTTGAACTGTGGTGCTAGAGAAGACTCTTGAGAGTCCCTTGGACCTCAAGGAGATCAAACCAATCAATCAAACCAGGAGATGCCAGAGATTATGACCAACCTAGACAGCGTATGAAAAAGCAGAGACATTACTTTGCCAACAAAGGTCCATATCGTCAAAGCTATGGTTTTCCCAGTAGTCGTGTATGGATTTGAGATTTGGACTATGAAAGAAGGCTGAGGGCTCAAGAATCGATGCTTCTGAACTGTGATGGGGAGAATACTCTTGAGATAGCAAGGAGATCAAATCAGTCAATCCTAAAGGAAATCAACGCCGAATATTCATTGGAAGGACTGGTGCTGAGCGGAAGCTCCAATATTTTGGCCGCCTGATGTGAAGAGATGACTCACTGGAAAAGACCCTGATGCTGGGAAAGGTTGAGGGCAAGAGAAGAAGGGAGGGACAGAGGATGAGATGGCATCATTGATTCAATGAAAATGAGTTTCAGCAAGCTCCAGGAGATGGTGAAGGACAGGGGAGCCTGGTATGCCACAGTCCATGGGGGTCACAAAGAGTTAGACACAACTTAGCAACTGAACAACAACAACCAAAAGAACCTAGAAGACTAGAGAAAAATGTTTTCTTCTCTACAAGCAGAAACCACTGTTATCTCCTTCTGGAATCTGAAGCAGAGAACAGGCCAGTGATTCAACACTGAATCACACAGCTTCTGCAGCCTCAAGAAGGTCCAAGCATCAAGGACCAGGCCTTCTGGTCCCAGAGCCTACACCTATAATACCTGTCATCCTTCCCTTACCCTTCATCTTTCCATCTGGAGTAGTCATGCACTGACCCAACGTGTTAGTTAACACTTGTAGCTGCGTCGTATTTGGTTTCTTCAGAATTGACTAAGGAAAGATCAATCCTAGTAGGAAACTTGAAGTAACATGTAAAACAGAGACCTACTAATGAGGTACATTGGGCACGTTTAACATTTGGTTTAATCAACTACAGTCATCTATTAGGATGAAAAACCCTACCTCTCTTTTCTAACAATGAAATAATAAGAGCAAATATCTCCTAGGTGTTTACATATTATTAGATAAGCTCTCCTCCAAACACTACATATATTAACTTGTAAGATGAGTTTCCAGGTTGTCAGGCATCCCAACAGGAGGGATGTCCTCCATTCTTGTGGGGCACAGGCATTGTGTCTGCTGACCTTTCCGTCAGTCAGTTGTGTCCAACTCTGTGGCACCGTGGACTGTAGCCCGCCAGGCTTCTCTGTCCATGGGATTCTCCAGGCAAGAATACTGGAGCAGGTTGTCATTTCCTCCTCCAGGGGATCCTCCTGACCCAGGAATTGAACCCGCGTCTCCTGCATTGGCAGATGAATTCTATACCACTGAGAAACCTGGGAAGACCTTCCATTTTCTAGGTGAGGAAACAAAAGTAGAGAATCCAAACTCACTGGGTTCTAATCCTGGACCCACCACTTATGACCTGATACCTCACTCCCACTAGAAAATATGCATATTATATAATGAAAATTTGATACACACATAATGGAATATTATTCAGTATTAAGGTATTAAAAGAGAAGGAACCGTTGCCATTTACAACAACGCAGAGGAACCTGGAGGACATTATGTTAAGTGAAATAAGCCAGAGACAGAAAGAGAAATATTTCAAGATCTCACCTATATGTGGAATCTCAAGGAGTGAAATTCACAGAAGCAGAGAGCACAGAGGTGGTTGCCCAGAGGGATAAGGGGATGGAGAGATGGTGTCAAAGGGTACAGAGTTTCAATTATACAAGAATGAGTTTGGAAGGTCTCAAACACAGCAAGGTGACTACAGCTAGCAATAGTGTGTTGTATACGTGAAACTTGCTAAGAGGATAGATCTTAAAACTTCTCAATAGACACACACACACATGTACACACAATACTCACTATGTAGAAGTGATGGATAAGTTATTTGGCTTGATGGTGGTGCTCTTTTTACTAATGCAATGTAAACATCTATCCAAACATAAAGTCGTATACCTTCAATCTATATAATTTTTATTTGCAAAAGATGACTAAATTTTTAACTTATTTTTAAATTTTAATTGGAGGACAACTACTTTACAGTATTGTGATGGTTTTTTTCCCCATACATCAACATGAGTTGGCCATAGGCATACATGTCCCCTGCCTCCTAAACCCATCTCCCTCCCTAAGCCAGAGCACCTGCTTTGGGTTCCCCAATCAGAGAGCAAACTCCCACTGGCTATTTTACATATGCTAATGTATGTGTTTCAATGCTATTCTCTCAAACTATCCCACCCTCTCCTTTTCCCACTGAGTCCAAAAGTCTGTTCTTTATGTCTGCGTCTCCTTTGCTGCCCTGCACGCAGGATCACCGGTACCATCTTTCTAGATTCCATATATGTGTTAATATATGATATTTGTCTTTGTCTTTCTTACTTGCTTCACTCTAATATCCCCATTCCACTACTGGGTCTGCCCACCAGTGAACTCCAAAATACCCATGTTTCCTAAGTTAAGAGCTGATACCACACACCTATGGCTTTCCTGTACTTTCCAGGCTCTTAAAAATGTGAACATGGGAGTGGATTCTCCTCCACACGCCAGCCTGGGTGATGACAAGCCTGGAGGCTGAAACCATGCACGTCACCTTGCTGGAAGTCTGTCTGGCTCGTGGTTACATTCAACTGGTTAAGCCAAGTGCTCCCACTAGAGGGGACAAGCCCTCCCCACTTCCCTCCTTGTGTCTGTTATGTCCTAATGAAAGAATTTCTTATTTAAATGTCATCTTGCCTCTGCCTGTAATATTTTATTTCCACCAGAGGGCTGGGAATTCAGAACCACAAACTGAGAGCCGTCTCGAGGATCATTCCTTTCCAGCCAGCAGTGCTCCCCCCCACCCCCGGGAAGAACATACCCTCCAGGACTCATCAAAGTAATCACCCTGGAGAGGGAACACGGCTTAGAAAAGTAAGGTCATTTCTCCTATTGCTTTCCTGTATTAAATAATAAATATTTAACACGGTAAAGAAGGCATACAAAATGACAAATGACAAGGAAAAAAAAAAAGAGGATCCAAGAAAAGAAAAACTACCTGCTCCCCAGAGAGCTGTTTCTAATCAAAACAAACAAGGAAATAATTCCACAGTCCCTTTGGTGATTTCTTTCAGCTTTAGTTGAGAATTAAATTGTCCCAGTGGGTTTGACCTGAGACTTTATCTAACATGGAATCTTAACTGTTGGCTTCACACAGACCACAAACTTGCCGAGGGAAACCAAGGTTTTAGGAAAGAACGTGTGTGACCCGCAAGTGTTTACAAGCCCTGATGAGCAAGTCCAGACTTTAACTCTTCTTAACGCCCCCATTTTCTCTACCATAAAAGGAATTTATATTGTGGTAAGGAGGTGTTCACCACATGAAGTTATAACCAAAACAATAACAGTTCCTAGCAGACAAAGTCAGGGGAAACAACGATGCTAGCCCAGTAAGAAATACAGAGGCTGACTTTTTTCAATGATTTTCCTGAAACTTCTAAACTACGTCAGTGATTGTTGTAATGAAGTTAATGCCAATTCTTAGCTATGTCCAGGAGAACAAGATGAATTGGGACCTTAAATTGCTACTAACATCCGCTTTCTGAACAGGCGGGTGGCCTGCTGTCTGTTAGGTAGGATTTGAATAGCCTACATTTTGTTTCCCCAAATGAATCTTCCAACTTTGCTGCCTGAAATCCCATTGTGACAGCCCTTTCGGTCTAAGAGGGGAATGGCCTGAAGATCGTAAGTCACTTAGAGGGGCAAGCAACCAAGGGTTTCATTTTTTGAACACTGATCTTGTCTCAGCATTATAGTGAAAGTGTTAGTCGCTCAGTAGTGTCCAACTCTTTGTGACCCCACGGACTGTAGCCCACCAGGCTCCTCTGTCTATGGCATTCTCCAGGCAAGAATACTGGAGTGGGTAGCCTTTCCCTTCTCCAGGGGATTTTCCCAACCCAGGAATCGAACCCAGGTATCCGGCATTGCAGGTGGATTCTTTACCATCTGAGCCACCAGGGAAGCTCCAGCATCATACACGGTGATTAACTGTGTCGTTTAATCTCCCCAACAGGCCAGTGAGGAATATTGAACTAACCTCATTTCCAAATGCAAAACTAGTCTCACAGAAAGGTAAGTGCATTACCCAGGGCTCCATGGTTAAAGAGTGAAGGAGTGAATATTGGGATGTCTGGTCTCTTCCAGAGTCAGCATTGCCTTCTACCACACTATGCAAACCAGAAGGACACCCTCAGAAGACGGTGCCACCAAACCTCACCACCGATGGGTTTCCATTTTGTCAGGTGGCTGAGGAGGGGTCCAACTCTTGGAACCTTACACTTTTCAGTTAAACCTAGAACCTGAAAGGGGAGACCCAGGGTTGAAACCTAGAGGCAACCCCATTCATCTCCATCAGGCGTGTTCAGTGTCAGAATGACAGTGTGCCAAGCGGTACCATCTGTACCCAGCTTCCCCAATTGTGGCACAAGTGATTTTAATGCCCTCTGCTGCTGCTGCTCAGTCAGTCAAATGCATCCGACTCTGTGCGACCCCACGGACTGTAGCCCCCCAGGCTCCGCTGTCCACGGGATTCTCCAAGCAAAATACTGCAGTGGGTGGCCATTTCCTCCTCCTTTAATGCCCTCATGGCATCCTAGAAAAGCATGCCCCCTATATCAGAAAAGGAGTACAAAAAGGGAGGAAAACAGGCTGCTCCCATTTACAACCAGCTTCTGGATAAATGCCCGGGATGGCTCAGGGCTGAGCAGCTGCCTGGGTTCCCTGGATGCCCCGGGAATTCTGGGCTAGCCCCCTGACCCTTCGCTAACTGGACTTTTATCTAGGCCCCTAGGATAAAGGGGCCATAGGCAGGTGGCAACCCACTCCAGTCTTCTTGCCTGGAGAATCCCAGGGACGGGGTAGCCTGGTAGGCTGCCGTCTATGGGGTCGCACAAAGTCGGACATGACTGAGCTGACTTAGCAGCAGCAGCAGCAGCAGCAGGCAGGCAGGTTTTAAGCAGGTAGGGAGATACTTTCAGTATAGATTTTGGTGGAGTCTTAAGGGTCTTCATTAAACATCTGCCAAATTAATGAAAAGTTGGTGTCTAGTGCTATCAGGGAAAACCGAAGGCTTCCAACTGAGAGGATAAATGCCTGTAAATGGGTAAGGGTTAAGGAGAAAAGGAACCAATGCCTCCATGGGCATTCAAATTATTCCAAGTTTCTGGAGAAAGTGACTGCTGAGGGGCCATAAATCTCTTCACTGTGCCACTAATTGCTCCTGGGGAGAGTGTCTCACACAGGCTGGGAAAGCTTGAGGGGATAAGATGATTCTCTCTGGAATTCTCCAAACGCTGGGTTGTTGATGAATTCTAAAGGGGTCTGTGTACCAGTAAACAGACCCCTTTGGGCCATCTGGTGCTAAACATCCATAATTAAAAGTCTGAATTTGCAAGACTTCCATTCATCAGATAGCACCAATCAAAGTGATACTATGGAACTTTAAACTTTCAGATGACAGGTTAGTGAGAAAGGGAAATTATGTTTATTACCCACTCCGCATCAAGGTTCAGGGCCTCTTATTTAAGGCATCGATTTCCATGGAAACAGCCTGTGAGGCGGAGTATGCTTATTAGAATGATTTCTTGTAACAACCCTCAGTCCTCTCAAGGCACTTGCAACCAGCGGAAGTGTTTAAAATCTTAATCTCTACAATTAGATTAACATTTGTTAAAAAGCACCGAGCCTCCAACAGATACATGGGGAAAATTCACGAGGAGACAATGAACACGTCTCATTCATTCACTGGCTACTGACTGAGTGTCCCTCAGCTTCTAGGCACTGAGCCCAACTCTGGAGGCAAAAAGAAAAATAAGACGCAGATTCTGCCCACCAGCCCCTTATATATAATATTCTAACAAACACTGACAAATGAAGTGCACCAGGAATAAAAGAACAGCAAATAAGCAAGACAACAGAACATGATTCTTAATGCTGCCATCTCAGGGAAATGACAGAGCCAGTGTTGTAAGAGTCAGCGGGAACACTGCCGGTGGCATCGTTTAGGAAGCGATATTAACAATCCCATGAAATCACCATATCCTTTGATCTAGTCACTCTACTTCTGAAAATAACTCTAAATGGGAAAGCATTTTATGCACAAATATGTATCTAGTAACATTATTTTTAATCATGGAATGTCAGGAAAAAAAAATGAATACTCAACAGTAAAGAAATGGTTAAGTCCACTTAGTTAGATTCCCAGGATAAAGCTGTGCGGGGTAACAAAGACTGTCTCCTTGACCAGACTCTCATCAGGCTTCTCTAGGCTCTTTTTCTGACTCAGACTCATCCTTGAACATGTCCTCAAGAGCCCAATTTTAGCAAGAATCCTTTAGGCAGGATCCTCCACCTTCAAGAGTTGATCACTTCCTCATTTCCCTCCATTCCCCAGGTGAGAGCTCGTCACCCTGGTCTGCCTTCAGCAAGACTCATGTAAGTCAGTTTAGCAAGAATAACCGTGACCTTTTAGTAACTGCCTACCCACCATCCCCCCTACCCTGCTCCTTGACTAAATTCCCACTTTTCCTGACTATATTCAGGGTTAAGCCCAATCTCTCTCCCCATACTGCAAAATCACACTGCAGTCATTTCTGTATTTACTACCATAAACCCAGATAAAGTCTGCCTTATGATTTTAGCAAGCATCATGAACAATTTTTTCCTTAACAATAGCATTCATGAAGGCTATGAGAATAAATGGAAAATTCCTATTTAAGTCAAACCAAAGGAGAAGAAAGTCCATAGCCAGTTTGGCAGTTACTGTAAAATTGTTTGCATTTAGATGAAGACTGCAAAGTACCATTCTAAGATATTAACAAGAATTTTGTTTTCACAGTAAAATCATGACATATTTCTACTTCCTTTTCAAATTTAATAAATCTGTTTTCACTTTCAATTGACCCACAGACAAAACTATGGAAGACATCTCCTTTTTCCCCTTTCTTTTCCTTCAGTGCCAAATGGCCAAAGAAAACATCAGATTTATAAAACAGGAAGTCTTCCTTCTGGAAGAAGAAACTAGAGGAGGAACATAATTAAAGGCAAACAGTACGGTCATAGCTCTTTGCAGAAAGGAAAAGTAGCGTGAACTTTTAAGATGAAATAGCTGAGGAGGGCCCTCACTGTGATCCCTGCAGCCCTGAAGCAAGTCAGGATAGATTCAATAATAAGACACCTTTGGATCAGAGGCACATATGAGGTTATAACAGGCGCAGTCCACTACCTAAGGCCAGTCACCAAAGCAAGAGCTAGGAGACCTGCTTTTCCGACGACCGTAAGTGACCAGCCAGGCGGAGCACTTACTCTTTCAGTGCCTCATTCCTTCATTTTCAAGAAGGCTCTCCACCTTACTATGTTACTTACAGATTGACTCAGCTGCCGATAGACAAGTCTTCTCAGAATGTTCCATTTTTCATCCTGTTTTGGCCACCCAGGTTTTGAGCCCTTCTGCTAGGCTTGGAGGATGACCTGCCTAATGAATCCCGGTGGGATGAAGAAACATTTGTCTCTTTAGATGCACAAAATGACACATACCATTCTATTGCACTTTGCTTTATAGGGCTTCACAGATACCGCAGTTTTCACAGATTGAAGGTTTGTGGCATGTCTATTGACACTATTTTTCCAGCAGCATGTGCTCACTTTCTGTCTCTGGGTCACAATTTGCTAATTCTTGTAATATTTCGAGTTTTTTCTTTATTTCTATATTTGTCATGGTGATCTGTGATCAGCGATTTTTGATGTCACTATTATAATTGGGCATTTTTTAGCAATAAAGTATTTTTTTAATTAAGCATATGTACATGGGTTTTTTTTTCTAGACAGAAGGCTATCACACACTTAATAAACAGTGTAGTACAAATATAACTGGTATGCTAATGCTAAGTCACTTCAGTCGTGTCCGGCTCTGTGTGACCCCATAGACGGCAGCCCACCAGGCTCCCCCGTCCCTGGGATCCTCCAGGCAAGGATACTGGAGTGGGTTGCCATTTCCTTCTCCAATGCATGAAAGAGAAAAGTGAAAGTGAAGTCGCTCAGTCGTGTCTAACTCTTAGCGACCCCATGGACTGCAGCCTACCAGGTTCCTCTGTCCATGGATTTTCCAGGCAAGAGTACTGGAGTGGGTACTTAAGTGTGTAAGTGCCTTACACACTTCAAAACCAACACGTGTGTGTGACTCGCTTTATTGTGATATTTGACTTACGGCAGAGGTCCGGAGACGAACCCCAAATGTCTCTGAGGTGCCTGGGCTGGCTTTTCCTGCCCGCCTTGCTGCTAGGATGCGGGTGCTGATGTGGGCTAAGCCGTTCACGTCTAGTCCAGACTCAGGGGCAAGACAAGCAGACGCAGGCGTGGAGAGCAGGGCCTCCCTGCCGGGGCAGAGGCTGAGCACAAGCGCCCCACTACAGGCAATGAGCCTCAGTCTCACGTATTGGTGACGCTGCGGGTTAGAAAAAAAACAAAACTGGCCCGAAGCTTCACGGGAGCAGCAGTGCTCTGTCCTTCAGAGCAATTCTATGGCTTAAATTAGGGTGTGTATTCCCCAGCCTTTCTCTTCCGCCTTTCTGGTATTCACGTGACCTATCCAGTATTCATATTAAAAATTGCCTCTTGTTTTCCCTTAAAAATGCCAGAGCTAAGTGCTCTGCATTTGACCAAAAATGATGACTCAAGCAAACAATAAACAGAATTTTCCCTCTAAAATGCAACATTAGTCGATCAACCTCTTAAAAAAAAAAAAAACTTGCTTTCAACATCTCATAGGTTCAAACACTCGCTTCTATAAGAGATTAGCTATAAAATATTAATTCAAGAGCTACTGTCACCCTAGTTTCAACCTAAATTTATTTCTAAGCTTCTTTACAAAACTAATTTAAATGTTTTGCTAGTACTACAGAATTAGTCATAAATACAACTAAGACTAGAGTTAAAATAATTTGATTTTCATTCCAATTGAGGAAATTTTGAATCCTGTAAAATTTTTAACAGCTTTGACTTTTTAAATTATAAAAGATAATTCCATTGACTAGATACTAAACGTCTGGAATATTAATACATATAGTTAAGTTCATGAGCTAATGTCCTAATTATTTCTGACATTCAACAAAATTCTAATATCAATGTTTTGGCAGGAAAGAAAGGTTCTTCAGTCTCTGAAGAACAAATGACTGTTCACATAATCTCTCCCATCACCTAAGTCAGATAATTGTCTAAACCATGTAAATTAAACAATGTTAAATTTTCTGCTCAAACATGTCTTCTGGACTCACATTTCTAGGTTTTTAATAATAAGTCAAAGGCTATCACTTGAAAAAAAAAATAAGTAACTCTACTAGGAATATAAGATGCACATTACCATATATTAAAGGTACTTGAAATATGAAATACTGCTTTCTTAAAAAACAGGTCAAACCACAGTCACCTGAGAAAAGTACATAGTAATGAGGCTGAGTGGCAATGAACAGAAAGATTTTCATGATGCAGTTTCAGAGTCTAGTGAAAGCAGTTTTTTTTCCCCTTCTAATGTTGACTGAATCAGAGTTACAATAACCTGAACATATAAACACATACTGTGATACTGTGATTTATAATAAGAAATATTTATTTGGTTTTTATTCCTGTTCCCAGCACAGGAGTGTTTGTGTTTATATATATATATATATATAAACTCTCAGGATCCACCCCAAAGTTAACTAAATCAGAAATTCTGAAGGTGTGGGCCAGCAATGTGTGATTGAACAAGTCTAAACAAGACAAACTACCAATTCATGTAACAACATGAGTGAATACCCAGAGCATAATGTTGAAAGAAAGAATCATAGAATCATATGCCAGGATCATAGAATCCAAACTGTATATTCCATTTATATAATGCTTTTAAAGAGAGATGAAACTTGACTAAATTTAGGTGGGGGGTAGGAAATTGAATTGAGAATAAAAATATAATGAAAAGAAGGAAGTCTTTAACATAAAAGTTGGAGTAGTAATTATCTCTTAGGGAAGGAATCAATTGTTTAGATTAGGAAAGAATAGGCAGATTTGGAGTGTTGACATTATTCTATCTCTTGACTTGAGTGGTGATTACTTAGCTGCTCACTTATAAATGTATATAATAAATATTATATGGCTTTCCCAGATGGCTCAGAGGATAAAAAATCCGCCTGCAATGCAAGAGACACAGGAGACTCAGGTTCAATCCCTGGGTTGAGAAGATCCCCCTGGAGAATGAAATGGCAACCCCCTCCAGTATTCTTGCCTGGGAAATCCCAAAGACAGAAGAGTCTGGTGGGCTACAGCCCAATGGGTCACAAAGAGTTGGTCACAACTGAGCGACTAAACACACACACACACATATACTTCTGTATCCATGTTTTATGTTTCACAATGAAAAGAGCTTTTTAAGAGAAAAGAAAAAATCTAAGAGGAATGTTGATAAAAACTAGGATCAAATCCAGGGAAATTTGTCTGAAAAGAGAAAATCCAGAGTGGATTATCCACTGGAGAGAATAATATCTCCAGATAATCCAGAGATGATCCACAGCTCTGAGGACTGGAGGGAAAGGATTAAATATGGCATTAAAATATAAACTGAACTTCAGAGACTGGGTCTCTGTTGTTCATGCCACATCCCCAGTGCCTCTATCACTGTTTGGCACATATTAGGCACTCAGAAAATCTTTGCTGAATGAAGAGCATTGGTCAGGAAATAAAGCAGAAGTCCCCTCTACTTAAAAAAAAAAAAAAGTGGGAGGCGTTTGAAAGAGAGAAAACCCAGACACTCAACACGCCTTTGAGTGAAGCTCACATATCTCTTGTATATATGCCCTGTGATCCACCAGAATTAGCAAGGACTTTGAGGATACAAAGGATTTTCTTTAAAGTGCCTCTGTGACCTGGGTCAAAAACAGATATATCTGACTACTTTGCAGTGTTTCATTATGAGAAAATAATAAGAGTCTCACTTCAAAAGCTCTCCTACTGTGGAGGATCCAACAGGCATTTAGATGTATAGCTTATCTTCTCTGGGGATCTAGTTGAGGCTGCCTCCCCACACAGGGGGACGTGTTCCTATATCAGCTGATAAATGGCGCTTTGGGGCTCATGAGGGTGTTTTCATTGAGAGAGAGGGGTGTCGGTCCCAGATATTCCCATGACAAGCGCTGCAGCGGGGCCCACTGAGCCTCAAGCCCCACTGGGGGAGCTGGTTTAGCACCGGCACTGTGCTCGCCTCCGTCACAAAGTCAAATGTTCATCTCCAGCGTGCATGGCCCAGAGTGCTAACCCACACAGAGCCCAAGCGCGAAATGTTTTGTGATTCCTTTTGTTCCATGGCCAAGAACTGACCCACATGAAAGAAAATGCTTCTGAGAAGAATGAAGGAACATAAAGAAGAAGCAGAAAGGGAGAGGGGATGAGCCATAAGCCACCTTTGTCCCCAAAGGTCCTCTCCCCATCCCCAGCCCTCAACTGCTGTCTCTGCCTCCCCCTGCCCAACTCTCTTCCTCTTCCAACATTCACACATTTCTTCTAAGTTCTACAAAACTCTTGAAAAGGCCCACTGTTAGGTCCACCTTCCATGACACAGGAGCTGTATCTCTCAGCCTTCACTGACCCTGGAGAGCCTGGGCCACAGGAAATAAAGGAAGAAACAGAAGCACTCATTAGAAAAACACTAAGTGGTGGGAACATAAACTGGTACAGCCACTATGGCGAACAGTATGGAGGTTCCCTAAAAACTAAACACAGTACTACCATATGTCCTAGCAGCCCCACTCCTAGGCATACACCCACAGAAAGCCATACTTCAAAAAGATACACACACCCCAAGGCTCATGGCAGCACTATTTACAATAGGCAGGACACGGAAGCAAGCTAAATGTCCATCAGAAGAGAAGTGGATAAAGAAGATGTGGTACATATACACAATGGGATGTTACTCAGCAATAAAAAAGAACAAAATAATACTATTTTCAGCAGCCCTGATGGACCTAGAGATTGTCATACGAACAGAAGTAAAGTCAGACACAGAAAGATAAGTGTCATATGACATCGCTTATATGTAGAGTCTAAAAAAAAGGGTTGTTTTTGGGTCGCTAAGTCACATCTGACTCTTTGTGCCCCCACATACTGTAGCCCACCAGGCTCCTCCATCCATGGGATTTCCCAGGCAGGAATACTGGAGTGCGTTGTCATTTCCTTCTCCAGGGGATCTTCCCAACCCAGGGATCGAACACGCATCTCCTGCATTGGCAGGTGGATTCTTTACTGCTGAGCCAGCAGGGAAGTCCCCCCCAAAGAGTACATTTTACAAAACAGAAGTAGAGGCACAGATGTAGAAAACAGGGAAAGGAAAAATTGGAAGGTTGGGACTGACATATACCTATACTATATATACAATAGATAACTAAGAAGAACCTATGGTGCAGCACAGGGAACTAAACTCAGTGCTCTGTAATGGCCGATCTGAGAAAAGAATCTGAAAAAAATAAGGGGATATATGACAAAACGTACTTAGGAAGATGTCTGGTTCCAGTCCACAAGCCCATCACCAGATGGGCTCATTAGCATCAGACACCTAACAGCTTCGTCTTTTTCCCAAGGGTTCATTTTGGTCATTTTGGAGGAGCCGCCTAAATATGCTCCCATTCTAACTTACCTGAATCCATTCTGGAAACACGCACAGAACAGAACAGGCTCACAGCTGCTCTTCCATCACTTCGCTTCTCACATCGGTCCACACCCAGAACCACCCTACAGGTAACAAAGGCCTTCAAAGACGAAAGAAAACTGAAATCGACTGAACGTTTCTATCTTGACTTGCCCAAGCAAAAAACATCTTTGACTTTTCCATGGTAATAATCTTCAATGGCATTACACCCCCAACCCATGACACCTGGCGACCATACCCCAGGCATCTGGAATCTGAAAGTCCCAAGGAGGACCTAACCATCACTTAGCAAGCAGGGCAGATGCAAATGGGAAGAGGACCAGCCTGACGGCAGGAGGCTGACACCAGGCAGCCCGGGCCAACTCAAATCTCTTGGAGAATTCCCCTCACTGTCAAGTGTTATCCTTAGCCTGCCCAGTTCATAGCATCTCAGCCTACGGACAGCCCCGCTGAAATAACAGCATTTTTGTGTGTTTTACTGGGCTATGGAATTTCCCCACGGATCATTTACCTGTGTTTCTTGTTTTATATTTTAACTGTCTTTCTACAAAT
This sequence comes from Bos indicus, assembly GCF_029378745.1. Taxonomy (NCBI): domain Eukaryota; kingdom Metazoa; phylum Chordata; class Mammalia; order Artiodactyla; family Bovidae; genus Bos; species Bos indicus. The sequence goes on from NC_091786.1 coordinate 5,115,556, forward strand.
TGGGAATCAGAATTAGGTATTCATCCTGTGGTAATTTGCTTATCGCCCATGAATGGCACTTAAACAAAAGCAACAATGCACATTTCATTGAAAAGCATTTGGTTTAGGCAGGTTGGCAGGTGCTTCGGAAAGCCCTCAGGCTTCATTCCCAAAACATAAATCTCAATCCTGCAGTGAGGAGCTTCAGGCAAAGGCGGGGGGAGAAGAGCTGTTTCCTTAACGTGTGTTTGGAAGCGTGATTCAGGGCGACCTCTCATCCCTCCTCCTTTTCTCATTCAATTCATTGGGGGTGGGGAGGGGGGTGGGAATTGCTCTAAAATGCGAATAGAGTGTCAGGCGGGAGGGACTTCTGCGGGGAACATCTTGGTGAGAAACGGTGCTTTTGCAAAAACAGTCAAGTACCTGCAGTTTTTCAGAAAAGCCTCAGTGTTACATCGTTGTTCCTTTGAAAGATTCAGGACACACAGAACCAGTAAATCTTTGTTAGAATAACAGCTTGTTCAATGAAACCGTTTGGTGTTAAATCAAGAGAGGCTCTAATGCAAGACTGGATGGTCTCAATTGGACAACAAGAAGATGAGTTATAAGCGAGGGCCTGCAACGAGTCACCAGGCGGTGTCCCTACCAGCTGGACACTGGGTTTCCTTGGAAGTTAAGATCCCCATAAAGCACATCAAGGTGCCCACCAGTTCCTCCACAGTCATTTTAATATTCTACTGGAGTTCTCTGGAGGCAGGTTGAAGCTCAGGAAACATCCATTTGGACCAAGAGCATCGTCCATAATTTGATGGCATGTAATTCTCTGGTGTGTCTTCTCTCCCTTCCTTCTCTTTTCCCTTCTTTTCCTCCTTCGGTCAGGGTGCCCACCACAGGTAACAGCAAGTTCATCACAAACGTGGGCATGTGGCTGCTTTCTTTTCTCTCTCCATCTCCTCCAGCTCACACTTCAGGCTGCCCTCCACAAGCAGTCTTTCCCAGTCTCCCTGCTGCTGCTGCTAAGTCACTTCAGTCGTGTCCGACTCTGTGCAGCCCCATAGATGGCAGCCCACCAGGCTCCTCTGTCCCTGGGATTCTCCAGGCAAGAACACTGGAGCGGGTTGCCATTTCCTTCTCCAGTGCATGAAAGTGAAAAGTGAAAGTCAAGTCGCTCAGTCGTATCCGACTCTTAGCGACCCCATGGACTGCAGCCCACCAGGCTCCTCCATCAATGGGATTTTCCAGGCAAGAGTACTGGAGTGGGGTGCCATTGCCTTCTCCATCCAGTCTCCCTACTCACTGTTAATGACTCCCTAAACCAGGAATCCAAAGCTGGATTCAGGCTCAATCTGGGCTAGGGTGCTAGTTATCAGCAGGTGAACAGGGAGCTCCCACCAAATACACCTAAGATTCAAATTTCAATTCATTCATCTCTCCAGTTGACTCCTGACCCTCAGGCAGGTGATTCCTTGACAAAGAGGATAATCTGTGCAGAAATTTCCAAGGGAAATAGCAAGAATGAGAAACCAGATGATGGCAGGTGGAAAGAGAAGAGGGGTGGACTTGGAGAGCCGCAAAGGGGGAACCACCAGGAGGAGGAAGACAAGTGAGTATTTGGAGGCACAGAATGGAGGAGAGGGAAGGGGCCCCAGTTTCTGGTGTGGGCAAAGGGTATGTGGCACTATGACTCTTTGAGGAAAGGAACACGGCTGAGGAGATTTGTGGGGGAGATGACGAGTTGTACTGTATTCAAATTTCTTTGCTTCAGTGGGATTTGACTTTCAATTCTCAGAAGAATGAGGCTATTAATCACTTTGAAAATTAAAAATAACAATAAAGAGCTGGCACCGCTGAGTATGAAGCAACTGTCACCTCTGACAGGCTGGAGACCTTGTTCTTTAAGAAGAGACACCTCCTCTGACTCCAGGACAAGGTCTATCCTCCTCTGAGAACAAGGGGTTATTAGCACTGGCCCCATTTTTGTTGGGAAGTGAATGAAATGATGAGCGGAAAGTGCTTACACAGAGATAAGCACATGATAATTAGGTGGTTCATTACCAGCTGTTGTTAACCCAAATTCACGTACCATCAGGGATGGCGAAATGAGCTTCTAGAAAATCACAATGGAAAGCCCACTTTTATAGGAAAAAGTACATCCGCTGATCGTCAGAATGCTAAGAGTGTATGTTTCACTTCAGTGATTGAATCGTGTCCTGTTTGGGGAAACTCAGACCCAAATCTGAAACCGCTACTGCGGCAGTAATGGTAAAGAACCCCTGCCAATGCAAGAAACATGAGAGACATGGGTTCGATCCCTGGCAAGATCCCCTGGAGAAGGAAGTGGCAACTCACTCCAGTATTTTTGCCTGGAGAATCCCATGGACAGAAGAGCCTGGCAGACTACAATCAATAAGGTCGCAAAGACTTGGAGCAACGTGGCACACACGCAAGAGAAACTTACATTATTCATAGTTGAGCATTTGGAGCTGGTAGAATCATCATAAACTACACATACATCCATAGAACGTTCTCGGTGAAACCACACTAGCACCTCTAGCTCTATGAATTCTGTGGTTCTGAGACCACACAGACTGTGGACAATGGGAAAATAGAGCAGGAATGTGTGCAGTTGGCCTGACAGCAGCCATTCCAGAGCTCTGAGCTCTGTACTGTGGCTGCAAAACCATCTCTAAGTCTTCCCCCCATTTCACACGCGACCACTCCAAGAAGACAGGTTTAAATTGCAAGAAGCAGGCAGTAGTTTGAAAATTGTATGGGACAATTCATCCAAGGTGTTTATTTAAATGCAAATGCCTGAAGCCCACCGTCAGGAATACCTCATTAGATTGCAAACCAGTGTGGACTCTGTGAAGGATTTGTTCCTCTTCTGTCCACGGTTCTTGGCACCTGAAATGCATTCTCCCAGGTGCCCTCTGCCCACCTAACACCTTTTAAGCCCCACGCTGCTGCCTTCCACTCTGCAACTTTCCTAAATATAGCTCTACTTTTTCTTCTCTTTTTTTTTTTTTTTTTTTTGCAGTTGGCTAAAATAACAAGCTACAGAATTAGAAATAGGTGTGTTACTTCAACAAGTAATTCTTTTCCTGAAAATGAAAGTTAGTGGGTCTATTTTAAGAGTTAATTAGCTGACAAGGGAACTAAATTCACCCTACAGTGCATCTCAACTTGTATTTCAAAAAACTATTTGGTAATAAATAGCATACAAGGTGCAGAGAACTGGAAAAACAGGAGCGAGATGGGCTGCTCTCTCACTCATGGGCTACCAGCATTCACTAGAGATTTGAGCAGCCCTTTCTCATGGAGTGTAGTAATAACCATTTGTAAGATCTCCTTTTATTGAATGGGGGCTACCCTGGTGGCACTAGTGTAGAGAATCCACCTGCCAGTGCAGGAGACGCAAGAGACGTGAGTTTGATCCCTGGGTCAGGAAGATCCCCTGGAGGAGGGCATGGCAGCCCACTCCAGTATTCTTCCCTGGAGAATCCCAAGGACAGAGGAACCTGGCAAGCTACAGTCCACAGGGTCGAAGAGTCAGACACGACTGAGTGACTGAGCACGTTTATCCAAAGACTATGTCAAATTCTTTTTCTCCCATTGCCCTAGTGCAAAGGGATAGTCAAGTGCAAAGAAGGACAAGTTCAAGGCCATCAAAGCTGCTGAACTCACACAGCTTAACAAGGGAGCTTGAAATGATCCTCTCCAGTGAGGAGTCCAGGGAGGTGATCTCTGAGCAGCAGAAGCCAGGATCCTGACATGTCACCTGATTAAAAGCCCTCTCTCGGGTCTGGGCCTTCCTCAGTGACATTCCAGTGATCGTCTTGCTCCAAGGCCAAACTCTTCATTATTCACCTCCACTAAGGGGAACTGAGGACCTGGAGAGCACTCAACCCCACCACCCCGTATTTTTGGATAAAGAGAATTTCTCACAGGGTCAAGGCCGGCATCTCTACCAGGTGTCTCCAGGCAAGGGGCTGCACCAGCGATTCCCAGCCCCACGGCCAGCACCACCACATGTACAAAGCTGCAGTAGAACAGGCTTCTGGAAAGATTCATCCACAAGGGCCGCCCTGTCCCTGCCCCACTACAGTGGTTTAGTTCATGGGGTAAAAATATAGAAATTCACCATCATTTACATCTTGACAGCTTCCCTAACCTGGGTCACACACTGACCTTCTGGTGACCTTTAGTGAACGTTCAATCCTGGATGCTGCTCCATTTTACTATTTTTTTTTTTATTAGAAGAATCTCTTTGGGCACTTTATTAAATGATTTCTCATTGAAATGTCAACATCTCTAAAGTGAATCTTGCACATATCCCTGATGGAGAAAGGAAGGCACCAGGTGGGCAGGTGGTTGCACAAACAACTACTCGGTCCTCAGAGAGGGCTGGGCAGAGCTGACCCCGAACCAAACCCCGAGGAGCTGCCCCAGCCTGGACTTGCTCTCACCAGGTCAAACGCAGCCAGCACTCTAGATTCACCAGCCAAGCACTGCGGACCTGGAGGGACCAGCCACTCCCTCTCTGGGTCCTGGATTCCCCATGTGTGAAATCACAGGCGTGCTACTGGAAGTGAGATCCGTGGGCTTGCAGCACCGCCATCCATAGACTGCATTCCATTCCTGCTCCACCCCTCAGAGGGGATGATCGTTCTTTCTGAGCTTCGGCTTTCTCGTCCGTAAAAAGGGGACAACGCCATGTCTTAGCTTGGGGTGAAAACTAATGAGATGACATTGGTTAGGTGCCTGGTAGAGTGAGTTTTAAATGCTCAGTAATAGGACCAAATCTGCAAATCTCAAAGCATAGAGAGTTTGGGTTCTACAGCACGTCATCAACCATGTCTGTGAGGGGACATGGGCTCACACACGTATGGAAACTTCCTTCTGCCCTTTATACACCCAGTCAAGAGTGGTTAGAGTAGGGGTCTCTGGAGTCCACAGAAGACCCCATTCAAGTTTTGGGAACCTCCAACGTAATGAAACTGTTTCCTTTTCCAGAGACTCATACTTTTTAAAGCCCGACAGTCTTCACCTTTCCCTGCTGCTGCTGCTAAGTCGCTTCAGTCATGTCCGATTCTGTGCAACCCCATAGACGGCAGCCCACCAGGCTCTGCTGTCCCTGGGATTCTCCAGACAAGAACATTGGAGTGGGTTGCCATTTCCTTCACCAATGCATGAAAGTGAAAAGTGAAAGTCAAGTCGCTCAGTCATGTCCGACTCTTAGCGACCCCATGGACTGCAGCCTACCAGGCTCCTCTGTCCATGGGATTTTCCAGGCAAGAGTACTGGAGTGGGGTGCCATTGCCTTCTCCACACCTTTCCCTAGGATGCTATTATTCACCCAGGGGATGATCCAAAGGTTGTTATGCAGTCACCAAGTTGTATTCGACTTTACACAACCCCATGGACTGGAGCACACCAGGCTTCCTTGTCCCTCACCACCTCCCAAGTTCATGTCCATTGAATCTGTGATGCCTTCTAACCATCTCATCCTGTCACCCTCTTCTCCTCCTTCCCTCAATCTCTCCCACCTTCAGGGTCTTTTCCAATGAGTCAACTGTTTACATCAGGTGGCTAAAGTATTAGAGCTTCAGCATCAGTCCTTCCAGTGAGTTTTCAGGGTTGATTTCCTTTAGGATTGACTGGTTTGATCTCCTTACTGTCCGAGGGACTCTCAAGAGTCTTCTCCAGCGCCACAGTGGGTGTCACTGCAGAACAGCAGCGTGCCTCCTGTTCGCCCGGTGCACACCTCCACTTCGCCCAGTGCACGGTCCCCTTGGAGAAGCTCCCCTGTGGTAGCCATGTCCAGCAGCAGCCCCAGGTCCCTTGGGATGCCCAGTGTCTGCCACCCCCTCTTACAGCTCCTTGTTCCTGAAAGCCTCAGACCATCCTCCCAGCACTGACTCTAATGACAGCAGCTCCGAACCACGGCCTGCCTGAGCCCCCTGGTGGCAGCTATGAGGCTGCACCGCTGTCCACGCCCTTCATGCACAGCCCCTGGGAGTGGTTTGACCAAAGCCAGCCCAGGAATGTCAAGCGGTTGGCACTCCTCAACTACCTTCCGAAACGCTGACCACCTAAGGCCCCCTAACATGTCCTCCCCAAGTCAGGACCAGGTGCCCTGGTGCCCACTTGCAGAAGCTGCCCCCTGGGCACCCTGCACACCTGGCAAAGCCCCTGACTCACTCACTTCTGCACCTGAATATCACAGGTGTCCCTGGAGAGGTACACAATGTGGAAAAGGCAGGAAAAGACTCAGGAGTCAGAAATACTCAGCTCCGGGTCCTGACTGGACTCACTAGCTGACTATTTGCAGGCCAGTTATTCAATCAGTCTGAGCTGCCATTTTCTCAGTCCTGAAACAGAGACGGTGGTACCAACCACACGAGGCAACTCTAATTATTAAGTGAGAATTACGCATGTATACAGATATAAAATTATACAGCTGGACACTAGAATAAAAGCCTCTCTCTGAACTAATATATTCTACATAGGTACATTTGATATCTTACACACACACACACACACACACATAGAGAGAGACGGAGAAGGCACTAGCCCTTTGAAAGCACATGATCAATGGGAATAATAACTATAATTACCCAGAAGAGCACCCACCAACACAATTTTCCAATAGCAACTTGGGAACACACAAACTTTTAAAATTTTTTTTGCAGCTTTCATTTGTATATCCATAATAACCTATTAGTGACATGTGGACTTGAAAGAAAGAGGTAATTCTGGGTTTCAGAATGTCTGGGGAAGCCACGGTTTCCCAACTCTCCTGAGTGAACTCTGCTCAAGGAAATTTGAAGAGCCACTGGGAAGAGAAAGAAAATGACAAGGAGCTGCTGCAAGGATCTGGGTGACAGGAGAGGCACCATGACACTGATTTTGCTGCCGTGACTCAGTTCTGCTTGGGGAGTGGGGAGCGTGGGGGCAGGGACCTCAGGGCATGTTCTTCATAAGCTGGTGGACCCATCTCTTCTCTCCTCTGTGGAACCCTGGGGCACCGCCCAGGTGAAGCTCCGAGCCAACACACGGCACAGGTGGCTCCTTGCCCACCATGGATAAGACGCTCATGTTTATAGATGCTCTGAAAGTCAAGCATTCTGGTTTTTCTAGGCAATTCTAGCCCAGCCAATATGACTCAACCACAGTTTACATCTGAAGGAATTAACACGTGAAACGACCCAAACTGAAACAGTAATATTTCTAAACTCTTTAGAATACTAAAGCTATTAATTTAATCCCTTGAAAGCAATGTTGAGCCTGTGCCCAGCTAAGGGAGTGTGGGGACTAATCTAATCCTCAAGAAGACTAATTCAGAGAGGGAGAGAAATACATTTCCCTGCTATCTTCATCAATGTTGTTGGGGTTGTTCATTCTCTGTCGTGAGTGACTCCTTTGCGACCCCGTGGACTGTAGCCCACCAGACTCCTCTGGCCATTGGATTTCCCAAGTAAGAATCCTGGTGTGGGTTGCCATTTCCTCCTCCAGGGGATCTTCCCGGACCAGGGACCAAACCCGCATCTAGAGTAAAATAAATGCCTATTTAGAGAAACAAAGTTGTACTTCTGGGAACACTGAGAAGAAAAGATCCTTTCCAGTCGCATGTCGGTGAGCCTGCTCTATGTATGGCATGTTCTGTGCTATACAACAGGGAAGGAAACACTCATCAGATTAGATCTTGGCCTCTGATGAGTTTTTATTCTCTCTTGTAAGATGGATGTTTCATAAATTAGACTCCAATATGATTATAGGAAAGGCATGTTCCAAGACTATGGGAAAGTTAATCCACAGCATCCATGGTTGTCAGGGACAGGCCTGGAGAAAGTGGCCTCAGAAGTGGAAGAAAAACTGACAGCCCAGCTCCTAACCTGCGGGCACCACCTGAAACCCCAGTGGAGTGTACAGATCCCAAGACTTTGGCTTCCAGGAAGCGCTTCCATACTTCAGGGTTTCACTTTATTGAGGCCTTTCTTTGTTCAATACCCCTGATAATTGGCTTTGGCTCTCATAACCAATTTTATACTCTGTTGGCAAATAAATGTGCAGACTGATGTTATTCCCTCTCACTCACTCTCTGTTATCAGAAGAAATACCCAATACCTACTTTTTTACAAATCAAGCCCACACAATTGATGCAGATGCCACTATTTCATGGACTGTTACAAGGCCCTCATCCTTGGAATGCACATCTCATGAAGATGAAAAGTGTAAATGGACAACGCCAGCACCCAATTCTCGTCTTGCCAAAACGAGCAGATTGGAGTTGAATAAACTTCATTTAAATATCCTTTGTCCCATGGCTAAGTGGTGGGAGCTGCCAGAGTATGACAGCTATAATGAGGAATACTCTGAATCAGCAGATCTGAAAAAGGCAGAAACTGTTCTCTGCAGTAGGGCTTTCTTAGTGCTATTGAACACTGCTATTGAATCTGGAGGCAGTTTTTTAACAGTCTGTTTATAAGTAGAAAGCATCTTCCTGTATTGAAGTTACTAGGCCTGTGCAGCATATAAAACAAAGCTCTAGTCTTTCATTATCTTATTTAGACAATTTTCATTTTTGCTTCAACAAACACTCAGAACTGCTGATCAATTCCCATACAAAATGCTTTGCTTTTAAAAGCTCATATTGATACTGCTTTTTTAAAATTTGACACAGAAAGTAATGTCAGAAAACATTGCACACTGACTGGCATGTAAACATAAAGAGAACTTATTTGTTTTGAGTTTTATTCTCAACTTACCATTGTCCCAGTTTGAAATACTAGTCCTTTTTACTTCTAAATGGAGTCCTATATATATATATATATTTAAAATCACAAAAGTATTACATGTTTGTTGTCCAATATAATTTCCTACAAAAGAAAAAGAAAGAAGTCAGACCCCACAGAGAAATGGCAGTTGCCAGAGTCGGGGCAGAGAAGGCACAAGATGAGCCTGAGACACCTTGTTGACCCAGAAGGCATATATACTGTGGAGTATCTCTCAGCCATAAAAGAGAATGAGATAATGCCATCTGCAACCACATGGATGCACTAGAGATTATCACATTAAGTGAAGTCAGTCAGACAGAGAAAGGCTAATATCATGATATTGCTGATATGTGGAATCTAAAAAAAAAGATACAAATGAGCTTATTCACCACAGAAAGAGACTTACAGACACAGAAAATAAACTTATGGTTACCAAAGGGGACAGCAAGGTGTAGGGGTGGAGACAAACTAGGAGTTTGGGATTAATATATACACACTGTTGCTGCTGCTGCTGCTGCTAAGTCGCTTCAGTCATGTCCGACTCTGTGTGACCCCATAGACGGCAGCCCACCAGGCTCCCCCGTCCCTGGGATTCTCCAGGCAAGAACACTGGAGTGGGTTGCCATTTCCTTCTCCAATGCATGACAGTGAAAAGAGAAAGTGAAGTCACTCAGTTGTGTCCGAATCTTTGCAACCCCATGGACTGCAGCCTACCAGGCTTCTCCGTCCATGGGATTTTCCAGGCAAGAGTACTGGAGTGGGGTGCCATCGCCTTCTCCAATATACACACTACAATATATCAAATAGATAAACAACAAGGACCTGTCATATAGCTCAGGGAACTGTATTCAATATCTTATAATAAACCATAATGGGAAATTATCTAAAAAAAGAATATATATATGAATAACTGAATCACTTTGACGTACACCTGAAATTAACATAACTGTAAATTAACTATACTTTGGTTTTAAAAATTGGTTAAAAACATTGTTCCAGAAAAGAGAAAAAAAAAGAGATGCTCAAAACAGTGATGAAAACACACCAAAATGATACTGAAAACATCATGAAGAGTCTCCACTAACCAAATATGACAATCTGAGCAAGAACATAATGATACTAGTTATAAAATATGAGTCCATGAGCCTGTCCTGATATCTGCAAATAAAAAATAATAAACGGAGAGAGGAGAACACTTCTCTTATTCCACCTGTAGATTCCAATTGAGGAAAGTAGAAGTCCCCATCCTTGTAACAATTCAGCCAGGAAATGTCAAGTGATGCTAAAAGTCACAGGTGAAAGTTATAGGGAAATGCAATATTTCACGCCCTCCAATTACCTCCCCACGTAACTTCACAGTATAGAAACCTGGCAGATATCTTCTTAATCAACTGATCAAAGTTAACTTCACCGGTAAGGAGACCAACCGCAACCACCTGTCTTGTGATGAGATGCATAAGAACACTGTCAGTCTGTAATCTTCCAGTTCACATTATACAACTTCAATCTAATCATCAGATAATCACAAGCGAAGGAACATTCTATATTGTAAACCACGGGTCCCCAACCTCCAGGAGCTAATGCCTGATGACCTGAGGTGGAGCTGATATAATAGAAATAAAGTACACAATAAAGGCATGCCTTGAATCATCCTGAAACCCTCCCCCCTGCCCTGGTCCACAGAAAAATTGTCTTCCATGAAACTGATCCCTGAGGGTAAAAAGGTTGGGCACTGCTGGTAAGTGAGCTTTAATCAAGAAAATTGCCAAGGCCGTGAAAGTCAAGAAAAAATAAAAGGCTTCCATGCAGAAGCGTACTAAAGACAAAGGATGAGTAAATTCAGTATTTGAGCCTGGACAAAACCACTGTACTCGAGAGGATAGGACAGCAACAACTGAGGAAACTTGAATGAATCTGTAGGTTACGTTGTAGTACAATACCAACATTAACTCCCATTAATTAACATAATCAACATTAACATTGATTAACAAGTAAATGATTGTGATGGTTGTATTGGATGATGCAGGAGAACAGCATGGTTTGTAGGAAATACACACTTCAGTATTATGGTTGATGGGCATCCCATCACAACTTAACTCCCAAACTCTTCAGAAATAAAACTCTCTGTACTAGTCCAGCATCATTTCTGTAAACAGGAGATTATTTCAAAACAAAAGCAAAAAAAGACAATTGATAGACCTCAGAACAAAACAAAAAATAAGCTGGCAAAGTTGAGGAAGGAAATTAAAGAGAAAATTTGGTGCAAATTTAAAAAAACATACCTGACACAGACTTAAAAATTGATGCTGTTCAAAATTAATTCAGTGACATTAAGACTTAAGAGAAGTCACACATAAAGCAGTCAAACATCAAATGATTAAATAAATAAACACCCTCAAAATTACATGATGGACAAACAATACAGACCTAATATGTTCAAAATTGTTTCTGAAGAAGAAACTAAAACAAAAGTAACAAAAACAACAAAACATTTAGAATTGTAAGAAAGGTTTCCAGAAACAAAGGACACATGAATCTGTAATTAAAAAGTCATCCCATATTCCCAGTACAACTGAGAGACAATTCATTGCTTAATTCAAGGAGGAAAGCATAATGACATAATGACAAATCACCAGCTACTTAAGGAGAATCTTGGCCACGTGTATCTCAACAGGAATGGATTTCACAAAGAATGAAGTTACACCAAGATAATTTTAAAAATAGTTTGCAAGAATTCTATGTCAGTTTTATAAATTGACATTTATTTGTAAAAAGAAGTCCTGCATTTTCAAGGACTGAGAAGCTATGACTCGCATAGGTTTCATAGGGAATATGTATTTGAAGACTGTGTCAGAGTCTGCTTGCTTCTGCCCCAATATAAATTTCCCCCTTCTTAATGATGGGATTCCTAATTCTAACTGGGCACACAGCTGCCCAGATTAAAAATTATACTCTCCAACTTCCCTTTCATCCAGCTGCAGCCACTTTGACCACAGGAGGCCAGACTGACAGCAGCCTGCAGCTCCAAAGGCTTCACGAAGCCGCAGTCTCGGTCCTGTCCTGACTACTTCCAGACGTCTTGTGGGAGACAGATAAAATCCTATGTTGGTTAAGTCTTTATTTTCCGATTTTAAACACCAACATCATATCTTATCCTAAATGGCACCAAAACACACTAACACCAGAGAAAAGATTAAATCACAAATGAGGAAACTGTGGAACAAGTTGTTTCAAACATTAATTAAACAGAGAATAAGCCAAAATGTTTGGGGTAAATAGAGTTAAAATCCCACTGTGCTGTGCTGTGCTTAGTTGCTCAGTCATGTCCAGCTCTTTGCAGCCCCATGGACTGGAGCCCGCCAGGCTCCTCTGTCCATGGAATTCTCCAGGCAAGAATACTGGACTGAGTAGCCTATCCTTTCTCCAGGGGATCTTTCCAACTCAGGAATCAAACCAGGGCCTCCTGCATTGCAGGAAGATTCTTTAATCAGCTGAGCTACCAGGGAAACCCCTAAAATGCCATTGTGCTGTGCTTAGTCACTCAATCATATCTGACTTTTTGCAACCCCATGGACTACAGCCCACCAGGATCCTGTGTCCATGGGATTCTCCAGGCAGGGATACTGGAGTGGGTTGCCATTCCCTTCTCCGGGGGATCTTCCTGGAGGTTCGATCTGGATCTTCCTCCAGGTTCAATCCCTGGGTCTCCCACATTGTAGGCAGATGCTTTACCATCTGAGCCACAAGGACTCACACATAAATTAAAGATGGAACACATAGCCAAGTGTATTTTTGTCCCACAGTAAAAAGAATGTTCTGTTCATAAACTGGAAGAAGAAAAGTACTAAGTAACTGGCAGTCTCTGCCTTAGAAGTAGTGTAACAACTCATGTAAAGACTGTATATTCACACATTAATAAAAGAAAAAAAAATCTCAGAAGATTCTTTTAGCAAAATGCTCATATACAGTATGTTACACAATGTTAAGAAAAAAAAATGAATTTATGGATGTTTGGGGGTTGAATTGCCCCAGAAAAATTCATATGCTGCAGTCCTGGGTCTCAGGACCTCAGAATACAAACTTGTTGAGAAATAGGGTCATCATATTGGTTAAGATGAAGTTGTACTGGAGTAGTGTTGGCCCTAACCCAACATGACTGCTGCTGCTGCTAAGTCGCTTCAGTCATGTCCGACTCTGTGCGACCCCAGAGACGGCAGCCCACTGGTCCCTGTGATTCTCCAGGCAAGAACACTGGACTGGGTTGCCATTTCCTTCTCCAATGCATGAAAGTGAAAAGTGAAAGTGAAGTCACGCAGTCGTGTCCGACTCTTAGTGACCCCATGGACTGTAGCCCGCCAGGCTCCTCCGTCCATGGGATTTTCCAGGCAGGAGTACTGGAGTGAGGTGCCATTGCCTTCTCCAACATGACAGGTGTCTTCATAAAAGGGAAATGTGGACACAGGCAAACACTAAGAGAGAATACGATTCAAAGACAAAGGCAGGGAAGGACTAGAAAAGACAAGAAGTGACAAAGATTGCAGGCCAACCACTGAAAACTAAGGTGAAAAAGCATGGATAGATTCATTCTCATAGCCTCAGAAGGGGGCCAACCCACAGGATGCCTTGATCTCAGACTTCTGGCCTCCAGGACTGTGAGGCAATACATTTCTGTGATTTAAGACCACAACTTGCTGACAGCCTAAGCAAACTAACACATGGGGGATAATTGCTTCTTCTTTTGCAACTGTCTGCATGGTTTGACTATTTTAAGACTATATATCTTTCATTATCAGAAAAAAACAATAAAGATTTTCTATAAATAAGATAAAGGAGGTGATTTCTAGCTTTTGTGTTGTTCTGAAAGTTTACATTTCATAAGAATAATTGACCTAAAAAATCTGAACAAAGTTTAGTTGTAAAGCTGTCTGGACATGAAAACTTTTAGACAGGGCATTTTTCTAGTACTTTTGTGGTTTTATCCTAGAGGTCAGTCTTTTTTTTCAAGTTTTAGCAAATTATGATCAATTATACTTTCCTAAGAAAAACATTTTAATCAAGAGTTGATGTTAATCAACCTGCCTGACTTCAGACTATACTACAAAGCTACAGTCATCAAGACAGTATGGTACTGGCACAAAAAAAAAAAAAAAAAAAAAACCCACAGAAATACAGGCCAAGATAGAAAGCCCAGAGATAAACCCACACATGTAGAGACACCTTATCTTTGACAAAGGAGGCAAGAATATACAATGGAGAAAAGATAGTGTCTTCAATAAGTGGTGCTAGGAAAATTGGACAGCTACATATAAAAGGATGAAATCAGAACACTTCCTATGATAATACACAAAGATAAACTCAAAATGGATTAAAGACCTAAATTTAAGACCAGAAACTATAAAACTCTTAGAGGAAAAAACATATGCAGAACACTCTTCAACATAAATCACAGCAAGATCCTCTATGACACACCTCCTAGAGTAATGGAAATAAAAATAAGCAAACATGACCTGATCAAACTTAAAAGCTTTTGCTCAATGAAGGAAATTATAAATAAAATGAAAAGACAACCCTCAGAATGGGAGAAAATAATAGTCAATGAAACAACTGACAAAGGATTAATCTCCAAAATAAACAAGTAGCTCATTCAGCTCAATACCAGAAAAATGAACAACCCGATCAAAAAGTGAACGGAAGACACTTCTTTCTCCAAAGAAGACATACAGATGACTAATAAACACATGAAAAGATGCTCAACATCACTCATCATTAGAGAAACGCAAGTCAAAATCACCTCACACTGGTCAGAATGGCCATCATAAAAAACCTAAAAACAATAAATGCTGGAAAGGGTGTAGAGAAAAGGGAACCCTCTTTCACTGTTGGTGGGAATTCAAATTGATACAGACTCTATGGAGTACAGTATGGAAATTCCTTTAAAAACTAGGAATAAAACTACCATATCACCCAACTATCCCACTACTGGGCATATATCCTGAGAAAACCATAAATGAAAAAGACACATGTGACCCAATGTTCCTTGCAGCACTATTTACAACAGCTAGGACATGGAAGCAACCTAGATGTCCATTGATAGATGACTCGATAAGGAAATTGTGGTACACATACACAATGGAATATTATTCAGCCATAAAAAATTATGAATTTGAGTCAGTTCTAATAAGATGGATGAGTCTAGAGCCTATAATACATAGTGAATTAAGTCATAAAGGGAAATATATATATGAATTAATACGTATATAGGGAATCTAGAAAAACAGTACTAATGAACCTATCTGCAGAGCAGCAGTGGAGACTCAGACAGGGAGAGCAGACTTGTGGACACAGCAGGGGAAAGGAGAGGCCAGGATGGATTGAGAGCGTAGCATGGGAACATATATATGCATTAGTTAGTTCAGTCAGAGTCATGTCCGACTCTTTGCGACCCCATGGACTGCAGCACACCAGGCCTCCCTGTCCATCACCAACTCCCGGAGTTTACTCAAACTCATGTCCATTGAGTTGGTGATGCCATCCATCTTATCCTCTGTCATCCTCTTCTCCTCCCGCCTTCTTTCCCAATCTTTCCCAGCATCAGGGTCTTTTCAAATGAGTCAGTTCTTCGCATCAGGGTGCCAAAGTATTAGAGTTTCAGCTTCAGCATCAGTCCTTCCAATGAACACTCAGGACTGATCTCCTTTAGAATGGACTGGTTGTATCTCTTTGCAGTCCAAGGGACTCTCAAGAGTCTTCTCCAACACCACAGTCCAAAGACATCAATTCTTCAGCACTCAGCTTTCTTTATAGTCCAACTCTCACATCCATACATGACTACTGGACAAACCATAGCTTTGACTAGCTGTGACAGCTTTATGAAACTTAAAAGAATGTACCCATAGGGTGGTGGATGACATTAACAAATGTGCTTTTTTGTTTAAATGTGCTTTTGAAACTGTCTTGTGAACAGAAACAGATTCACAGGCTTCAGGTGTGAGCTTATGGTTGCTGAAGGGGAGAAGGAAGGAAGGGATAGTTAGAGTTTGGGATGGGTGTGTACACACTGTGACATTTAAAATGAATAACTAACAAGGACCTACTGTATAGCACAAGGAACTCTGCTTAATATTATGTGGCAGCCTGGATGGGAGGGGAGTTTGGGGAAGAATGCATACATATTTATGTATGGCTGAATCCCTTTGCTGTCCACCTGAAACTATCACAATATTGCTTGTCAACTGGTACACCCTAATACAAAATAAAAGTTTAAAAAATTGTCCGGTGGAATGTGTCAATATTTGTAAGACCCATATAACTCAGCATAGCAATATTTATTTTCTCAGTGGCCAGTGCCAAAGTTATAAAATAGTGCACGGGTAAAAGGCCCACTCAAAGTGCAGTGACAACCAATAGGCTTTAACGCAACACAGGATAAAAAGCTTATTGTGGTTTTGGATTCCAGATTGCAGCTAACCTTTAAGCAACTACCAACTGCTGAGTTTTGATGTCCATAATTATTTGAAAAGGCTATTAAAATATCTCTCCATTTTCCAACCATATATCTATGTGAGATTCAATTTTTTTTTCATATCCTGCAGCCTTAACATGTAAAAGGTTGCATGCAGGAGCAATAAAGGAATTCATCTGGCTTCTATTATACCAGACCTTAGGGAGATTTGTGAAAATGTAAAACAATGCCAGTCTCCTCACTAAAGATGTGTTGCTTTGGAAAATATATTTATGGAAATGTATTAATTATGGTAATATATAATGAGCCTATCATTTATTATTAAATACATTTAAGATAAATATTTTAAAATTTTGTTTTAAACAGAAATATCATTTCTATGGAAAATACCATCATATGCACAAAAGGAATTCTGAGAGTTAAAAGTGTGAGCAATTCTTCACTACACACACAAAACACATACACAGAATAATAGAAATAAAGTGAAAAAGTTTTCAGGGACCTCAGTAATTTTTAAGACTGTCCAGATAAAGGATGATTCTGGGTGGGGGGAAGACATCAATTATCTGGATATAACAGTTACCTAGGAGGTCTTTTATAGGTTGAAGTCAAGAGAATAGAATGTCATCAACCAGTATTATACATGGGACCCTGGACATCCAAAAAGGATATGAATCCTACTACAGATCATTGTGGGGCAGTCCTTTTTTTACTGAACACCTTATTGTTTAATGCCATTTCTCACAAAGAAAAAATTCTTTCTTGCTTTATCAGATGCAGTAAAGAAATAGAGGGACTTCTCTAGCAGTCCAGTGGTTAAAAATCCACCTTCCAATGCAGGGGACATGGGTTCAATCCCTGGTCAAGGAACTAAGATCCCACCTGCCACGGGGTAACTAAGCCCTCGCACCACAACTAGAGAGAATCCCACGGGCTGCAGCCAAGATCCAATGTAGCCAAATAAATAAATTAAAAAATAAAAAGAAACAGAGAAACATTGAGATGATAGGTGTTTGACCTGGCTCCTTCATGAGTCTGAGATTTCATACTGAAGATCAATGAAACACTGTGCTTGGCAGATTCGTTTTGATATTTGGCAAAACTAATACAATTATGTAAAGTTTAAAAATAAAATAAAATTAGAAAAAAAGAAAAAGAAAAAAAAAAAGAATGGCCAAAAAAAAAAAAAATAAAATAAAATTAGAAAAAAAAAATAAAATCAACTGATAAAAAAATAAAAATAAAGTAATTATTGATTAAAAATAAATAAATAAATAAATTTAAATCTTAGAAAAATCATATATGACTATGTTTCATGTTTCATGGGGCTTCCCAGATGGCTCAGTGGTAAAGAATCCGCCTGTCAGTACAGGAGACGTGGGATACGTGGGTTCAATCCCTGGGTCAAGAAGATCCTCTGGAGGAGGAAATGGCAACCCACTCCAGTCTTCTTGCCTGGAGGATCCTGTGAACAGAGGAGCCTGGAAGATTGGAGTCCATAGGGTTGCAAAGAGCCAGACACGACTAAGCAACTAAACTACAACAACCAACATGTTTTATGTCTTATGGATGTTATAGTCTCATGCAGGGATCACAACTACAAATGTCATATCTGCAAACAACAGATATTACAGGTATTTCTTTCTTATGAAAGAAAGTAGAACAGATGATCACTGCCCTCAAAAATTTTTACAAGAGTCTCATATATGAAATTAGGAAAACATAGTAAACAGAATCATGGGCTTTATAGCCCATGGGTGTCAAGTTTGGCCAAAAAATGAGAAAAATGACACCAGAGACACACACGGGCTAGTCAGCAGGACTCAATAAGCAGACACAAGGCAGGACCAGGTTCCAGACAACGAGGGCAAAGGTTTGAGATAAGAATGAAGCTTCAACAACTACAGTAGGATGGTAAACGGCCTGAAAATACCATCCAAAATTTGAAAACGCTCTGATTCAACCTCACTAAGCATAAATCTTACAGGTTTTGTTGGCTTGCATTTAAATGACTGAACTGATCACATTTATTACTGTTTTAAGACTGCAGTTCACCTAAAACTATATGCAAGGATATTTGTAAACATCTCTTTCACTTTTCTTTAAAAGAAGGAAATTAAAAAAAAAAAAAAAACTTCAAAGAGTTATTTTTGATAGCTTTTAATTGTGGGGAATAACCAATTTAAGTGAAAGATCACGGCTATGTCTCTTTTTCTTTCTTCCTAGAAGAAAACCAAGATGTGTGGGTTAATATATTAGGGATAAATGGGTAATTTTAATATTGATTTTCAGTGCCTGTAATGACACTGCAGCTTTTAAAGCATTTTTATTTAGTCCATATTTCACAGCAGAGTTTCTCTCCTTGACTGTCTAAAACACAATTCAGCTGAATCCTTGTGCTTACTTATTTATTCACCAATGCCTTCTCTAATGGAAGAAGTTTTAAATAAAACTGCTAGAATTCAAAGAGTGATGGAACCCATGGTGGAAAAGAATCTGAGGGAAAAAAATATATATATATATACACATATGTATAACTGAATCACTTTGCTGTGTGCTGGAAACTAACACAACACTGGAAATCAAATATACTTCAATTAAAAAAATAAAGACCAAAAAAAACCCAAAGTGATCAAAGAACATCTAGTTTCATCCTTGACATGCCAGCTTGCACAGGGCTGCCCAGCAAGCTGGTGGCAGAGACAGAAAGAGGGTTCAGCTGTACTGGAGCCATGTCCTGCCAACTCTCTCAGAACTATGTAAAGAACAGTGCAAACATATTCCATGTGTATTCTTCTTTGATGTTTCTATTTAATTCTGCAGATAAACATGTGTTTTCTACTCTCATAATGCAACACTAGTTGCTGTGCCATCTTTGATTATGTCTTTATTACCAATATTCTCTTTGTCTTGGCTTTCCCTCTTTTTTAATTGACAAACTTTACTTTTATAGGGGTTTTAGTTTCACAAAAAAACACTGGACAGTACAGAGGGTACCCATACATCCCCTGTTCCCTCCCGCACACCCTCTCCCATTATCAACCTCCCCCACCAAATGACCCACTTGTTACAATTGATGACTCTAAATTGACACATCAAAATCGCCTGAAGTCCATAGTTTATACTGGGGTTCACTCTTGGGTACACTCTACAGGTTTGGACAAATGGATAATGCCATGTACCAACCAGCACAGCACCATCCAGAATAGTTTCACTGCCCTAAAAATCCTCTGTGCTCAGTCTAGTCATTCTTCCCCCTTTATGTGCAACTGCTGACAACCACTGAACTTTGTCCTGTCTCCATAGGCTTGCCTTTTACAGCACGTCATAGAGTTGGAATCATATAGTATGCAGTCTTTTCAAATTGGCTTCTTTCACTTAGTAATATGCATTTAAGGTTCTTTTCATGGCTTGATAGCTCATTTCTTTTAGTACTGAATAATATTGCATTGTCTGGATGGACCACAGTTTATCCATTCAACCACTGCTCCATATCCTCACCAGCATTCAGTGTTGTCAATGTTTTGGATTTTGGTCATTCTAAAATGACCAAAGTTCATTTGGTCATATGTTCAGTTCAGTTCAGTTCAGTCACTCAGTCGTGTCCGGCTCTTTGCGACCCCGTGAATCGCAGCACGCCAGGCCTTCCTGTCCATCACCAACTCCCGGAGTTCACTCAGACTCACATCCATCGAGTCAGTGATGCCATCCAGCCATCTCATCCTCTGTCGTCCCCTTCTCCTGCCCCCAATCCCTCCCAGCATCAGAGTCTTTTCCAATGAGTCAACTCTTCACCTGAGGTGGCCAAAGTACTGGAATTTCAGCCTTAGCATCAGTCCCTCCCAAGAAATCCCAGGGCTCATCTTCTTCAGAATGGACTGGTTGGATCTCCTTGCAGGCCAAGGGACTCTCAAGAGTCTTCTCCAACACCACAGTTCAAAAGCATCAATTCTTCGGTGCTCAGCTTTCTTCACAGTCCAACTCTCACATCTATACATAACTACTGGAAAAACCATAGCCTTGACTAGACAGAACTTTGTTGGCAAAGTAATGTCTCTGCTTTTGAATATGCTATCTAGGTTGGTCATAACTTTTCTTCCAAGGAGTAAGCATCTTTTAATTTCATGGCTGCAGTCACCATCTGCAGTGATTTTGGAGCCCCAAAAAATAAAGTCTGACACTGTTTCCACTGTTTCCCCATCTATTTGCCATGAAGTGATGGGACCAGATGCCTTTATCTTAATTTTCTGAATTTTGAGTTCGAAGCCAACTTTTTCACTCTCCTCTTTCACTTTCATCAAGAGGCTTTTTAGTTCCTCTTCACTTTCTGCCATAAGGGTGGTGTCATCAGCATATCTGAGGTGATTGATATTTCTCCCGGCAATCTTGATTCCAGCTTGTGCTTCTTCCAGCCCAGCGTTTCTCATGATGTACTCTGCATATAATTTAAATAAGCACAGTGCAGGATCTAATTCTTTCACTTTGCATCTCTCTGATGACATATGAATATCTTTTTATGTGCTTATTTGCCCCGTATACATCTTCTTTGGTGATGTATCTGTACAGATCATCGTCCCCCCTTTTCAAATCTGGTTATTCATTTTATTATTGTTGAGTTTTCAGTGCTATTTGTATATTCTGAATAATAGTCCTTTATCGAAGGTGGTTTTTTTGTTTTTTTTTAATGCGTTTGTCTTTGGTTTTATTTTGGCTTTGTGTGATAATAAATGCATACAATAAGCTACAAAAATTAAAAGTTCAAACAAATGTGCATTCCTCTTTCAAGTATCACCTTTGATCTAAAGCTGTTTTTTGAAAACTTTTTCTCTTATTCTGTGGTTGTCTTCTCATTCTCTTGACATTGTCTTTTGCAGAACAGAAGTTTTTAATTTTAATGAAGTCCAGTTTAGCAATTCTTTCTTTCACGGTTCCTATCTTTGGTGTTGTATTTGAAAAGTCGTGTTGACTCTCTTTTTAGGGACACCAATAATCCAAAAATTGGATTTCCTTTCTGGTTGTCCATATCATAATTATTCACTGTCTTAGTCTCAGCTTTATTTGCTTTTGAGGGGAAATTGAAAAGCCTCCAAAGTTCTCAGAATGATGTCCTTTTCCTGTTATTTTTTCTTTTGGGCCTTCAGTGTACAGAACTCAAATGGAGACCTTAACTGATAACACACTCTCATCTTGGTCTATGTATGGTTCACTTTTGTGTATGGATGTACATATTCATATATTATGTAATTTATTTGTTATTTTTAATAATATATAATTTCTAATTCCACTACTACAAGTTAGGACACTGGTAGAAAGCCTTCATCTTGCTGTTTATTTCCCACCACTATTCCCCATACCTTCACCCAGCTGAAGTAATCCTAAATCCTGTTTTCATCATTCTCTTATTTCCCTGTTATACATGTTATTGCATCTATATGTAATTGTTTTTTATGAGCTTTTCACCCCCTATATTATCATTTTCAAGTAAAAAAGGCCACATGTGCTAATAGCTCCTGATTCTAAAGCATCACAGAACACAGACATCTGTAACAGCACTCACTGAAAAAGATAGGATAAGTATATTTCAATTACTGAGCTGACATGGAATTACTGAGACTCAGGCTATGCACACACCACACACACCAGTGCCTGGCTCACGGTGAGGCACGTAGGAAATGTTAATATTATAAATCACTGAGGAGTTTGACACGGGCGCCCCAGCTTGGAAGGCTCTAACTATAGTGAAATCAACTGCAAGGTCATACAAGTCTGCAAAAATATGCAAGTATTTTTTCCCAATAGCCTAGTAAATCTTAATACCTACTCTTTATACAGAATGTTAATCATTATGCAGAGCATTAATACATAAATGTTATGAAAAGGAGCCCTGAATCATGAATTTTTCAGGGTGGGTATTTTGGGTAACTTTAGTATTTTTGATAAAGATAAGCCTCAAGGTCACTGAGATTTATGTGATAGATCTTTATGACAGATCATTCTAAAAAATTAACAAACTGGGGGAGGAAAGTGTTAGTTTGTGGTTCCAGCTGTGGTTCAGAGATTACTTTCATGTTATTTACCCCTCCGGGTCTGCTCAGCACCTCACGCTCTGAAGTGATGGATGAAGAGTTATGGCTTGGTGCATGGGCAGTGCGGGAGAACAGGAGTTCAGGCAGGTTCAGAGGGTCCTAGTTATTTCATTTGGCTTGGTTTAGACTCACTGAATTTTGTTCATTGAATATTATTTCTGTTTTTGCAATCTTTTGCAAAGAGAACTTTCATCATGCATTTTATTCCTCATGATTTCAGAGGATGCCTCTGTTGAAAGCATCTTTGGTGACCAGGGCACGTGACCCTCCACCTGGGCACAAGGACCATCTGTGAATACAGCTCTACCAGATTCTCCCACGGATTAGCTTCACTGATCTCACATTTATAGTATAGTAGATAGCTTGGATGGTCACTACTTAATCAAAAAGAACTAACTTCTGGAGCCTGGCCATTTTGCCTCTCCATGAAAAACCTTGAATCTAAGACAAAGGTCTGCTGGGTACACACATCATTGCGGAAATTGGGATAAGAAGCAAGATCTGAAGTTCATCTCTACCAAAGAACACAAACTCCTTGCCGACGTGGTAGCTGCAGGCTCCACATCTGAAATATCTGAAGTAGATTAAGTGGTTACATTTAAAACAATGGCTTCAGATTTCATTTTAAAGTCCTGCTTACTTGCAGAAGAGTTGCCCTATTTAAAAATTTGATGTTACTCACTGCTTTTCAGTCTTATTCCATTTAGCTCATCCTAATACTGTCTTTCACTTTACACCCACCACGCTAACAGTCATAGGAACACATTTCTTTGCTTGGTTCAGAACCTAGCAGGCTGGGCTCTAATTGGAGCTCAGTGGACACGTGCCCCCATCGTATTATCGAAAGCACACCAGAGACCCCTCATTACACCTAAAGACCCTTCATCTTCAGTCTCCATGCCCATCTGGAGATCATAAATGGTTATCATTACAGTAGGATTCTCTCAGAATCCTGAGATGGTTTTAAGCAGCAAAGTCTGCATTAAAACTGCACACAACCTCAGGACTGTGTGACTGTGCATCACAGTCACACAACTGCCAGCCGTTTCCCCACCGCATGTCACATACTTTTCATTCTGTCTCCTTTTCTAGACTGCCCTCCTCTGGATTCTGATGGCAAGTCCCCTGCATCTTTTCAGGCCCAGCTCATGTGTCACTACTCTGCAAGGTTCTTCCCACAGCCCCAGCTGAAGCGGTCACCACCCTCTCTCTCTCACACTGACACAGAGGACTACTACTGCCTCTAGGGTATCACACTAGGTGATAATGGGGCAGGATACAATAATGGATGTGAGTGCATCACTCACAGTACTTGGCGTCTTTCTCAAGGTCCAGTATCTAGTGCCTGACTCCTCTGTTTGCATCTCAACATTCTGTGCATGCCATGCCATCTCTTACAGGGAGACATGCGAGCATGAGATGCCTACCCTCATTCAAACACCCTCCTCCACACCTCCATCTGGAAACATAAAACTCATCCTTCATCACTGCAATGAAGTGCTACCTCCCCGTAGATTTTTTGCTTTCCACCACCCACTCTGGTCTCCAGAGGCTAATTTAAGTTTCAAGTACATGAGTTCCCCTCCTGTAACCCCCTATCATTAATAATGATGAGTTTTTATTTCTGTTTCTCCTATTAGGCTGAGTCCACCTAGTGAAACCTCAGTAAATATTTATCCAATGACAAAAGTAAATGAACTAATGAATTGGTGGCTTTGGCATCAGAGAGAAGACATCTCAAATTATCAAAGAGTTTCACAATCTGTGTCAAATTCTATTTTGTCCCCCGAGGACCAAACAATAACTACTCTTTGAGTTTTTGTGAAGAACATACATAGAGGACTTGTGCATCCACTATCTTGGACACAGTGGTCCACTCATACTTGTGAGTTTTCTTCCTGCCTCAAAAGAGATTTGATCAAGGAGGCTGTTGGTCAGACATGACTAGAGATTAACGAGCAGCCTCCAGAAAGCAAAGCCACATGTCATAAGGGAGATGCATGGGCTGAGGCCGTGGGCTCTTGTGGTGGATAAAATAAGTGGAAAAAAAGGGGGGGGCGGGTTGCAACCCATCTACATGATATCATAGCAGTTCTGTTTAAACTACTCATTCCCAGGAATAATACCTTCACTCCTTTATGCAGACATGAATCACAGTATTGCAACTTGCTTTGTTTATTGTTCTTAGTAAGTGATGTGTGAATGATGTAATGGATGCTTTGTTTTGCTTTGGCAAAAAAAGTGACTTTTTCTTTATCTTGTTTGGCTAGAAGTGTTTGGCTCAATATGGTGAAAACAGTCCTATGCTTAAAAAGCTGCAACTAAAAAATGTAAACCCAACAATCCGAAAGTGTATTTATCTGCAATGATTTCTCTAATGGCAAAGCAAACACTGCTTTGCTTTCAGTAATTAAGAGGAGCTTTACAAGATGGAAATTATTTGGTAATGATCCTTTTACTTGTTTTAGGAACCAGACTCAAACAAGTAAGTTACTTGGTGTGGATAAAGCATGAGACTGAGTACGAATTTTGTCCTAGAAAACAGCATGATTAAATTAGCAAAATTCTTAAAGTAGCTATATTTGGACAACTCCAACCATTATTCAGGATTCATGTATAATGAGCAGGCATGAAGTGTCTCTGAGCCATTGAGAAGGAAAGAAGGGCTCAGATTACTTCGATGAATTAAATATTGATCACACAAGGAGGAGGCACTAAGGGGACATCAGATTACAAAACACTCTGCTTCAAGGCAACATCAAACTAGACCCATTGAAGCTATACTGGCCACATGGAATTCCTTTTCTCATTCCAACCGTCACTGCATTCATCCACCACACCTCAAGATTGCCGGGAGAAATATCAACAATCTCAGACATGCAGATGATACCACCCTAATGGCAGAAAGCAAAGAGGAATTAAAGAGCCTCTTGATGAAGTTGAAAGAGAAGAGTGAAAAAGACGGCTTAAAACTCAACATTAAAAAAACTAAGATCATGGCATCCAGTCCCATCACTTCATGGCAAATAGATGGGGAAAAATGGAAACAGTAACAGATTTTATTTTCTTGGGCTCCAAAATCACGGTGGATAGTGACTGCAGCCATGAAATTAAAAGACGCTTGCTGCATGGAAGAAAAGCTATGACAAACCTAGAGAGCATATTAAAAAGCAGAGACATACTTTGCTAACAAAGGTCTGTATAGTCAACGCTATGGTTTGTCCAGTAGTCATGTATGGATGTCAGAGTTGGACCATAAAAAAGGTGGAGTGCTGAAGAATAGATACTTTCTAAGTGTGGTGCTGGAAAAGACTCTTGAGAGTCTCTTGGACAGAAAGAAGATCAAACCAGTCAGTCCTAAAGGAAATCAACCCTGAGTATGCATTGGAAAGACTGATGCTGAAGCTCCAATACTTTGGCCACCTGATGCAAAGAGCCAACTCATTGGAAAGACCCTGATGCTGGGAAAGATTGAAGGCAGGAGTAAAAGGGATCAACAGAGGATGAGATGGTTGATGGCATCTCCAACTCAATGGACATGAGTTTGAGCAAACTCCAGGAGATGGTGAAGGAAGAAAGCTTGGCATGCTGCAATCCATGTGGTAGAAAAGAGTCAGACATGACTTTGCAACTAAATAACTAACAACCTAACTATAATACTTTATTTATTTCTTTATACTGCTCCTTGTGTTAAATATAATTCAAGGTGACTACAGGCTTCCCTGGTGGCTCAGATAGTAAAGAATCTGTGTGCAATGCCAGAGACCCAAGTACAATCCCTCACTTGGGAATATCTCCTGCAGAAGGAAATGGCAACCCACTTCAGTATTCTTGCCTGGAAAATCCCATGGACAGAGGAGCATAGCAGGCTACAGTCCATGGGGTTGCAAAAAGAGTTAGGCACAACTTGGTCACTAAACAACAACAATAGAGCTACAGGCAGTACAAGGTGAACTTAGGCTCAAGTCAAATAAGCAAGAAGTCTGAACTAAGAAAAATGACATAAAGCCAGGACTGGGGTTAAGACTCAGAATATGCCTTATTGGTTTGCTGGAGGCCTGCAGAATCTGAGCTATCAATTTTCTAGCAGTTGACATAGAGTGAGAAGCATGGTTAATTACAAGAGTTAGATAAATAGTTTAATAAACAAAAGCACAAATGGCAGGACACCCCTCCCCTGGGAGTTCACAGAATGAAGGGAGCCAGGTCTTCACCATCCCCTATGGGCTGGCCTCTGTGGGGGCCCTGGCGTCACAGCAAAGGCCAGCTGCTAAAGGTACATCTGCGGGACGGCCGGCCATCAGATCCAGGTACTCTGCTGCTAGGGTCTCACTTAATCCACAGTCTGGTCCTAACCACAGAGCCTCCTGAAACACCACTTCTTTCTAGCAGTCTTATTTATAAAGCAGTGGATAGCAGCAAGTGTGAGGCTGTGCTCCAACCCAATCAGCTGAAAACTGCTCTGAGTCTGTAGAGAGAACTCATGTCTACTTTTGAAAATTAAGTAGCCCCAGGAGGTTAAGCCAGAGAAGGCAATGGCACCCCACTCTAGTACTCTTGCCTGGAAAATTCCATGGATGGAGGAGTCTGGTAGGCTGTAGTCCATGGGGTCTCTAAGAGTTGGACACGACTGAGCACCTTCACTTTCACATTTCACCTTCATGCATTGGAGAAGGAATGGCAACCCACTCCAGTGTTCTTGCCTGGAGAATCCCAGGGACAGGGGAGCCTGGTGGGCTGCCATCTATGGAGTCGCACAGAGTCGGACATGACTGAAATGAATTAACAGCAGCAGCAGCAGGAGGTTAAGCTCCTGAATCAAAGCCCAAGACAGCCTCAGATGTCAATAGTTAACCCCAAGTACTGCTAGGCTTCTGCTAATGTTCAGAAGAAATAATTATCCTAGTTAGTACTTTCATCTGATTTTCACACATTTCTGAGAGTTCAATTCAGTCGCTCAGTCATGTCTGCCTCTTTGAGACCCCATGGACTGCAGCACGCCAGGCCTCCCTGTCCATCACCAACTCCTGGTATTTACTCAAACTCATGTCCATTGCGTTGGTGATGCCATCCAACCATCTTATCCTGTCACCCCCTTCTCCTCCTGCCTTCAATCGTTCCCAGCATCAGGGTCTTTTCAAATGAGTCAGTTCTTTGCATCAGGTGGCCAAAGTATTGGAGTTTCAGCTTCAGCATCAGTCCTTCCAATGAATATCCAGGACAGATTTCCTTTAGGATGGACTGGTTGGATCTTCTTGCTGTCCAAGGGACTCTCAAGAGTCTTCTCCAACACCATAGTTCAAAAGCATCAATTCTTCAGTGCTCAGCTTTCTTTATAGTCCAACTCTCACATCCATACATGACTACTGGAAAAACCATAGCTTTGACTAGATGGACTTTTGTTGGCAAAGTAATGTCTCTGCTTTTTGATATGCTGTCTAGGTTGGTCATAACTTTCCTTCCAAGGAGCAAGTGTCCTCTAATTTCATGGCTGCAGTGATTTTGGAGCTCCCCAAAAATAAAGTCTCTCACTGTTTCCATTGTTTCCCCATCTATTTGCCATGAAGTGATGGGACCAGATGCCTTTATCTTAGTTTTCTGAATGTTGAGTTTGAAGCCAACTTTTTCACTCTCCTCTTTCACTTTCATCAAGAGCCTCTTTAGTTCTTCTTTGCTTTCTGCCATAAGGGTGGTGTCATCTGCATATCTGAGGTTATTTGTATTTCTTCTGGCAATCTTGATTCCAGCTTGTGCTTCATCCAGACCAGCGTTTCTCATGATGTACTCTGCATATAAGTTAAATAAGCAGGGTGACAATGTACAGCTTTGATGTACTCCTTTCCCCATTTGGAACCAGTCTGTTGTTCCATGTCCAGTTCTAACTGTTGCTT